>NC_092519.1:17664821-17982328 GCF_047511675.1 Marmota flaviventris
GGTAGATAGATAGATAGATACATTTGGACATGTGAGCACTTTCTTCTGTTTGAATTTGACAAGAAATATTGATTTACCACATATCACATTCGAAGAATTTTTCTACAGAAAACTTACTACATGTTAAAGAGTGAAACATTATTAATGGAAGACTTTGCCAATTGTTTTCCTGAGTACGATTTCTTTGCACTATGGGTTCCTTCATGTAAGTGAGGCTGAGCAGATGTAACAAAGGCTTTTCCACATTGTTTACAACCATAGAGCTTCTCTCCAATATGTGTTCTTCCATGTCTTTGAAGGACACTGGAACTAGCAAAGGCTTTGCCACATTGCTCACACTCATAGGGCTTTCCTTCAGTATGAGTTTTTTCAAGTTTGGGAAGGTAACTGGAACTAGCAAAGAAATTGCCACACTGCTTACATTCACAGGGCTTCTCCCCATGTATGTGTTCTTTTATGTCTGTGAAGGTTACTGGATGTAGCAAAGGCTTTGCCACACTGCTTACATGCATAAGGCCTCTCTCCAGTATGAATTCTTTTATGTAAGTGAAGGTCAGAGGAACAAGTGAAGGCTTTGCCACACTGCTTACATGCATAAGGCTTCACCCCAGTATGAATTGTTTTATGTGAGTGAAGGCCGGAGAAATGAGTGAAGGCTTTTCCACACTGCTTACACTCATAGGGCTTCTCTCCAGTATGCGTTCTTCCATGAATCTGAAGGAAATGGGATCTAACAAAGGCTTTGCCACACTGCTTACATTCATAGGGCTTTTCTCCAGTATGAGTTTTTTCATGTGACTGAAGCTCACTGGATCTAGTAAAGGCTTTGCCACACTGCTTACATTCATAGGGCTTCTCCCCAGTATGTGTTTTTTCATGCCTGCGAAGGCTATTGGACCTAGGAAAGGCTTTGCCACACTGCTTACATTCATAGGGCTTCTCTCCAGTATGAGTTTTTTCATGTGAGTGAAGGTGAGAGGACTGAGTGAAGGCTTTCCCACACTGCTGACATTCATATGGCTTTTCTCCAGTATGAGTTCGTTCATGTATCTGAAGGTAGGAGGCAGTAGTAAAGGCTTTTCCACATTGTTGACATTGATAGGGCTTTTCTCTGGTATGTATTATTTCATACTTATGAAGCTGATGGGATGTAGCAAAGGCTTTGCCACACTGCTTCCATTCATAAGACTTCTCTCCAGTATGAGTTTTTTCATGTGAGTGAAGGTAACTGGATCTAGAAAAGGCTTTGCCACACTGCTTACATGCATAGGGCTTCTCTCCAGTATGTATTATTCCATGTTTGTAAAGGTCACCAGACCTAGCAAAGGCTTTGCCACAGTGCTTACATTTATAGGGCTTCTCCTCAGTATGAGTTTTTTTATGTGACTGAAGGGAACTGGATCTAGCAAAGGCTTTGCCACACTGCTTACATTCATAGGGCTTCTCTCCAGTGTGTGTTCTTCCATGTCTGCGAAGGTAACTGGATGTAGCAAAGGCTTTGCCACACTGCTTACAATCATAGGGCTTCTCACCCGTATGAGTTTTTTCATGTGAGTAAAGGTTAGAGGACTGAGTGAAGGCTTTCCCACACTGCTTACATTCATAGGGCTTCTCACCAGTATGCATTCTTCCATGAATCTGAACGTAACTGGATCGGGAAAAGGCTTTCCCACACTGCTTACATTCATGGGACTTCACTCTAGTATGAGTTTTTTCATGTGAGTGAAGGTAACTGGATCTAGAAAAGGCTTTGCCACACTGTTTACATACATAGGGCTTCTCCCCAGTATGCATTCTCTGATGTATTCTAAGTAAACTGGAATAATCAAAGTCTTTCCCACATAACTTACATTTGAAATGTGCATTCCCTGTGTGTGTGATCCTGTGCCTTTGAAGACTTGTGTGTGAAATACAGGTCCGAACACCTTGTTTACATTCATGGAGTTTCTCTCCAGAATTAGTTCCTTCATGTCTTCTAAATAAAGAGGAGAAATGAATGGCTTTCCCACATATGTCCCATTGAAAATGTTTATCTCCACTGTGTGTTATCATGTGTTTTTGAACACTGGAGGGATAAGAAGAGGCTTCACCACATTGTTGACATTCACCGGGTCGCCCCGCAGTATGAGTTTCTTCATGTCTTTCAATGTCATTGGAACAACTGATGACTTTCCCACATACTGTACTTTCATAAGGTCCATCTCCAGTTTGTATTAACATTTGTGTGTGAACACTTTTGAGAGAAACCAGAGATTTCCTATATTGTTTCAATTCACATGGCTTCTCTTCATATTTCTCATGCTTGTAGTATTTGTGTCCAGAGTGAGATGTGATCTGCCTATGAAGGAACGAAGGACATATGAAGTCTTTTGCACACATAATGAACTCACATGGATTTACTATATTAAAAATTTTCTTTCTTCAGTTAAGAATTGGAATCGAATTGAAGGTTTCTCCACACTATTTTGTGCCTGTGAAGTTTACCATATGACTTCTTTGAAGAAGAAGTGACCAGCACATAATCAATGATTGATTCATTCACAATTTTCTATTTATTTATAGATCTTTACATTACTACCAACATCAGGTAAATGCTAGGTTTTCTGACTTGTTCAACTTGCCTATAAATAAAAAGATTGAAAGGAAAAAATCCTTTACATCACATATTCTCTATGGCTATTATCCAAATAGTGATATTCACATATGCAATTTCATAGTACTTTTTGCATGTCAAATCTTTGAAAAGCCTGAATCTCTGTTACAGCTAAGAATATATTTCTAGTAAAAAACACTATAAGAATAAATACTTCTCAAATTATGCATACTTTGTTGGTTGGTTTACTTTAAAAATTAAATGACAGTTCTCAGACCCCCTCATGGACTCCTCTTGTGAGTACAGTTACCTTACATTGATCCCAGAGTTTTCAATCTGAACTTCAGTGATCTTGTCTTCCCATTTGTTTCCTAAAATGGGAACAGAACAATCTTTATGAGTATTTAGGAACTAGAAATGCTTTGCCAAATCCTAGGTGACATTTATGCTGCAATAATTCACCAATTGATTCCCTTTTCACCTTCTATATAAATGACCAAAATAAACATGAGTTCTCAATTTGTTAATTTTAGAAACATCATTATTACCTATAGAAGCCAGGTTTCTGAGGACTTCCAGCATCACATCTCTGTAAATATTCTTCTGGGAAGGATCCAGCAAAGCCCACTCCTCCTGGGTGAAGTTCACAGCCACATCCTCAAAGGTCACTGAGATCTAAAATATCCCACCAAATGTATAGTGGAGGCCAGGAGAGATTGACAGCATGAGAAATCTATCCTCAACATGCATGATGTTCACATGATTCCCTGGCCTCTCGATTAAATCTACGATTTGGTCCATCAAATATTTACTGCACTCAACTTCTTACAGCCATACCAACACTAGAAATTGGCTACTCAGAAGGCAAATATCTTGGGCTGTGGATGTGGCTCAAGCGGTAGTGTGCTCGCTTGGCATGCGTGTGGCCCGGGTTCGATCCTTAGCACCACATACAAACAAAGATATTGTGTCCGCTGAGAATTAAAAAATAAATATTAAAAAAATTCTCTCTCTCTCTCTCTCAAAAAAAAATTTTTTTAAAAGAAGGAAAATATCATAGTGACTTATACCCTTTCTTTGTGAGTTCACAGGAAGTAAGACAGGCTCCCAGATTACTCCTTACTTATTTATTGGTTCCACCTCTATTACATGTCCTAGAAACATCCTGTGTGGAACAGAGTTAATATAAGCAATTCTGATAGTGCTTATCTTTAGAAAAGAAAGGTGATTAGCAGGAAATTGCAGGAATCATGAAACTAAGCATTTGAGAGAGATTCTGACAACTACAATGGCTCCCTGTAATATACGCAACAGGGTATTTACTGATGTCTTGTTTCCTCTGAATGTCTATTGTTCCATACTTAAAGAAATGTCTAGAACCAACCCCCATCCACAACCTCTGGGTATGGAGTCACTAAGGAGATTCCTTCACAGACAACATTTAGACAACCTTTCACACAGGTTGTCACAATGCATTAGCTGGAGATTGAGCTCATCCTGTGTGATTACACTGAGAACAACTAGAAGTTCGCAGGTGCTTTACTCCAGAACAAATGTAGTAAATTAGCTTACTATTAAATGACCAAAACAAACATGAGTTCTCTATCTGATTAATTTATTTATTAATAAACACAACAATTTTATAATTTCCTCTGGTTATTGTCAAATCAGAATGGGGTAAGTGAAAGATGGCACATGTCTTAGAAATAACTCAATGACCCAAAAATATCACCTTGTCCAAACAACAGCCTTACAAAATTTTATAACTCTCAAAACAATCTTCTTAATAACCAGCAGGCACGACTTTTCTAAGTCTCATGGGAACAATGAATGTCCAATGACTGTCAAACTCTTCTTAACAGCAGCCAGTTCACTACCATAATGTATAGTCATGAGACACATACCAATGTTCTGCTCAAGGACATTTTGATCAACGTTGGGCCACATATACAATGGTTGTCTGTTGTGAAAGAGATTCATCATGCCTGTAACAATGGTGATGCAAACAAACCTAAGGCAGAAGCACTTCCAGAGTGTGGTAAAGCATCAAGTTTGTAGCCCAAATTCCTCAACTATCCCACACAGTCTGGGTGTGAAACAGGCCACCATACACATCTGTAAGCATGCTATGATGTCTTCACAGTGATGGAACAGGCAAAAAGAAAATGTCCCTGCCACTGACACATAACTACACTCAAAAACTGAAAACATACCCCAGGGGCTGGGGTTGTGGCTCAGCAGTAGAGCACTCGTCTTGCACATGCAATACCCTGGGTTCAATCCTCAGCACCACATAAAAATGAATAACTAAAATAAAGGTATTGTGTCCAACTACAAATTGAAAATAAGTATTTTTTTTTAAAGTCATTCCGACTGCTGGTGTGGTGGTGTGCACCTGTAATTTAGCCACTAGGGAGGTCAAGAGAGATCGAGGCAGGCAAATGGCAAGTTGGAGGCCAGTCTCAGCAACTTAGCAAGATACTCAGAAATTTAGAGAGACTGGTCTTCATCAAAATTAAAAAGGGGGTCTGGGATTGTACTTGAGTGGCAGAGCACTTGTTAGCATGTTTGAGGTACGGATATGATTTCAGCAACACAGAAAAATAAACAAATGAAATAAATGTATTCTGTCCATCTACAACTATACAAATATAAAAAAAGGAAAAGAAAAAGAAATAATAAATACATAAGAAGAAGGGCTGAGAATGTGCTCATTGGTCAAGTGCCTGTAGGTTTATTCCCCAGTAAAAAACCTGCCCACCTTTAGAATGCTGCTCACAAATTGAAATTCATTTCTGGAGGATAACTAAGCATGAACAAGTCCACAGCGTCAATCCCCACCACTCAAAAGTAAGCAAATAAATAAACCACAGTCTACAATACTAATTATCTTGGACTGGAGAGTACCTCGGTAGTAGAAAACTTGCCAAGCATGTATTTGGCCTTCGCTCGGATCAATCTCCAGCAGTCCTCCACATACACACACACACACACACACACACACCAAAAAAAAATACATGTCATGAGAGATAAAAAATATTATAATATAAAAGGTACACAATTAGAGGCATAAAATACAACAAAATTAATGGAAAGACAACACACTTTCTCACAAAGGAGATTGAAAGTTCCCATGATCGACACTCTCTGAGAAAGCACTGAGAATTTCAGGAAATTGTGTGAAATTTAGGGCATGGTTTACTGTATTTTGGGGTAAACTTAAAAAAAAACTACATCTAAAAAAGGAAATACTAGGGTTGGGATTCCGGCTCAGCAGTAGAGTGCTTGCCTAGCACATGAGAGGCTCTAGGTTTGATATTCAGCACCACATAAAAATAAATAAATAGGTATTTTGTCCAACTACAGCAACAACAAAAATTACTTTTCAAAAAATTGGAAATAGTACACTATATCGAAGATCAGACAAAATATTGTACAGGACAGAGTAGAGAGAGCATTTATGTTCCACCCAAATTTCATAAGCTAAAAGGCCAGCTCCCAAAGGGGTAGCCCTAGGAGGAGGCACTTAGGAGGGAACAGGAATCAGGTGTCATAGTGGGAGTGCTCTTGAAGGGATCAGCACCCTTATTTAGAGAGACATATGGCTCCTTTCCAAAAAACAAGTGTCATTTACTATTTCACTGATATTCAGGGATTAAATGATCATAATTGGGTATTTCAGGTATTGCTAAAATTGTCCTTAAAATTTACAATGAAGACAGGAGTGATGGTGCACACCTGTAACCCAGTGGTTCAGGAGTCTGAGTGCCGAGGCAATGTAGCAACACTCTGTCTCGAAACAAAGAATCTAAAAGGGGCTGGTGGTTAAGCACCTCTGGGCTCTATTCCTGATACCAAAAAACCACAAGTTAACATGAACCTGCCAAGTCCAGACAACAACAGTGAAAAACTGTCATCCTTTGTCAAATTCATCACCTTCTGAAGGACACATACTAGTTTTCATGAAATCACATTCATAAATTTATCCACCGCTATTTTTATAGACTTGGTCTCAAATTCTGCAGCAATAATGCCAGACAGAGTTTCTCTGTATCTCACATGGCATTTTGGAATCTAGGGTGGGATTTCAATTTGAAATCATGGAAAAGACAAGATTGAATCATACAGATTTTCTATACATACTCAGGGGTAGCAAAGGTAAATTAGCTAATTAGGACTTTTCTTTTTATTTTTATTCATTCTTTTTTTTGGGGGGTGGTACCCCAAGATTAAACCCAGACACATTTTACTATTGAGCCACATCCCCAGTCATCCAGTCATTTGTATATTTTATTTTGAGATGCAGTCTAACTAGGTTGCATAAGGCCTGGATAAGTTGCTAAGGCTGTCCTCAAATTTGCAACACTCCTGTCTCAACCTCTGGAGCAAGAGGGATCACAGGTGAGCACCACTGTACCTGGCTGTAAGTTGGGATTTGTAACAATGGAAATGTAACTAGACTTTTTAAAATCCACTTCTCTCTTGCGTATTTAATAACAGTCCATCCCATTTGGCTCTGAATAAATAAACCTGGGCCTCAGATAAGTGAGTTCATCATTTCAAAGTGATGCACAGAAAGCTTTGGTGCTGAGGGAGCACATGTGTCAGGCTCAAGGGGCAGGGAAGGTCCCTGACAGCAGGAACATACTCCCTCCTGGTCTTGCTCCCTGAAAGCATCCAGGATCACTGTCCCAGGAACCAAAGTAGCTGTCTAGATGAGGCCTGTTCTAGGAGATTCCTCAGCTCAGAGCCCCCAGCAGCTTCCCTGAGAGGCTGCACCCTACATCTCAGGCTGTCCCCTAGGAGGAGCTGGCCCAGGGCCTGAAGTTCTGTTCACCCTGCAGGGCACAGGGCAGCTGTGGGCACTTTGTGGCAGCTCCAGGAGAGGATAGTGGCTGAGGACATGGGACCCTGTGAAGTGTCCAAAGGGAAACTCTGCCCAAGAAATCTGACATGGTGTCTACACCTAAGGAAGGTAAAAGGAAAAGCACAAGATTTTTACAGCTGTGAACTCAAGTTCTCTATACAGCCACATCTACATCAAAGAACCTTCAGAGTACTTGATTTTAGCTAACTAGACCACCATGAGGGTAGAAAGGCAGGGTTCTGTATGGAGAACAAAAATTATCTTGTGCTATCTTAAGCCCTTCAATAGCCAATCATCTGAATTTCTGTATCAGACCACAATCTCAAATATTCTCAGAATATATCACTAACCTTACCAGACATCTCCAAAATCTACCAAAGCATAGAATGCAATAACAGACATACAGAAGAAATTTTCTTTATTTTTTTCTGTACCCTAATAATCTGATGTTCCTACCAATGCAATTGGTTAATGCAGTGATACACAGTTTTTTTTTATAAAAGTTCATATAGGCCAGACACAGTCGCACACAACTGTAATCCCAGCAGCTTGAGAGGCTAAGGTAGGAGGATTGCTAAATTCAAAGGCTGCCTCAGCAACTTAGTGAGACCATAAGGAACTTAGTGAGATCATATGTGAAAATACAATATAAAAAGGGCTGGGGATGTAGCTCAGTGTTTAAGTGTCCCTGCATTCTATCCCTGGTATGTTAGAAAAAAAAAGAAAGAAAGAAAGAAAGAAGAAAATAAAGAAGAAAGAAAGAAAGAAATGATGTAATTATGTAATCTCTTCCAGGGAGGGACACACACATCATTCAGGGTAACTTGAATCCATGTACCTTAGTATAGTCATTAATATTTGGGTTAAAATGAACTATTTTCTGTAGCTGGGGTGGTCAGTGCCTTTAATCTCAACAGCTTTGGAAGCTGAGGCAGGAGGATCACAACTTTCAGGCCAGGCTGGGAAAAATACCCAGATCCTATGTGAAAGAGCTGGGGATGAAGGACAGTAAATGAATCAGACATTATTGTAGTGGCATCCCCTTTTTTCATAGAAAATTTTAACTGGGTTTCTACAGAAATCTTCACCATGGCTAATTTTAGGACTGTCAACAAAACAGTGTCCACAAAAAAGTTCAGTGTAGACAAACTTCCTATTTTTGTGTTGCCCTATTTTGTGGGCCACTAGTCTGAAAGAAATTAGCACTCCAAGTGCTGGACTCGAACTCCCCTTACTAGTTTTTTACACACTTGCATCCAGTATAGTAGTTTGTAGAAATGTGCAAACAAGGCCTCTGGCCTTGAGCTGGGCTTCACAGAGAACTTACCAACTAGGCTTCATGGAAACAGCTGGGCGGGGAGGAAAGAAAGGGGAGAAGAAGCTCTCCCCTTCTCAGGTGCTGTCCTTGAAGGCTTAACTTGGTCAGAACAGAGACAGAAAAAGCTATTTTTATGGGTGTGATGTGACAACTTGACTATGGCGACTCCATTTTGTGAACTTAGCCAGGACACACAAAAGGGTCATGACTGGGGCAGTTTGTATTCATGAAAATCCCCCCAAAACACAGAATGATCTATGGTGCCAACTGGAGACTGACTGACTGCAACTTTCAGCCTTGTTTGCATTGCCTGAACCCCAAATGTCCCTTTTGTGGTTTTTGTGCTTAAATATGGAGCCAACTGAAGGCAGGGGCAGCACTCTGACCATCTCACTCTTTTGAGAGTAGAGTGTGTGCCAAGAGCCAGCAATAAAGGGTTAACTGGAATGAGACTGTGTGGTCTGAGAGTTATTTGAGAGTCTCAGTATTACAATGTGAACTTCTGAGCCCCTCCTCTTACATGATGAGTATAAAATCCTAAAACCACCTGAACTCAGGGTTCAGGGGATGGATTGATTGATTACAGCAAAAGCTGTGCCCTCTGAGACTGGCTGAAGCCAGATAAAACTGTTTCTGGCTATCTTCAGTGCCTTGCCTCCTTTGTCCGTACATCAGTATTACCCTGTGTGCTTACATGACTACACGACTTGTGTGACTCTACATCATGGACTATCAGAAAAGGGAGCAGTTATACTCTATTGATGAAGCCCAGGATTCCATATCCCTGGGATCTATAAACAACCTCCTTATTCCCTTTAAAGCAGTTATTTTGACCAAACACAAGGAAGTGTTAAGTGATTATTCTTTCCCCTCAAGTATAATATTCACAAATAGAAAACAAATGCTGTGGCTGGGGATGTGGCTCAAGCGGTAGTGCGCTGGCCTTTCTCACGTGCGTCCGGGGTTTGATCCTCAGCACCACATACAAACAAAGATGCTGTGTCGGCCAAAAACAAAAAAATAAATAAAAATTCTGTCTCTCTCTCTCTCATCTCACTCTTTAAGAAAAAAAAAAAAAGAAAAAGAAAACAAATGCTTTCAAAAGTGTCCTTCTTGCCAGGGACAGTGGCACAGGCCTGTCATTCCAGATACGTGGGAGGCTGAAGCAGGAGAATCACAAGTTAAGGCTGGGGAGGGAGGGAGGAATGGCGGGAGGAAGGAAGGAAGATTCTTTCCAATATTTTACTAAGTGATAATGAAAATTAGCAGAAGGTGTCCATTTGAACCGAATGGGAAGAACAAACGTCTGGCCGAGCTGTGAGCTGGAGGGAAGGTGGGTTTTAGAAGGCAGGAGGCGCCTGCAATTTGGAGGACCTACAGCAGCCTCCGGAGGAGCTCCACTGGGAGAAGGAGGGTGCATTTGTGGCCCTGCTTCCTCCACGTTGGGAAGAATGGGTGCAGGCCACCAGCAGGGAGGGGAGGGGAAGCTGGGGACCTGAGCTGCCCATTCAAAAATGGAAACCAAGGGACAGGGCCCAGGGCCACCTGCCAGCGGGACTGGGCCTCAGGCTCCACAGCTGACCTCAGGGACTGGATACCCAGCCCAATCCTAGGGGCCAGAGAGCAGAAGCCCAGGGCCATCCGCCATGGAGGACTAGGCTGCACCCACTGCACCAACCTTGGGAACCCAACACCCAGCTCACCCCGCGGGACCAGTGGCAGATGCTTAGGGTCAGCCGCCAGCGAGGTGACTACAAGATTCTACCATCCAGCCCAACCCCCAGGACCAGGGGACAGAGACCCAGGGCAACCTCCAGAGGTGACTCCGCCAGGCTCTGCAGCTCACCCGTTTGCGGGGGCTCCAAGGCAGGTGCTGACTCTGTCAGCCCTCGTCACATACTCACCATTTTTGTCTTTCTAGAGACCAGGTGTTCTCTCGAGGACCTCAAGGCACCAGTGATAGAGGGAGGCACAGGCTGCTCAGAATCACCTAGGCCTTTTGGCAGAGCACGTGGGGCCCGGAAAGGGAGGAGAAAAGTTGGTGAGGAAGAAAAGCCCGCGACATTGCGGAAAGCCGCCCTTCCCCTCTTGTCCAGATCTGATTGGACAGTTGCACCCCAGCATCCCTAATGGGCCGCCTCTAGTCAGGCCTCTGCATTGTGACTGACAGCTAAGGTTATCCAATCACTAACCAAAATTGCCTAGAGTGACAGGTCCTAGGCCCTAGCCCTTTTCAGGTGGAGCTTGTTTCCTGGGCTGGAAATTATCCAGGTGGGAAGCCTTTGCTGGAACTTGGTACAAATGGTAACATCTGGGATTGAGCTCTGGCTGAGGCAGACTGCTTCCCAGCACGGGTCATGCCCTGGGTTTTAACCTCACCACAGAAACAAACAACAATTAAAAATAAAACAAAAAAAAAGTTACTTAAAGACTCTGAGGCCTGAGGAGCCCAAGGTCAGGTGAGCATGGACAAATGTTAATACTGTTTACTGTGAGGAATCCTTGTTCCCCCGAATCCTGCAGTATAACACCAGAGAAGCAGGTGGAGAGTGGAAAGTGGAAGGCTTTAATAAGAGAAAGCACAAAAGACTCCCCCACCCCAGGAAGAAGGGGACCCAAAAGGCAGAATCCCTGTAAGGAGGAGGACTTCTCCCTTTTATACCTAAGGTCATCTTTTGTCCGACCACATTCCTGTCCTTTATTTTCCTTTATTGTGCAGGTAATTGGGCCTGAGGGTGGAAAGCCAAAGGGAGAGAAATGGGTGGAATGATGGGGTGGGCAGCAGAAACCTGGGCAGAAACATGCTAGGGTGGTTTGATTAGCATCTCCCTATTTTACTGGGAGCTATTTTTTTAACCCTTATTAAGGACATGCCCAGGGCCATGGGGACACAAACAGTTCACTTCTCAGGTGTTTTTTTGGTTTCCCAGGTAGGATCAGATTGTAATTTTTATTGGACCTGATATTAGACCCCATTTACCTAGCTACAGAAACTACTAAATTTCAATCTGGCTTTACAAACAGGGAGAGCCTAGCTTAAAATAAATTAAAAGGGTTGAGGATCTAGCTCAGAGGTCGAACCCCACAGGGATTATTCCACAGAACCTCAAATAAAAAGATACCTATATCCATATATAGTATCAGCTGGTGTGACCTCAGGCAACTTAGTAAGATATAGTCTCAACATTTTTGAAACAATATTTAAAAATATCATTTGTGTCATACATATTTGATATGTGAAAATAAATAGAGTTTGACAATTATTTCAGTAATTCTCATCACCTCGGGAATACTTATGTTTTGAGGAATTAGATAGAGCTAAGAAAGGAAACAATTGGTGTTGGTGATTTGGCTCAGTGTTCTCTCCCCAGCAGAATGGAGGGAAAGGAGGTGTGGGAGGCAATTCCCTAAGGCAGCAATGTGGGGTTGAAATAAAATGTCCATGTTCTACATTCCACTATTAGGGAGTTGTTGGAAGCGACCTGACTCGGGTGATCCCACACATCAGGTCACCTGTTTACCCCAAATCCAAACAGAAAAGTCATGATGAAAAGCAGGAAAGGAACTTTGATCAGTGAAGCTACACCAGGAAGACAAGGGCACCATGTCCTTAGGCCTCTCTTCAGGGGCTGTCTAGGACTCTCAGGTTTTATAGAAAGGGTAATCAGTCATAGGAATGTGTGTAGAGGGAAAACTGTATGTAGGCTTGGTGTCATCTGTGGCTTCAGGCATCTGTTTGTGTCATAAAATGTCTGTGGACTCATAGTCAAGTGCCCCCTTGACACACTTCACCCCATTGCACAGGCTGACCTGAATTGACCTCTCAGGAAGGGCCCCCCTTCCCTGTGTTCCTTCTATGTCAGTGGTTCAGAGGCACCAACATTTTCAAGAGAAGCCACCAGCCCACCTGCTCCTGCCTGGTAAACACCATATCCCTAGATGCTGACCCAGGGCTCTCAGCTTCCTGGGTTTCAACTGATAGTTAAACCATAAAGAAACAATAACCCTGCTCATCTCGGCCCATAAAGCCTGCATATGAAACCCCACTTGGGGCACATATGGCCTGTAGTGTTGATATCACTGGTTACAGGTGAAGAGTACTGCCCCCTCACATGTTGAAGTTTGAACATTAGAGAAGCAAGCCCAGGCAAGCACACAAAGCAGGGTTTGTTTTTAAAGGAGTAACATAGACTTCCCCCCAGGAGGGAGAAGGGGGCCATAGGTGGTATCCTGGTATTCCCAGAAGCAAGGTGTTCAGCCTTTCTATAAGTCCTAGGCTTCTTTTTTCTCCATCCCTTTCCCCCTTATCTTTCTCCTTCCTGCCTTGGTGACTAGGCCCAGGAATGCTTGGTGAGATGGCACAAAGGTGACAAACAAGGGGGATGAAGAGGGAAGGGCAGGATGCAGCAGCTAAGGACACATTAACACCCTAAAAGCTGCCTGTAGGGAGGGGCAATTCCTGGGACAGGCTACCTCAGCAACAGGAAGGAGCCAGATCAGGTCCTTGATGAGGGTGGAGCAAGGGCTCTGAAGGAATTAACATTTCTATCCCTCAGGGGGACAGTCTGCAACTTGCCAGACTCTCAAAATTTTCCTCCTTGTCAGACATGACTCCATTTACCTGTCTGTACTGACTGCATGTCTATTTCTGGCTTCAGTATCTGCCCCTTCCCAGAAAGTGAATACAACTTTATTTTTACTCGTAACTTGAATTGGTGAAGTCTTTCACATCTTGTGCACTGGCCCAAATTCGGTCTACCTACCAACATTCCCAAAGACCATGGGGAGGGGGGCTTATATATAAACAGTCATATTCCTTCAAGTGTGGAATAGTGGCCACATACCCTTCTAGGGATGAGAACTCAACTCTAGATGCTCCCCTCCCCCATGCTGGGCATTGAATCCATGGCAGGGGTACAGAATCCCTGAGCTCCATCCCCCGATTTTTCTATTGTGGTACAAAGAAGTGGGTGGGAGCGTAAATATAGTGGGTTTGAGAATATAACTCTGAAACCCAGCCTAATTCCGTCTTAAGTTTGGGAGCCATCTCATCCAAAACTCGTGAAAACTAATTTTTGTTTTAGTATAAATTACTGCAATCTTTAAACTTGCTTGGAATGCCTGCCCATGCCTTGAAGTCACCCATACTTGGCTCCCCCTAACCAGATAACAACTGTCTCTGAAACCTCAGTGGTTACTCATAAATTCTGATGTTGGGATCTGAATTTATTCTCTACCTTGAAATGTTAAGCCATGTAGTTCATGAACTTACTACCTGCCTTTGTATTATGCATGTCCAAATCCTGGTATCTGTAAGTTCTCAAGACACCCCTCTTTGCAAACTTTTGTGCTATAAAAATGTGTTCCAAGGGATGGGTGAAAGGATAAAAGAAGCTGAAAGGGACCAGGCATTGTAAAGCTGCTTCTAAGCTGCAAAGCCTGAGTTAAAATGTAAAGGACCAGGTATTGTAAAGTTTCTAAGCTACACTCAAAGCCTGAAATTCCTGTGGCAGTTAAGACAATTCCCGGAACTCCCATTAGATGTGTGTCAGATTCCCCCCTTGACTACCTAGTTGCTTAACAACCCAGACCCAGAGCAGCTCAGCACGTAGGCACTCCGGGGCCTAAACCAATCAGTTTGAATGTGTACCCCGCTTTAGGACTGACCTATCACCTCCCCCAGACCTGTTCTTGCCAATGAATGTACTAATCATGTTTGAGAGTTGTTGTTTGATTTTCCCGAGCCTCATGATGATTTGCTCTGAGGTATGCAAAGCCCCCGCCCTCCCCAGAAAGTGTACTTAAGCACTGCTTAACCCCTGCTTGGGGCGCTGGGCTGCTCTCCCTTCTTGAGTGAGCATGGAGCCCCAGCGCGCTGGATCTTCAATAAACCCCCTTTTGCGGTTGCATGAGTCGGTCTCTTGGTGGTCTCTTCCTCCATCTTTTGCCGGTCCCTTACACTGGGGATGTGGCTCATACAGTAGCTCACTCGCCTGGCGTGCCTGAGGCATGGGTAAGATGATCAGCACCACATACAAACAAAAATGTTGTGTCTGCCGAAAATAAAAAATAAATATTAAAAAATTCTCTCTCTCTCTCTCTCTCTCTCTCTCTCTCTCTCTCTCTCTCTCCCTCTCTCTCACTCTCTCTCCCTCTCTCTAAAAAAAGAGTTGTTGTTTGATTTAAAACAAATGTGTTCTGAGAGAGCTAGAGTATCTTTAGCCTGGGGATTGAGGAGAGACAGACATGGCCAGCTCCTGGGTACATAAATAAAATTTTGATTTAGTTTGATTCAAAATTGGAGTCTGTGTTCTTTTCCTTGTGTTGTGGTTTAACAGTGCCAGGTCTCTAACAAGGCCATCTTTGGTTTTGGCCAAGGGAGCACATTTTTTACACATGATGACACATCTTTAAGCCAATACATTAAAAAACTGAAAAAAAAAATCATTGAATAAATTCATTCTTAGAAAACAACAATAACAATGACAAAACTTGATCAGTATCCTGGGATAGAGGTGCAAACCATGCAATGAGGGTCAAAAATTCTAGCCCAACCTCTGAAATGTAGCCTCACTCTCTCTCAAAATACAACTTAAAAGGGGCAGGGCATGTAGCTCAGTGTTGCAGCAACCCTGGGTTTAATGGCCAGTTTAAAAACAATAACATCCTGAAGAGGAATAAAGGGGGAAAAGACATAAGAAAATAGAAGAGTGTAAAAGGGCAGACATCAATCGAACTACATCAACAGTGACATTATATGGCAATTGACTGAACAATCCTATCCTAAGGTAGAGATCAGCAGACAGAATAAAAACAAGGTCCAACTCTGTGCTATGTGTGGGGGTCACTGCTGGGATACAAATGGGATAAAGAGTTTGAAAATAAGAGGATGTGAGTCCTACACCATGAAAACAGACACCATGAGTCAGCTCTCCTGTAGTACCTTTTCAAAATCCGGCAAAATGTTTCAAAGCCACAATTAATTGAGACAGAACAGCTGTGAGACATGGACACATGACCTTAAGGTGTTCCTGAATGCTCCATCCTCTTTCCCAATGCCAATCCAATAATAAGGACACAGCTGTGAGATTACAGGAAAACAAAATGGTTGGCTAGCAAAGGAGCAGCACAATGACTACTGTCCAGAGACCGGGATTCTGCCAATCAGAAGAAACAGTTGGCTTTTTTGGGGGGGAGGGAGATGGGGGTGCCAGGGATTGAACCAGGTGCACTCAATCAGTGAGCCACATCCCCAGCCTCATTTTGTATTTTATTTAGAGCCAGGGTCTCTCTGAGTTGCTTAGCAGCTCGACTTTGCTGGGGCTGGCTGTACACTCTTGATCCTCCTGACTCAGCCTCCCTAGAGGCTGGGATTGAGGCATCACCACCACACCTGGCACAAAGCAAAATATTTCATTAATGAGATGGAAAGTCCTTAGTTTGATGTCAATTAGAGTTTACAATTTGGTTATTCTGTGTTTGTTTGGATTTGCTATAGCAGAAACCCAAAGCACATTCCAGGAGACATAAAAGCCTGTAGAGTCCATACAATGTTAGGTGATCCAACCTTGTGGCTTCCCTGGGACATAAAGGCAACCTGCCAGCTCCTTTCATGTTCTTAACAATATGAACTATTTCAGGGTCAGCTGAAAATCCAAGACGAATTTGGCACCTGAAAGAGGACCTCATGTGTAACAGAAGAGTCATGTGCCACGAGGACAATGAGTGGGGAAGCAATGACAGAATGACAGACATGACATTTTCCTCTCATGTGAAGGCTGAGTTCTGGAGGCTGCTCCTGTGAAGGGCAGATCTTAAAGTGGGGATCAGGTCCCAGGCCACGTGGGTTGCAGATGTGACCTGGGGTTCTGCACAGACCTCTCAAAGTCCCATTTCCAGGACAGTGACAATCCCAGTCTTGTGTAAGTCACTCATCGCCATGTTTCATCAGCTTTTGGGACCCAGAACAAGAAATATGGTGAGAATTGGACCCAACTCTGCCCCAGATCTCAGTTCTGGCTACGTGGGATACAGCCTTGAGCTCTGGGCAATTCAAAGAATCCAGTAGGAACATGAGACCCAGAGATGTGTCAAACAGCCCTGAGGGATGACCAGCTTTCCCATGGTCAGGAAAGCCACAGAGGGCTTGGGGGTTGAGGTGTGGCTGTCCTCTGGCAGCAGGGCAGCACAGCAGCGGAGACACAAGGGTTTCCCTGGAGGGGGATTTGGAGTGGGGGTGAGGACTGAGACTCTGCTGCCCACCCCAGTGCCAGCCCATCCATACTAGATGCCTGGCCAGAAAAGCACCCCGATGAATCCTCTCAGCCCCCTTTTTTCTAGTTTTAAAGTGAAAATTAAAGATACTGGGTGTAGGAGTTCTGCCTTGTTTTGGGGAAGCTCAGGCTACACGTGGGTTCCAGGAGTCATACAGCAGGACAGGGGTCCAGGCTCTATCCCTGGTCCCTGTGATAGGTGTGTCTCACCAGAGGCTTGGTTTCCTTCTAGTGAAGGGGTTCTGAGGAGGAGGTGGCCACACATGTGTTGATATGCTGCTCTGGCTGAGGACACCAAAACTATGCTCTGCCCAGGGTTGTCTCCTACCTTGGGCTTGGTCAGAGAGGCTTGGATGGCTTCAGTCTCAGGCCTCCTGGTTTCCCAAGTTAAATGATTTATGGCCACTTTCACTTGCATGTTGGTGATGCTTGGGACCTTTTTCCACATGACAGGGACACGTGGTCACTGTTGAATGATGACAGCTGGAGCACAATGAGGCATGGGGGTGAGGAGACTCGCGGATGATGCTGAGGATGGCCCTTTGAACACCCAGCCTCCCTTGCAGTCCCGTGGCCTGCAGGTCAAACCTGGTCAGTGGAAAAAGCTCCTCACACAAGGTCAGGTTCACCCTCTTCCTCAGCAGTAGGTGAATCTGGGGCCTAAGGAGCTCCAATGAGTTTCTCCAGCTCTGATGAGATAGGAAAACTGGGACGCTCTCCCTGGGATCAATGGAAGGTTATGAAAAGAGCACATGTCCCCATCCCTCATCCATGACAGTCCTTTCCCAGATCCTCTTTCTCATGAGCCATGGAAATATTTAATTTTCATAACTAGTTGATGCTGTAGTTGGACATGATAGAAAATGTGTATCTACAGCTTTGGAGTCGTTCTGTAAACTCACTTTAATCCTTTAGCCTGAGCAGAAACAGCCCTCTCCACAGCATGTACTGCAGAATGTCACCTGATGGGAGGCTGTAGCTGCATCAATGATGTAGGGCACATGAGGCTAGACACCCAAGGATGTTCCAGGATTAGATTTATTA
The DNA here is from genome assembly GCF_047511675.1 of Marmota flaviventris. Classification (NCBI taxonomy): domain Eukaryota; kingdom Metazoa; phylum Chordata; class Mammalia; order Rodentia; family Sciuridae; genus Marmota; species Marmota flaviventris. The sequence continues at coordinate 17,682,917 of NC_092519.1, forward strand.
GCTGCAGGGTTCTGAGGTGTATCACCTAAAATTTTTTGGATCACTGTTTGGAATTTCATTGATCTTCATTTACACCCAGTGGGACAGGGATAGAAGTTTATATCTTCTGTAGGTGTATACGTGAAGAATTTTTCTTTTTTTAGTTCACAGAAAGTACTTTGTGTACCAATTGTAAGATTGGTCAGAGGACTTCCAAGCTTTACCACAAAAGCAGAAGTCTGTGTTATAACCCACACTGAGATATTTGCAAAATCTTTTCCTGACATTCTGTTGAGAGAAAATTATGGTGAAGGTCTCTCGAGAAGCTAATTTAAGATTCTTGGGTGGAGAAAGGAGTGCCACTATATTAGCACATCAGACTGGGACACTCCTTACCAAGCCTTTGGTCATGTAGGGTGTATTAAGTAGGGTTTCTTAACATTAAACCTTAAACCATCACACAATTTTCCCAGGGCTACTGAGCTACTCTAAACACAGAGAGAAATCAAGCCTGGGTTTTCTAGAATATTCCACCTAAGTATTATTCATGGGGAGAAAAGCTAATTTGGATGTAGTTTTTAAAAAATTCACTGGTATAAAAGACCTTTAAGAAGGAAGAGACCATCTGCAATTGTGGAGGAAACACCTGCAGAGCTGCATCTGCTGATGTGGTCATCAGTGGGGTCCACACACACAGCACCAGCAAACTCATCACCTGAGCTAAGGGACTGCTCGGTGCAAGAATGCCTGCCTAGCACCCACAAAGCAGGATTGGGTCCTCAGAAATGGGGAAATAAAAGAGAAAACAATTCAAGCATAGGGCAAAACATATTTTGAGAAAGTGCCTCTACAAGTAATATACACAAGTGACATTATGTTATAATGCTCTTTAATGTGCTTACATACAGCATGATACATGAGACTTAGAACAAGCACAAGTGACAAGAGTGGGGTCCCAGAGTCATCAACAGCTCAATAAGCAATCAAGGAAAAGAAAGAGGCCAGCTTCAGGTTACACAGACACATCCCTATGGTCCCAGCTGCCAGCCTCTCTCCATCTCAAAAAACAACAATTAAAAGGACTGTGGAGAAACTCAGTGGTGGAGCACTCCTGGGTGAAATGTGAACAAAGACAGAGAGAAAAGACGTTCAGAAGAGACATTTCACCAATCTGTACCAAAGGCTGGAGTGGAGAGGCCTAAACTAACATACAGAATATGTAATGAAACATTAGACACAAAAGACTTAAAATACAGGAAAATGGAATCTAACAATAAAAGAGATTTAAAGGAGAAAAACATGTTGTTTTAAAATCTTCATGCGGATGAAATGCTCCTCTCCAACCCAGGGGGCATTTTTGTTACCTCTGAATAGATAAAAAAAGAAATGAAGGCACAAACCTTTTCACACACCTACAGTTTTTTTCTCAAAATAAATAAATAAAATGAAATAAAATAAAAATATCCTCAAGTCTGAACAAGTTCAAATGGATCTGAAACAAGCAAAGGTCCTACCACATTTCTACATACAGGGCTTTTCTCCAGTGTGATTTCTTAAATGCTGTTCGAAGGGACCTGGAAAGTTGAAAGTCTTACTACAATTTTGAAAGAGAGAAAAAGGATCTTCCCAGATGTGAATTCTTTATGTCTTTGAAGAAAACTCTGAAAGCTGAATACTATCTCACATGGCTTATCCTCAGCATTTTCTACAGTATGAGTCCTTTCATAAAACTGAACAAAACTGGAACAGCTGAACTACTTATATTTCCTTTTGCATAGGATTTATTCTTTTTATTCCAAAAGAGGCTTCTGAGCCCTTAGTAAAAGACTGAGAAAACTAGATTTCCCACATTTCTCACACTCACAGGGCTTCTCTCTGTGTTTTCATATATGAGAAGAAAAAGGGCTGGATGGGAAGCTGACAGGATGTAGCTTTTCTCTGGTTTGTATTCTGGTATGTATTCCAGGGCTTTTCTCTGGTATGTAGTCTTCCATGTTTATGAAGCTGATGGGATGTAGCAAAGGTGTTGCCACACTGCTTACATTCAGAGGGTTTGTTTTTCAATGGGAATGAAATGCCTTTGAAGGCAATAGGGAAAAATGGAATGATTTGTGATAATTTTATACATTTAAAGAGTTACTCAGTTGGAAGTGATGGTGTATGCCTTTAATTCCTGAGACTTGAGAGGCTAATTCTGAAGGATCAATGTTGGAGGCTAGCCTCAGCACCTTTGGAAGACCCTAAGAAATGCAACAAGTCCCTGTCTCAAAATAAAAAGTAAGTGGAATGTAGCTAAGTGGTAGAGCACAACCAGAATAAATCCCCAGTGTCTGTCTGTCTGTCTGTCTCTCTCTCTCTCTCTCTCACACACACACACACACACACACACACACACACATTTTCAGCAGTGTGAGTCCTTCCTTGTCTTTGAGGATGACATGAAATATTGATTTACCAGGTTTTACATTCAAAGGATTTTTCTCCAATAACTTCCTACATGTATATGAGTGAAACAGTAATAACAGAAAAGTTTACCAATTGTTTACATGCATACGATTTCTCTGCAGTATCTGTTCTTTCACATGTGTGAAGCAGACAGGATGTGGCAAAAGCTTTTCCACATTGTTGTTATTCATAGCGCTTTTCTCTGGTATGTATTCTTCCATGTCTGTGAAGCGTAGGGGATGTAGCAAAGGCTTTGCCACACTGCTTACATTCATAGGGCTTCTCTCCAGTGTGCATTCTTCCATGAATCTGAAGGTAACTGGATCTAGAAAAGGCTTTGCCACACTGCTTACAATCATAAGGCTTCTGTCCAGTATGAGTTTTCTCATGTGAGTGAAGGTGACTGGATCTCGCAAAGGCTTTGCCACACTGCTTACACGCATAGGGCTTCTCTCCAGTGTGCATTCTTCCATGAATCCGAAGGGAACTGGATGTAGTAAAGGCTTTGCCACATTGCTTACATTCATAGGGCTTCGCTCCAGTATGAGTTTTTTCATGTGAGTGAAGGTTAGAGGACTGAGTGAAGGCTTTCCCACACTGCTTACACTCATATGGCTTCTTTCCAGTATGAGTTCGTTCATGTATCTGAAGGCCAGAGGCAGTAGTGAAGAATTTTCCACATTGTTGACATTCAGAGCATTTCTCTCTAGTATGTCTTCTTCCATGAATCTGAAGGTTACTAGATGTAGAAAAGGCTTTTCCACACTGCTCACATTTATAGGGCTTCTCCCCAGTATGAGTTTTTTCATGTGACTGAAGGTAACTGAATGTTGCAAAGGCTTTGCCACACTGCTTACATTCATAGGGCTTTTCTCCAGTATGCATTCTTCCATGAATCTGAAGAGAACTGGATGTAGAAAAGGCTTTGCTACACTGCTTACATTCATAGGGCTTCTCTCCAATATGTGTTCTTCCATGTCTGTGAAGCTTAGTGGATGTAGCAAATGCTTTGCCACACTGCTTACATGCATAGGGCTTCTCTCCAGTATGAGTTTTTTCATGTGAGTGAAGGTTAGAGGACTGAGTGAAGGCTTTCCCACACTGCTTACATTCATATGGCTTCTCTCCAGTATGAGTTCGTTCATGTATCTGAAGGCCAGAGGCAGTAGTAAAGGCTTTTCCACACTGTTGACATTCATAGGGCTTTTCTCTGGTATGTATTCTTCCATGTATATGAAGCTGATGAGATGTAGCAAAGGCTTTGCCACACTGCTTACATTCATAGGGCTTCTCTCCAGTATGAATTTTTTCATGTGAGTGAAGGTTAGAAGACTGAGTGAAGGCTTTTCCACACTGCTTACATTCATAGGGCTTCTCTCCAGTATGCATTCTCTGATGTATTCTAAGTACACTGGGATAAGCAAAGTCTTTCCCACATACCTTACATTTGAAACGTTCATTCCCCATGTGTGTGATCCTGTGCCTTTGAAGACTTGTGTATGAAATACAGGTCTGACCACCTCGTTTACATTCATACACTTTCTCTCCAGCATGAGTTCTTTCATGTCTTCTTAATAAAGAGGAGAAACAAAAGGCTTTCCCACATACCTCACATTGAAAACGTTTATGTTCACTGTGTGTTCTCATGTGTCTTGGAACACCTGTGGGAGAAGACGAGGCTTCACCACATTGCTGATATTCATAGGGCTGCCACCCAGTATGAGTATCTTCATGCCTTTGAATGTCACTGGAATGACTGATGACTTTCCCACGTACTGTACATCCATAAGGTCCATCTCCAGTTTGTATTAACATTTGTGTGTAAACACTTCTGAGAGAAACCAGAGATCTCTTATATTGTTTAAGTTCACATGGCTTCTCTTCACATTCCTCATGCTTGTAGTATTTGTGTCCAGAGTGAGATGTGATCTGCCTATGAAGGAATGAAGGATATATGAAGTCTTTTGCACACATAATGAAGTCACATGGATTTACTCTATTAAAATTTTTCTTTGTTCAATTAAGAATTGGAATTGATTTGAAGGTTTCCCCAAACCCTTCTGTGCCTTGGAAGTTTACCATGACTTCTTTGAAGAGGTGACCAGCACATAATCAATGCTTGATTCATTCACAATTTTCTATTTATTGATAGATCTTTACATTACTACCAATATCAGGTAAAGGCTAACTTTTCTGACTTGTTCAACTTGCCTAAAAATAAGGAGATTGAAAGCAAACAATCCTTTTCAACACAGCTTCTCTATGGCTATTATCCAAATAGTGATATTCACATATGCAATTTCATAGTACTTTTTGCATGTCAAATACTTTGAAAAGACTGAATATCTGTTACAGCTAAGTATATATTTCTGGTAAAAAGCACTATAAGAATAAATACTTCTCAAATTATGCATACTTCTTTCGTTGGTTTGCTTTAAACATTACATGACAGTTCTCAGACCCTGTCATAGTCTCCTCTTGTGAGTACAGTTACCTTACATTGCTCCCAGAATTTTCAATCTGAACTTCAGTGGTCTTGTCTTCCCACTTGTTTCCTAAAATGAGATAACAGAACAATCTTTATGAATATTTAGGAGCTAACAATGCTTTGCCAAATGATACATGCTATTAATGCTGCAATAATTCACCAACTGATTCCCTTTTCACCTTCTACATAAATGACCAAAATAGACATGAGTTCTCTATTTGATTAATTTTAAAAACATCATTATTACCTATAGAAGACAGGTTTCTGAAGACTTCCTGCATCACATCTCTGTAAATATTCTTCTGGGAAGGATCCAGCAAAGCCCACTCCTCCTGGGTGAAGTTCACAGCCACATCCTCAAAGGTCACTGAGATCTAAAATATCCCACCAAATGTATAGTGGAGGCCAGGAGAGATTGACAGCATGAGAAATCTATACTCAATATGCATGATGTTCACATGATTCCCTGGCCTCTCGATTAATTCCACGATTTGGTCCATCAAATCTTTACTGCACTCAACTTCTTCCAGCCATTCCAACACTAGAAATTGCCTACTCAGAAGGAAAACATCATAGTGATTTATACCCTTTCTTTGGTGATTTCACAGGAAGTAAGACAGGCTCCCAGATTGCTCCTAAGTTCTTTATTGGTTGCACCTCTATTACATGTCTTAGAAACGTCCTGAGTGGTACAGAGCTAATATAAGCAATTCTGATAGTGCTTATCTTTAGAAAAGAAAGGTGATGAGTAGGAAATTGGAGGAATCATGAAACTAAGCATTTGAGAGAGATTCTGACAACTACAGTGGCTCCCTGTACCTACAAGGTTAATATAGACAACATGGTATTTACTAATGTCTTGTTTCCTCTGAAAGTCTATTGTTCCAAACTTGAAGAAATGCCTAGAATCAGCCCCCACTCACACCTCTGGGCATGGGGTCACTAAGGAGATTCCCTCACAGACAACATTTAGACAACCTTTCACGCAGGTTGTCACAATGCATTACCTGGAGATTGAGCTCATCCTGTGTGATTACACTGAGAACACCTAGAAGTTCGCAGGTGCTTCAATCCAGAACAAATTTAGTCAACTAGCTTACTATTAAATGACCAAAACAAACATGAGTCCTCTATTTGATTAATTTATTTTATTTATTAATAAACGCAACAATTTTATAATTTCCTGTGGTTACTGTCAAAGCAGAATGGGGTAAGTGAAAGATAGCACATGCCTTAGAAATAACTCAATGACCCAAAAATATTACCTTGTCCAAACAATAGCCATACAAAGTTTGGCTATACAAAACAATCTTCTTAATAACCAGCAGGCACGACTTTTCTAAGTCTCATGAGAACAATGAATGTCCAATGACTGTCAAACTCTTCTTAACAGCAGCCAGTTCACTACCATAATGTATAGTCATCAGACACATACCAATGTTCTGCTCAAGGACATTTTGATCAACGTTGGGCCACATATACAATGGTTGTCTGGTGTGAAAGAGATTCATCGTGCCTGTAGCAATGGTGTTGCAAACAAACCTAAGGCAGAAGCTCTTCCAGAGTGTGGTAAAGCAACAAGTTTGTAGCCCAGATTCCTGAACTATCCCACACAGTCTGGGTGTGAAACAGGCCACCATTCACATCTGTAAGCATGCTATGATGTCTTCACAGTGATGGAACAGGCAAAAAGAAAATGTCCCTGCCACTGACACAGAACTACACTCAAAAACTGAAAACATACCCCAGGGGCTGGGGTTGTGGCTCAGTGGTAGAGCACTCGAATCGCACATGCAATACCCTGGGTTCAATCCTCAGCAACACATACAAATGAATAACTAAAATAAAGGTATTGTGTCCAACTACAAATTAAAAATAAGTATTTTTTTTTTAAAAGTCATTCCGACTGCTGGGGTGGTGGTGTGCACCTGTAATTTAGCCACTAGGGAGGTCAAGAGAGGTCAAGGCAGGCAAATGGCAAGTTGGAGGCCAGTCTCAGCAACTTTGCAAGATACTCAGAAATTTAGAGAGACTGGTCTTCATCAAAAATTAAAAGGGGGTCTGGGATTGTAGTTCAGGGGTAGAGCACTTGCTAGCAGGTTTCAGGTACTGGATATGATTTCAGCAACACAGAAAAATAAACAAATGAAATAAATGTATTCTGTCCATCTACAACTATACAAAATATTTAAAAAATAAAAATAAATAATAAATACATAAGAAGAAGGGCTGAGAATGTGCTCAGTGGTCAAGTGCCTGTAGGTTTACTCCCCAGTAAAACACCTGCCCACCTCCAGAACGCTGCTCACAAACTGAAATTCATTTCTGGAGGATAACTAAGCATGAACAAGTCCATGGCATCAATCCCCACCACTCAAATGTAAGCAAATAAATAAACAACAGTCTACAATACTAATTCTCTTGGACTGGAGAGAAGCTCGGTAATAGAAAACTTGCCAAGTATGTATTTTGCCTTCCCTCAGATCAATCTCCAGCAGTCCTCCACACACACACACACACACACACACACACACACACACACACACCAACACACACACAAAAAAAATACATATAATGAGAGATAAAAATTATTATAATATAAAAGGTACACAATTAGAGGCATAAAATACAACAAAATCAATGGAAAGACAACACACTTTCTCACAAAGGAGATTGAATGTTCTCATGATCGAAACTCTCTGAGAAAGCACTGAGAATTTCAGGAAATTCTGTGAAATTTAGGGCATGGTTTACTGTATTTTGGGGGTAAACTTAAGAAAAACTACATCTAAAAAAGGAAATAGTAGGGTTGGGCTTCCAGCTCAGCAGTAGAGTACTTGCCTAGCACATGAGAGGGCCTGGGTTTGATCCTCAGCACCACATAAAAATAAATAAATAGGTATTTTGTCCAACTACAGCAACAACAAAAAAATACTTTTCAAAAAATTGGAAATAGTACACTATATCGAAGATGAGCCAAAATATTGTACAGGACAGAGTATAGAGAGCATTTATGTTGCACCCAAATTTCATAAGCTAAAAGGTCAGCTCCCAAAGGGGTGGCCCTAGGAGGAGGCACTTAGGAGGGAACAGGAATCAGGTGACATAGTGGGAGTGCTCTTGAAGGAATCAGCACCCGTATTTAGACAGACATATGGCTCTTTTCCAGAAAACAAGTGTCATTTACTATTTCACTGATATTCAGTGATTAAATGATCATAATTGGGTATTTCAGGTATTGCCAAAATTGTTCTTAAAATTTACAATGAAGACAGGAGTGATGGTGCACACCTGTAACCCAGCGGTTCAGGTGTCTGAGTGCTGAGGCAATGTAGTAGGACTCTGTCTCAAAACAAAGAATCTAAAAGGGGCTGGTGGTTCAGCACCTCTGGGCTCTATTCCTGATACCAAAAAACCACACAGTTAACATGAACCTGCCAAGTCCAGAAAACAACAGTGAAAAACTGTCATCCTTTGTCAAATTCATCACCTTGTGAAAGACACATACTAGTTTTCATGAAATCACATTCATAAATTCATCCACCACTAATTTTATAGAATTGGACTCAAATTCTGCAGCAATATGCCAGACAGAGTTTCTCTGTATCTTACATGTCATTTTGGAATCTAGGGTTGGATTTCAATTTGAAATCACTGAAAAGACAAGATTGAATCTTACAGAATTTCTATACATACTCAGGGGTAGCAAAAGGTAAATTAGTTAATTAGGACTTTTCTTTTTCTTTTTTTTTCATTCTTTTTTTTGGGGGGGTGGTACCCCAAGATTAAACCCAGAGACATTTTACTATTGAGCCACATCAACAGTCATCCAGTCATTTGTATATTTTATTTTGAGATGCAGTCTAACTAGGTTGCATAAGGCCTGGATAAGTTGCTAAGGCTGTCCTCAAATTTGCAACACTCCTGTCTCAACCTCTGGAGCAAGAGGGATCACAGGTGAGCACCACTGTACCTGGCTGTAAGTTGGGATTTGTAACAATGGAAATGTAACTAGACTTTTTAAAATGCACTTCTCTCTTGCCTATTTAATAATAGTCCATCCCATTTGGCTCTGAATAAATAAACTTGGGCTTCAGATAAGTGAGCACATCATTTCAAAGTGATGCACAGAAAGCTTTGTGGCTGAGGGAGCACACATGTGTCAGGCTCCAGGGGCAGGGAAGGTCCCTGACAGCAGGAACATACTCCTTCCTGGTCTTGCTCCCTGAAAGCATCCAGGATCACTGTCCCAGGGACCGAAGTAGCACTCTAGATGAGGCCTGTTCCAGGAGATTCCTCAGATCAGAGCCCCCAGCAGCTTCCCCGAGAGGCTGCACCCTACATCTCAGGCTGTCCCCTAGGAGGAGCTGGCCCAGGGCCTGAAGTTCTGTTCAACCTGCAGGGACCAGGGCAGCTGTGGGCACTTTGTGGCAGCTCCTGTGGATAGTGAATGAGGACATGGGACCCTGTGAAGTGTCCAAAGGGAAACTCTGCCCAAGAAATCTGACATGGTGTCTACACCTAAGGAAGGTAAAAGGAGAGGCACAAGATTTTTACAGCTGTGAACTCAAGTTCTCTATACAGTCACATCTACATCAAAGAACCTTCAGAGTACTTGATTTTAGCTAACTAGACCACCATGAGGGTAGAAAGGCAGGGTTCGGTATGGAGAACAAAAATTATCATGGGCTATCTTAAGCCCTTCAATAGCCAATCATCTTAATTTCTGTATCAGACCACAATCTCAAAATTTCTCAGAGTATATCACTAACCTTACCAGACATCTCCAAAATCTACCAAGGCTCAGAAAGCAATAACAGACATACAGAAGAAATTTTCTTTATTTTTTCTGTACCCCAATAATCTGATGTTCCTATCAATGCAATCGGTTAATGGAGTAATACACAGTTTCTTTTATAAAAGTTCATGTAGGCCGGACACAGTGGCACACAACTGTAATCCCAGCAGCTTGAGAGGCTAAAGTAGGATGATTGCTAAATTCAAATGCAGCCTCAGCAACTTAGTGAGACCATAAGGAACTTAGTGAGATCATATGTGAAAATACAATATAAAAAGGGCTGGGGATGTAGCTCAGTGTTTAAGTGTCCCTGCGTTCAATCCCTGGTGTATTAGAAAAGAAAACAAAAGAAAAGAAAAGAAAGAAAGAAGGAATTGATGTAATTATGTAATCTCTTCCAGGGAGGGACACACACATCATTCAGGGTAATTTGAATCCATGTACCTTAGTATAGTCATTAATATTTGGGTTAAAATGAACTATTTTCTGTAGCTGGGGTTGTCAGTGCCTTTAATCTCATCTGCTTTGGAAGCCGAGGCAGGAGGATCACAACTTTCAGGCCAGGTTGGGAAAAATACCCAGATCCTTTCAGAAAATCATATTGAAAAGAGCTGGGGATGAAGGACAGTAAATGAATCAGACATTATTGTAGTGGCATCCCCTTTTTTCACAGAAAATTTTAACTGGGTTTCTCCAGAAATCTTCACCATGGCTAATTTTAGGACTGTCAACAAAACAGTGTCCACAAAAAAGTTCAGTGTAGACAAACGTCCTATTTTTGTGTTGACCTATTTTACTGGGCCACTACTCTGAAAGAAATTAGCACTTCAAGTACTGGACTCGAACTCCCCTTACTACTTTTTTACACACTTGTATCCAGTATAGTAGTTTGTAGTAATGTGCAAACAAGGTGTCTGGCTTTGAGCTGGGCTTCACAGAGAACTTACCAACTAGGCTTCATGGAAACAGCTGGTGGGGGAGGAAAGAAAGGGGAGAAGAAGCTCTCCCCTTCTCAGGTGTTGTCCTTGAAGGGTTATCTTGATCAGAACAGAGAAAGAAAAAGCTGCTTTTATGTGTATGATGTGACAACTTGTCTATGGCGACTCCATTTTGTGAACTTAGCCAGGACACACAAATAAGTCACGACTGGGGCAGTTTGTATTCTTTTATTCATGAAAATTCCCCAAGAACACAGAATGATCTATGGTGCCAACTGGAGAATAACTGACTGCAACTTTCAGCCTTGTTTGCATTGCCTGAACCCCAAATGTCCCTTTTGTGGTTTTTGTGCTTAAATATGGAGCCAACTGAAGGCAGGGGCACCACTCTGATCATCTCATTCTTTTGAGAGCAGAGTGTCTGCCAAGAGCCAGCAATAAAGGCTTAATTTGAATGAGACTGTGTGGTCTGAGAGTTATTTGAGAGTCTCCGTATTACAATGTGAACTTCTGAGCCCCTCCTCTTACATGATGAGTATAAAATCCTAAAACCACCTAAACTCAGGGTTCAGGGGATTGATTGATTGATTACAGCAAAAGCTGTGCCCTCTGAGACTGGCTGCAGCCAGATAAAACTGTTTCTGGCTATCTTCAGTGCCTTGCCTCCTTTGTCCCTACATCAGTATTACCCTGTGTGTTTACATGACTACAGGACTGGGGTGACTCTACATCATGGACTATCAGAAAAGGGAGCAGTTATACTCTATTGATGAAGCCCAGGATTCCATATCCCTGGGATCAATAAACAACCTCCTTATTCCCTTTAAAGCAGTTATTTTGACCAAACACAAGGAAGTGTTAAGTGATTATTCTTTCCCCTCAAGTATAATATTCACAAATAAAAACAAATGCCTTCAAAAGTGTCCTTTTTTCCAGGACAGTGGCACAGGCCTGTCATTCCAGATATGTGGGAGGCTGAAGCAAGACGATCACAAGTTAAGGCTGGGGAGGGAGGGAGGAAAGGACGGAGGGAGGGAGGAAGGAAGGAAGGAAGATTCTTTCCAATATTTCACTAAGTGATAATGAAAATTAGCGGACGGTGTCCATTTGAACCGAGTGGGAAGAACGAACGTCAGGCCGAGCAGTGAGGTGGAGGGAAGGAGGGTTTTAGAAGGCAGGAGGCGCCTGCAATTTGGGGTACCTACAGCAGCCTCCGGAGGAGCTCCCCTGGGAGAAGGAAGGTGCATTTGTGGCCCTGCTTCCTCCACGTTGGGAAGAGTGGGTGTGGGCCACCAGGGCCCTGAGCCACCCTTCCAAACCCAGGGAACCAGGGGACAGGGTCTAGGGCCCTCCGCAGCTCACCCGAGCGCCGGGCCCCAAGGCAGGTGCTCACCCCGCACCTTCAGCCCTGGTCGCAAACTCACCATTTTTGGCTTCCGTGGTGAACCGGGGTCCTCTGAGGAACCTAGAGTGAACCGAGATCGCGGGGTTCACAGGGAGCGAGAGTCACGTGTTTCCCTGAGGAGAGAACTCAGGCCCAGAGAAGGAGCAGCCCAGTCGCTGAGGAAGAAAAGCCCGCGATTGCGGAAGCCCGCCCTTCCCCTTCCTCTGCGCGCTGATTGGACAGTTCCTCCCATCGTCCTTGATGGGTGGCCTCCAGGCCCGCCTCTGCATCGTGACTGACAGCTAACATCATCCAATCGCTGGCTGAAATTGGGTTAGTGACAGATTCTTGGCCCCAGCCCTTCTCAGGTGGAGCTTCCCCCACTGTGCTGGGAACTAATCCAGGTGGGAAGCCTTGGCTTAGCCTCTGGTATGGAGGTGCCATGTGGCTCTGGTATATGTGTGCAACAGCCATAGAGTGCTTTCTGAGCATGGCGAGGCCCTGGGTTTAACCTCAACACAAAAACAAAGCACAGCTTCTCGGGGAGGCTGAGGCTGGAGGAGCCCAAGGTCAGTGAGACCTTCTCTTAAAATAAAATGAAAACCGTGGGATGTAGCTCAGAGGTCCAGGTCAAGCCCCACTGGGTTTATTCCCCAGTACCTCAAAGAAAAAGAAAGAACTATATAACATATTTTTTTTTCAGGTGATGCGACCTCAAGCAACTTAGAAAGACACAGTCTCCAAATTTTTGAAACACTATTTAAAGATATTATATGTATGACCCATACACAATATCTAAAAATGAGAACAATTTGAAAACTATTTTAGTAATTCTCATCACCTCCTGGCCTCTGTTGCTTTGAGGAGGCAGCCTGAGCTATGAAAGGAAGCAATTGGGGTGGGCTCTGATGCTCAGCATTCCATCCCCAGCAGAGAGGGTCCTCAGGGAGGAAGGAAGGCAATCCTCTAGGGCAGCAATGTGCAGTGGAAATAAAATGGGTGCCTTGTGCTTAGTGTAGATGTTCTACTTTGACTGTTAGGAAGTCTTATGCAGAGACCTGACTCTGGGGATCCCACAGGTTTGGTCAGGTGTTTGCCCCAAAATCAAACAGAAAAGGTCATGATGCAAAGCAGGAAAGAAACTTTGACCAGTGCAGCTACACCAGGAAGACAAGGAAAACTTGCCCTTATGCTGTCTTCGGGTGCTGACAAGGACTTTGAGGTTTTATAGAAGGATAATTATAGGCATGTAAAGAAAGGGAAAAGTGTATGTAGGATTCAGTATTATCTGTAGGATTTAGGCTTCAGGCATCTGTGGGTCTCATGTCTGTGAGCTCACACTCACTTGCCCCATTGACACATGTCCCTCTACTGCACAGACTGACCTCATTTTATCTCTCAGGAGGAAGTCCCCCTCCAGTGTATTCTTTCCATGTCAAGGTTTTCAGATGCACCAACATTTTCAAGCAAAGCCACAAGCCCTAGAAAGCAACATACCCCCAGAAGCTGACCCAGGGTCTCAGCTTGGGAAGGCAAGTATCCGAGGCCCCGGGGTGGGGCGTGTCACCCCGCTCAACCAGGGAGCAGCACCGCTGCCGGCGTCGCAGGCGCAGTTTCCCCAGGTCGACCCAGTTCCCCCTTCTGCTCGGGCTGAGCCCCCTCCTCCTGCTTGGCCCCCCACCTCCATCTGCGCCACACCCCAGCCCTGCGCTCCAGGCCATGCAGAGAAGGCGCCCAGGCTGGTTTTAGGTGATTCTGGGTCTCAGGACACCACCGCTTCATCCCCAGGGAGCATAGCTAGACCCCTTCCCGGGCCTGAGTGGGGTCTGAGTTGCCGAGCGCCCCTCTGCTCTGGGGATCCCAAGGCTGTGTTTGGCGCTGCTGCAGGATCTTGTCCCCGAACCAGGGTCCACAATCCACCCCAACCTCGGCTGGGATCCCCGCCCTGGTCCCGCCCGCCCTGCCGGCTAAATCCAATTAACCTGCAAACTCTGGCCTGGGCGGTGCCCTTGGGGACAGGTTCTCCTTTCTGGCTGCCCAGCGAGTTTGCGGCTTCTGGAGCTTTTTAACTGGGTGGGGCTTGAGTACAGTGGGGGGATGTCCATTTTTTATTCCCACTGTTATACCAGATTCCTGGGACCCCATACACCTCCAGGAACCGAATCTGATGCAATCACACAGGAGTCTTTACTACAAGCTCCAGCCTGGACTCACAACCATTTCCAAGACAGCCGTCCCAGGGAGTGAGTCCTGGTTTTTTGTTCAGTGAGATTTTATGGGTTTGGGGGGAGATACTCTACATGTCACAACATCACACACAGAGAATTTCACACCATGGGAAAATCAAACAACAACTCTTAACATTGATTACCACATTCCCTGGTGGGAACAAGTTGGGTAGGGGGGATTGGTGAGTTCAAGACATGGGGCCAAGAGGAGTTGCAAGAGTGTGCAGCACCAAACTACATGGTTTCCTTACATGTTATGGATCACTGAGACTCCTGGGGGAGGGAGGTCACCTGGCATTCCAGTTATTTTCCCTGTCTTTTGCTGATTGGTGGTTGCTAGTGGGTTGCTATGGGTTTCAGGGTCAAGGTGTAGGCCACAAACATGGTTTGGACTTTCCAGGAAGCAGCGTTGCTGAGTCAGAGACACCTGGCACTGCAGATCTCTCCTGTTTTTATAGACAAACAACTCAGCACATAGCTCGCTCCCTGCCTAGGGATGCTCTGTGGATTTTCCAAGATCAAGTGTCACCCCTCCCTTGGACACTTCCTGCTATGAGGTAGAGGCTATTTTTTTAAAAATGGAGTCACATCACTTTCTCACCACCAAGAGTCTTGGGATAGCATAACCCGCCCCAGAGAATCAGTGAGTGTTCAGCTCCACCAGGCTCCGCCTTTGGAATCTGTAGGGTGCTGGACTCCAGGCTGCATGGATGCACTCAGGGCCTGGGGTATCTGCATGCTAAGCCAAAGAAACCTGAGGCCAAGTGTCTTCTTACTGGGGACCTGTGTGATGGTGCTCTCGGCATGACCCTGGTTCTTCTGCTGCGACAGATAATCTGTTTTCACTATTCCAAATCAGTTCTCCCCTAAATCCTTGGGGAGTGAGTATTGATTGAAAATGCATGCAGGAGCCTCACCCCCCTCAAGTCAGAGTTGGAATCACCAGAGGGTGCTGGAGGTGGAGAAAAGGTCTTTGTTTTAATTTGGAAATTTGAATATTCATGTTTCCATAGGCTCTGCACTTACAGATGGGGTTACATCCAGAAATCCCAAATACTGTTCTTTCAGAATGCATTTCACAAATCTCACCTGGGAATATCCTAGATTAACAGCCCAGTGCATTGTATGGGTTGTTTCCACTTCATTTTTATTTAATTTTTTAAAATTTATTTGTGTTTTTTTGGTACTAGAGATTCAACTCAGTGTGCTAAACCACTGAGTAACATGCCCAGCCTTTTCAATATTGTACATAGAGACAAGGTTTTGCTGAGTTGCTCAGAGCCTCACTAAATTGCTGAGACTGGCCTCCAAATTGCAATCTGCCTGTCACAGCCTCCCAAGCAGTTCGGATTATAGACCTACACCACTGCAGCAGATAAGACTATGTTTACTAAGGAGATCTTGGGTCCTCTGAGCAGAGATGTCATAGAACCTCAGAAAATAAGTATGTTGGGTGCTGCTAGGTAGACTATCAAATGTTCTGAGCATGATCCTGGGTTACAAATGCTCTAGAGTCAGAGGGAGCTGCTTCCCTGTGGAGAGGTATTTAAGGGACTTTGCTTAGATAGGAGAAGGTGAGAAATTTCAAAACAGCACATAACAGAGAACATTGTTATCTAATAACAGTTAAATCATAATGCAATAAAACATAAGCTCTACATTATGATTTCCAGCCTATTTTAATGCACAATGTCAATAATCATGTTGAAGTCAGCTGTAGTGGTGCACACCGATAATTCTAATGACTCAGGAGGCTGAGGAAAGTGGATTGCAACTTGGGAGTCAGGCTCAGCAACTTAGCAAGGCCCTAAACAACTTAGAGTCTGTCTCAAACTAAAATCTAAAAATGGGTATGCAGCTCAATGCTAAAGCACCCTTGGTTCAATCCCTGGTACTACTACCTCTGTTAATAATAATAATAATAATAATAATAATAATAATAATAATAATAAAATATATAATTTTGTTGAGACATTTGCAGAATTGATAGCTTGACCCTTATGGGGTAAGAACTTGGAGCCTCTGTGGGGACTTGGGCTAAAAAGCCAACAGTGTCAAGTGTGTGGTTGGGCCTGGAGGGGATTACCCAGCCCAGAGGATGCTGAAGATCTCAGAGGTGATGAGGTAGGCTGGTGCAGGGAAAAGAGCTGGCCCAATATGCTGGCTTTCTGTTCCACAAAGCATGGGAGTTGGTAAGGAAGTAGGGCTCCTAGGGTTGACCAGCAGCCATTTCTCTTCTTATCCCAAGATTCACTGAATTGAAGTTGGATTTGGCCATCAGGCAAAGGTGGAGGTGGCTACAGGTGGTGACTGACGTGAGGTCATCGATAAGCAGTCAGGTTCTGTGGTCTACAAACCCCGGCCTGGCTGTTTAGTTACAGCAGTCTAGGAAGACTAATACAGTGACACACCAGCCCTCTGACCACTGCAATGACCTGAGTATGGGAGTCCCCCCAAAATTCTTATATGGAAATCTTTACCCCAAAGGTGATGGTGTTAAGAATTAAGGGCTTTGGGGAGGGGATGGGGTCCTGAGGGTGGAGCCTTTGTTGTTTCTGAAAGCCATAAAGAGAGATTCAATGCCTTGTCACATGCCATGTCTTATTAGAATCAGATTTGTGCTGTTGGGCTTTCCTCTTCTACACCTTCAAGTCTGTGCAATTTGGAAGCACCATCTGTTTGCAGAGTGGTCTCCTCCAAGCTTGATCAGAGTCTTCTGTCTCAGCCTCTAATTGCAGGAAGTTCTGGTCTCTTTGCTGGGTGTTCAGAGTGGCCCCTGAGGGTGCATTTTATTCAGTGTGGTTTGTGCATTGTGACTTTAAGTGCTGATGTGGGGAATCACTGGTCATCATGCAAAGAATGCCTGAGGACAGAGTAAGGAGCTGTTTGGACCAAGCTCCAGCTCTTTCCACACAGTTGGTCACTGCCCTTGGTCTTCTGTGTCCCACCAGCACAGGGTAAAAGGGCCATGGCAAGGCTGCAGCCATGTCTGCCACAGGTTCTGCAGGATGCCCAGCTACTGGGGAAGGGGCTCAGCAACCACTGATGCTCCTCCATGGCCTACTGACCTCTGCCCATCACCTTGTGGAACCAGGGCTCTGAATTGGTTGTAAGTATGAGGGTCTCCCAGGGGACTCTTCAGACAACAAACAGCAAAGGCGGGGGTTGGGGATGTGGCTCAAGCCGTAACGTGCTCGCCTGGCATGCGTGCGGCCAGGATCCATCCTCAGCACCACATACAAACAAAGATGTTGTGTCCGCTGATAACTGAAAAATAAATATTTAAAAGATTCTCTCTCTCTCTCTCTCTCTCTCTCTCTCTCTCTCTCTCTCTCTCTGTTTCTCTCCCTTTAAAAAAAAAAAGAGCAAATGCGGGTCAAGCTGGACCACTGGACCTCAAACCACAGCAGACCCCTCCCCCTTGGCAGGCTCAGGCGCCCTCTGGCTCAAAGATCAGGGTCAGGAAATGCATGTTCCACAGGAGAGATAAGGATCATAGAGGGATGACTTAGGACAACAGCGGGAGTCAGCCACCTGTCATCAGGAAGTGAACAGAACTAGGGGCGGTGGCCCATGTGTGGGTGTTCTTCTACAGAGCAGAGAGAATGTGGCCTCCAATTAGATCCCACAGAGACACATTTCACTACAATGAGACCTGAGAGTGTGACATCCAGAGAGCAGCTACTGCCTGATGATCTACACCTCAGAAAGGAAAAGCCACCCATCAGGATGGACCCTAGCCTGGAATGATGTCTGTCTGAGAAGCCTGCTCTGCCCTGGAGCCCCTCCACATAAAAGGCACAGCCAATCAGATCCCAGCCCTGTCTGGCTCCTGGTCGACCCCGAGTCCCTTTAGCTCACATCTTCTTCCTTCACTATTCTCTTTCTAGAGAAACACAGCTTATTTTATAAAGATTCTTGAGATCAAAATTAGTTTAAAATTTTCTTTCACTCCAGTCAAAATGGCAACTTTTAAAAACACAAAACACATTATGTGCTGGCAAGGATCTGGGGAAAATCAGACACTCATATATTGCTGGAGGGAGAGCAGGTTGGTGCAACCAATATGGATAACTCTATGGAGATTCCTTGTCAAACTGGGAATGGAGCCACCATTTGACCCAGCTAAACCCACTCCTGGGTTTATACACAAGAGATTTTAAAGCATTATATTAGAGTGACACAGCCCTATCAATGTTTATAGCAGCAAAATTTATAAGAGCTAATTTGTGAAACCAGGTTAGATGCTCTTCAATAGATGAGTGGATTAAGAAACTGTGGTATATATACACAATGGAATATTATTCAGGATAAAAAGAGAATAAAATTAGGACATTTGCAGATAGATGGGTGCAGATGGAGAATATTAGGCTAAATGAAGTAAGCCAATTTCCCAAAAAAACAAAAGTCAGATTTTTTTTTTATTATATAAGGATGCTGATGCACAATGGGGATTCCTGGTGGAGAGCATGGGAGGAATGGCAGAACATTAGATAGGGCAAAGGGGATACATGGAAAGGAATGGGGTATGGGGGTATGAAAGATGGTGAAATGAGATGGGCATCATTACCCTAAGGACATGTATAAAGATACAAATGGTGTGACACTAATTTATGTACAACCAGAGTCATAAAAAATTGTACTCTATGTGTACTAGGAACTGAAATACATTCTGCTGTGATATATAACAAAGCAGAATGAATAAATAATTTTTTAAAATGTGCTGGGAACTTAAACATGGAGGCTTTAAAAATATTTATTTTAGGCTCTGTGTAAATGACATTCTAGTTAGCTTCCATATTCTATTTTGAAAATTCCCTGATCCTTCCAGTATATTGGTGAGAACCTGAAATCCACAGTACCTCTGGTCCTTTTGCCTCTCAACAATCTCATGAAAAAATTGTCTTTCCTTGCATATTATGAATAGTAAAATATCTTGACAACCTTGCCATGGTCTCAGAACTCCTTTAATGTTGTCATGCCTGATTAAACATGGTAAACACTTTGAACTGATTCCATTAATACTTTATTTCCTCTGTTTTCTACTAATATTATTGTTCAGTGTTCAATCATCTTTATCAATTTTTCTTCTATTTTCACTTTTTTTCTGATTGTAGTTTGTGTTTTTGAATATTTCCTCACTGTGATGATTTAGCCCTTCTGTTTGGATTATAGGTTTCTTTGTCTACTACAGAGATACAAATGGGCAGAGTACGTTTGGAAATGCTGGTATTCCAGGTGACAGTCACCTCCTGGATGGATAACTCAGAGTCAATGAGGTTGGAGTTTTTAGAAAAAGAGCTTAGGTAAAGCCCCTTCCCAATTAGCCACAGCAAAAAGGGGTGGTCTACTGAGCAGGGCCCAATTTACCTGGGCCATGGCACTCTCGAAGGTTAGAGCTCTGCATAAAAGTAGAAAAAAGACTTGCCCAGGAGAATTAGAACCACGACCCCAGCTTTCTCCAATATTTTTGGCCTGGTGAATTAGTCCTTTTATATCCGCCCATGTGATCCTGTGACAGTTCTCTTTCTGGGGTCCTCATGCCCTTTTGCATTTTTGCTTCCTCTCTTCTTATATTGTGCAGCAGGCCATCATGTTGGTAGGCATCTAGGGTCAGACATGCCAGGCTGGGGCCCAGATTTGCTGTGGATTTTTTTCTGAGAAGACACAAGAAAACCCCATATCTAACTTCATGAGGAGTGGTGAAGGCTCCTACCACTGATTGGTAAAGGAGTCTTTATATTGTACTAAGTGTTAATGAGAAAGCCCAATCAAGGGGCCAATGTTTGAAGCTAGGTGTGCATTCATCACCTTTAGGCACTGTTAATAAATTCAGAGTAAAGAGGATAGTCTTAAGAATACCATGGGGAGACGGTGAGGAGGTGCTGTCTCCCTCCTTTTGTTTTCAAATGGCAACCTTCAGCTCTTTGTGGACTCTTTTCACTATTCCTTGCTGCTGAGGGCTGTAAGGAATACTAGTGGTATGTTTAATATTCCACTCTGCACAGAAATCCTTAAAGGTCTTACTGGTAAATGTGAGCCATTGTCTGGTTTTATTTGGGAAGGTCTTCTCTTGGGTGTAAAACAGTGCAAGAGGTGAGAACAGACTTGTGAGAAGCTGGTTTTCTCTCTTGTTCCTGAACACTTCTCTGTGAGGATCTTTGAATGCTGTTTATGAGTTTGTATTTAAATTTACATCCAAGAGTATAACTTAGAGGTGAAAAATTTGCCTCTTAGGTGCACATCTGTGGTTTGGATACTCAATACTGCCAAATATCAATATGTGTGTGCGTGTTGCTTCTTTTTGAAGTTTAAAAACCTGGAAGATATAAATTTCATTTATAGTAAGAATTACATGTTATTAGAACATGAATTACTTTTGGAGAATTGTGAATTTTGCATAATAAAATTTTTATTTTTCAATGATTCATCAGAAATTTATACCAAACCTTTTCCAGTTAGAAATATTCTAGAAAACCTTGGTAAAATAATCTATTTTTTCTCAAATTAAATATTTTTAAGATCATCTTGTAATGTGTGCTAAGTGTGACTGAAAATCTTAGTGTATAAGTGTTCACTTTCCCTCACTCATTTCAGTAAAAATATGGGAAGTGGCATGTAGAATGTAAAGCATCATTTGACATACAGTGTGGATACACAAGGAGCAGTGGCTATGCGGAATCTTACTGGATTGTGTGCTGAGCATGGGAAGGATGGTAGTAGGCCCTCCGTGTATCTAATGTGGCTCATCAGACTGAACCCTGGCCTGTCCGTATTATATCATACCTGCCCTCACCCTTGACCTCTGCTGGCAACTCTGAGTCCTCCTTGATGTTCATTCACTTAGCATTCAGCCTTCACAAAAAAGCATTAGTTTGAAATGTGACATCAAAAATGAAGAGTTCAATATTTCTAATGAGTTCTCTGCTGAATTCTGTAATGATTTCTCTAAATTGAAAGAAAGATAATTGATAATGGTTAAATTATACAATGTGGGGAAGAAAACACAAAACTTACTGCTATTGATTAGATCCATTACTCAACTAAGTTTCTTTTCGTGTTTTGGATGTACATAAATAATAAATTAACAATATTAGAAGACAAATTGATTATATTGAAATTGTTATGCTGAATGCCAATCCAGGTAGACAATTTCCAATCTTGTTTCAGCAAGAGCAACAAAAAAAATCTCCTCTATCATAGTACATTAGCAGAAAATACACACATTTATATGTAGTGGACAATACACAATTAAAGTCTTATTTCAAATTACACATGTTTATCAGACAATTTTGTACAGACCTGAAAAGTGTATTTATATTCTAGATTGTTTTTGTCTCTACATTCTTGGTGTGAAGTAATATTTTCAGTTACTCTGCATTGTTGAATGGACTTGTAGCTAAGTCCCGGGGAAAGGGGCAGAAAGTTTATCTACATTACACACACCAAACCCTCTTGGTCCATCTGCTCAGGGCCCCAACCTCTCTTTGTTCCTAAGGTTGTAGAAGATGGAGTTGAGCATTGGGTTGAGGTGGTAGAAAAGACAGCAAGAACCTTGTCCTCTGCTGAAGACCAGAGGGATCTTGGCTGTGGGTAAGTGTAAGCAAAGGGTGCCTAGTGAATTGGGGTGCTGCAGGTGGAGTAGGCCTTTTGCTCGACCCTGAGGGCATACAACACAGAGCAACAAAGACTTGACCACAAGAAATGATTCCAGTTAATGCAAACATAAGGTAAAGGTGATGCTCACAAACACTGTGATCTCCTGGACCCAGATGTTCATACAAACAAGGGCCAAAATGCTGGAGACATAGCAGAAAAAAATGATTGATGGCCCTAAATCAGCACTAAAAGATAGATATGGAGTGTATATGTGATGGGAGCACAGGAGTGGATAAAGCCCTTTTTAAAGAACTATTATCACAGGGCACCATGGTACATGCCGGTAATCCCTAAAGAGGCTGAGACAGCAGTATCACAAGTTCACAGCCAGCCTTGGCAAAAGTGAGGCACTTAGAAACTCAGTGAGACTCTGTCTCTCACTAAAATATAAAATTGGGCTGGGGATATGGCTCAGTGGACAAGTGCCCCTGAATTCAATCCCCAGTACCAAAACAAACAAATGAACAAATAACACAGATATAAGGGATAGTGTATCTCTACTTATTAAACAAAGAAAGGAGAAACTCTGAATTTCACATTCACTGAACTAGGAAAGCAAACGCCATCTTAGGGACATGTGTGGAAATGTAACTTACATCAATGATGGACAGCCAACTAAGCAGGGAATAGAGGAACGTGTGGAGGAGGACATCCAGGAGGGTGAGAAGGATCATGCATAGGTTGTCAATTAGAGCCATTAGGAAGATGAGAGCAATGCAAATGAAGAGGAAAGACTAAATCCATTTTTATATTTTTATTATTTGGTACTGGGGATTAAGTCCGGGGGTGCAAAACCACTGAGCAATATTGGCAGACCTTTTAATTTTTATTTTGACACTGGGTCCTGCTATGTTGTTTAAGGCCTCACTAAGGTGATGAGCAAAACTTTGTCATCCTCCTCCCTCAGCCTCCTGGTCCACTGGAGTTCTAAGTGTGTGACACTGTGCCCAACAAGACTAACTCTCTATGATGGAAACAATTCCAACAAGATAAAATCAATGGACACTTCATCATAATTTGCCACAGAGCTTTGTTAGGGTTCACCTTGGTATGAGAAACAAGAATCAGTGTGTTGAGTAATGATTATTAAGTCAATTTGGAAAATTTCTTTCTGCAATCAGGATGTATGTTATTCATTAAATATGTGCATCTTAAATTAAATACCAGGGCTTTTTTTGTATTTGTCAAAAAGAAATCTCATGTTCTTCTTTAAAAATTAATATTTTCTGAGACTAATTATGACCAAAATGTTTTCTAAGAAACTTGGAAATTTAGTGAACCATAACATTTGTTACAACTTCAGTAGGATATGAATGTCTTGTATCCACTAATGCATTTACAAATTAGTATAAGGAATTATTTTTCCAGGATATAGGCATACAAACTTCATTTAAATTCATCCAATAGAGGTCCATATTACAAAATGTTTTAAAATCATCACAACATCATTTCTTTCTTCTTTATTTATTTTTAAGGCTTACTTCAAAAATTTCTTTGTTTTATTATGTAATGTAAGAAAATGTTTTTATCTTCTTTAATATTCTTTGTACAACATTCCCAGGTGTGGCATATCTTAAGTCAGGAAACATCATTTTTTCTCTGTTCTAAAATTCACAGTGAATTCTTATTGCCAAGACCTCACATACGAAGTCACAGAAATTCATACTCTGAATTTTCACTGTTCACTTCCACCCAGTCTCTTTTTGGTTTTCATCCAATCTTCAGAGTTCAGTAAAATGTCATTTCCATATCTGACATCTATGCCTATGTTCACTGCAGCTTCCCAGCTGTGCTGAAGCTCTTCACAAATAGCATTTGTGGTATGTCTCTGTGCTTCTGGGATGCTTATGCACCAAACTCATAGCTTTATGAACTCTTCAAAAATGAATTTGAACACAACGTCTGTCATTTGGATCTTGTGAAAGTGGAAGGAGGAGCTGTCATCCTGACAATATGCAGATCACAAGAGTATAGAAGATTCCAGTCTTGATGAAGCTCATCATTGGACAATTTTGAGAAGTACCACCAATAATTCTGTGCTTTTTAGGCTTATATATTATATTAAAGCCAAAGTTCCCTAGACTTGAGGAAAGCTCACATCATGAAACATTAAGATCCACACAAGTGGGATTATGTGTGCACATATGAAGGAGAAAGACCAACTAGAAAATGAACAAAGAACTTGAAGACTAAATTTCTCCAAAGAGGATATCCAAATGGATAATAAACACATTAAAACATGTCCTGCACCTGTACTCATCAGTGAAATGAGGATCAAATTCACAATGAGAAACCATTTCACATCCACAAGAAAAAAATTTATTCAAAAATAAATGACAAAATGTGTGTAGAACTTGAAACTTTGCTGGGTTTTTTGGAAATTTGAAATAGTGATGCCAATGTGTTAAGCAGTACAGTGATTCCTCAAAACAATAATCCTTGACTTAATAAATAATCCAGTATTTTCACCAGTGGGGTGCGTACACACATACACACACACACAAATAGTAATAATAAATAAATAAAGGTAAAACAGCTATCTGTGTGCCACATCCATTCTGAGGTGAATGACAAAATGTGATAGATATACACAATGATAAACTGTGGAGACAAAAATGTACACAGAGACATAGGCCACAATAACAATGAACATTGAAGAGATTATACTTCATGACAGAAGCCAATCATGAACTAGCGACAGGAATTGGAGTGAAAGTTGCCTGGGACTAAGGGAAGGGGAGAGAGTGTTTCATGAGTTTTACTTTGGACAGATTAAAAACCTCTGAAGATGCATGGCAGGGATGGTCATACATCAATGTGAATGCTCTTAATAGGACAAAATTATGCACTTAAAAATGGTTGAAAAATTTCACTATATATATCTTTACCTTAATGTAAAGCCAAAACTTTTAAATGAACTTCAGTTATTTCAAATTTGGATGGACAATTGTATTGTAAAATAATTTAGGTAAAATTCTGAGTATTTATGAAGCAATTGATATTTAATGATCGCATGAAGTTTGATAATTAGTAAAAGAAAAAAATTGAGAAAAGTAAATTATTTTTTAAATGTAATTTCAAATCAACAGGAAAAAAGATCAGATTGATAACCTCATGTATCATGATGTTTCAGTAACTTAGTTATTAGCAAGTAAAAACACACTATTTACAACCAAATAATACTACAATAATATCTATCATGTTTAATTTTCTGTAGGACTGTCAATGACTCACCTACCATGAGATGGACATAATTATTCTGATTTAAAATTTTGGAAAAAGAGAGGGAAGAGAGATAATGAATGACACATAAATCAGATATGTTTTCTTGGGTGTCAAAAAAGCCACCACAGCATCTGCTTTATTACCTGTGTTCCAGTCTTCTAATATTGTAACACCTATCTATAATGTTATATTAATAAAACAGAGTCTGCACCTCACAAGGAAGCAGCCTTAACTATCATGAATTTGTTTCAATAATGGGAGGATCTTTTTACTTATGTAAAATTACATCAAATTGAGGTCAATGGTCCACTTTCATTTTTATCCATTGAAGCAGTTGAAAGTACCTTTTCAGAAGCCCATGTCACAATGTTTTCACTTGCTTTGCTTTTCTTATACTCCCTCCAAATCATGCCGTCTCAATCCCAGCAGCACTTACAATATCAAGAAATATGCTCTCCCAGAAAAAAAAAAATTCTGTCCCAACCCCTTTTCCCATGTGGTCAACTCACTTTTGGCTGAATGAATTTGTGTTTACCTCAGACTACAAGTAAAAACAAATTAGAAATCACAGCCAGTCACAAATGACACAAACAGTTCTCCCTGGGGGCATGTTCCAGGGAGCATAATACATCCATGGTGCCCTGCAGAGTCTTCCCTAGGGTGGGAACAGGACAGGTCAATGGAGGTCCTTAAATCACAATATCACAGCAGATCAGAACCCAGGTATTCTGCTGGAGGCCGTCTCTCCCCCTGGCAGGATACCCAGGGTACAGGCAGAGTATACCAGGTTTCCACAGGACAGGAGGAATTGTTCACCCTGTGGCACAGACCAGGTTGACCCTGGGGCCCACTGGACCAAGACTGCACAGCAGGAGGAGATGCCAAACCTGTGGCATACACCATGCTGACCTGTGCAGAGAGGGGTCTGGAAGGAGCCCATGAGGCTAAGAGGGAATATGTTTCCTGGTGCCCACCAAGGCCATCAGGAAAGAGGAATGTGAGTGTGGAGAACTGAGGGGACTCTGAGCTCAGGCAGTGCAGGGAAGAAGGCGACAGTGAAGAGCAGATCCAGGCATGACTGGGTGGTCATGGCCCAGGATGTTCATCAGACCCAGGAGTAAATGGGCATCCATGCAAGTGCCTCCTGCTCCACAGTCATTAATAGACCCCAGGACCAGCAGTGTCCAGGCCTCTTGGGCACAATGACCCCAGCAGAGCACAGCAAGAACACCCAGAAGTTTATATAAACATGCAAACCCCTTGCAGTACAGGGCAAGCACTGGAAAGCTGGATCCTGGAAATTTACTGGCTGTAGGGTCAAGAGGGGTATTGCCTTCATGAAGGCTGACCACCTCCAGGGTGCTACACTCACTGTGGACTTCAAATGGGTCATGACTGATGGTAAGAAAGCTCTAAAGTGTCTGGGAGCCTTGAAACTAGTGCTCCTGAATCCCATCAGAGACCCTGCTGTTAATATTAAAAGAAAAATTCCTGGTTACCATGTGAAATTTTTTGCCAGTTGAGGCTCTATTAGTGATGAGGGCCAGATGAGGCTGGATGCCTGGGGAAGATTCAGGGAGCAGACTCATTGACAGCAGGGCTCAGAAGGGTATCACCTAAAATTTTCTGTACCTTGATGTTGGAATTTCATCATCTTTACACCCAGGGAGGGGGGTGGAGATTTATTTATTTATTTTTATTTTGTTTGTAGGAGTCTACATAAAATTTTTTGTTGGTTGTTCAAAAAAGTGAATTTTTAATCATTTTTGAGATTATTCACGTGTTTTTCAAGCTTTACTAGAAGAGAAGAAGTAACATCATTACATCTTCATTCTAACGCATATTGAGTTCTTTGCAAAACTTTTTTCTGATATTTGTTTTAAAGAAAATGATGGTGAGGGTCTCTGGAGAAGCTTACTTAAGATTCTTAGGTGCAGAAGGGGGCACCAATACATTAGGACATTCAACTGGGGCCCTCTTTACCTAGTTTTGATCACATGCTGTGTATGAAGAAAAGCATCGCACGATGGTTACAGGGCTACTGAGGTTCCCTGAACACAGAGAGAAGTCCAGCCTGGGTTTTCCGGCATATTCCACCTAAGTATTAATCATGGTGATAAAAGCTAAATTGGATGTCAGTGGTTAAAATTCCCTGCTGTTAAAGATGTTTAAGAAGAAAGAGACCAGATGAAAACATGGAGGAAAACCTGCAGCACTGCATCTACTGACGTGGTCATCAGTGGGGTCCACACACACAGCAGCAGCAAACTCACCACCTGAGCTAGGGGAGTGCTCACTGATAGAGCACCTGTCTAGCAGGCACAAGGCAAGATTGGGTCCCTGGCACCAGGGAATGAGAAGAAATAGAAAGCAACTCAATTAAGTACAGGGCAAAGTATATTTTGAGAAGATGCCTCTCCAAACAATACATACAAATTACAACTTTTATAATGCCCTTTAATGTGCCTACATACAACACAACACATGAGGCTTAGAAGAAATACGAGTGACAGAGTGGTGGTCCCAGAGTCATCAACAGGACAATAAGGCACCAAGGAAAAGGAAGAGGCCAGTAGCAGGGCACAAAAGGGAATATCTCTATGGTCCCAGCTGCTAGGAGGCTGAGGCAGGGTGACCACAAGTTTGAGGCCAGCGTCACCCCATCTCAAAAAATAACAATAAAAGAGCTAGGGGGAAGCTCAGTGGTGGAGAACTCCTGGGTGAAATCTGAAGGAAAGAAGGGAGCAAAGGAGGAAAAAAGAGACATTTAGCCAATCTGCACAGAATGCTGGAGTGCACAGGCCTCAACTCACATACACAATGTGTAAGCAAACTTTAGAAAGACACAAAAGAATAAGTTGAGAAGTCATGACGTAATAATTGATTTTTGAGAAAAAAAATAGTGGGCAGCAATGTTGTGAGAAAAGTCAAAGAAATCAATGGTTGCATTACACAGAGAGGATGAAAGAACTGCACTAGGGAGAATATGTAGAGAAAAGGTTGACTTGATCCTGTACATGCGTGTGCACGTGGGTATGAGGGTGCATGTGTGGGTGGCACAACTCAGCCCTCTCAGGTGTTTGTTTTTGTAGTTTCACTTGGTGCTCTAGATAACACTCACATGAGCACCAGGGCACATTCCATAGTCTCTGTGACTCTGCAAAGTTGATTATCTGGTGTCTGGTGCACAGAGGATACAAAAAAATGTTTGTTAAGAAAATTATGTAAAAAAAAAAAAAAAAGAAAAGAAAATTATGTAATACTCATATTGATTACTTACATTTCATTTTATCATAAGATCTTAATACAAACAAATAGTTTTTTCCCTGAAATATTAAAACAATTCTCCCACCCTCTTTTCAACAAAAATTATCTAAAATAAAATTTTTCAAAATGGACTTCAGTTTAGTCCATCTGGAAATATAAAAATTTGGGGTGTAAGCTGTGAATTAATGTCTTTCTGATACTCAGAATCATTCTAGAATCTTAGAGCTTTAAGGGCATTAGTATACATAAACACAGTAAAAAGGAATTCCTGCCTCTGAACCAATTAAGACTTGGAAACTCTGCAAAAACCAGGCATATATTGATTTACATCAAAGTTTCAAGAAACATCCAGGAGACAGGCATGATAGCACATCTGTAATCCCAGTGGCTATAGAATGAGAATCACAAGTTCAAAGCCAGCCTCACCAACATACTGAGGCCCTTGGAAAGAATTTTAAAAATACTTCAATCAAAATTTTTTTTAAAAAGAAAGAAATAAATAAAAAGGGGTAGAGATGGGATCAGGGCTTATGCATTTCAGATATGATGGTGGTGGTGGTGGTGATAATGATGATGATAATTATAATAGTAATGTTTATTTTCTTTTTCCCTCAATTCTATGACCCTGGTAATTATATTTAAAACTTCTCACATTTTTTAATTTTTTCACAACATATATAAGAGTCAGAAGATATATGAGGAGACAGAAAATATCATATTATTCATAAACCTGGAAAAAGTTATTTTTAATTATGAGACCAGAGTCATAAAATATCATTTGTTTGCTAAGGTCTTTAGTGGAAAAAAATGGGCAATATGAGAGAAATTGGACTCAAGGGAAGAAGAGAGATGAAAACTCTAAAAAAAAAATTTAAAAACTGCAAATACAGGTTAATACATTTTAACTACAAATCTTGTGTACTATTCTATAACATACTTCTATGTACAAAATCATAATACACACTAGATTTTGCGAGTGCGCACACACACAAACACACACAGTAAATATAAGATTATGTCATCATATGGGAGAGTTGACTACAGATCAACAAATAGAGAGAAAAATTAAATCTAACAAGAAGAGATATTTAACTGGGAGAAACATGTTGCTTTCACATCTTCATGCTGACACAATTCCTACATCCACTTCAGGGTACATTCTCCTTACCTCTGAATAGAAAGAAATGAAGGCACACACCCTTTTTTCACGCCTACACTGGTTTTCTCAGAAAAAGAGGATTCTTGCTGAAGGGGTTCCATGACTGTAATTCCACTGAAAAAGCAGGCTGAGGCAGGGGATCACAAGATCAAAGTCAACCTCAGCAACATAGTGAGGACCTACGCAATTCAGTGAGACCATGTCTAAATATTGGAAAAAAAATAAAAAGAACTAGGATATGGCTCAGTGGTTAAGTGTCTCTGGGTTGAATCCCTGGTACCAAAAAAAAAAAAAAAAAAGTAAAAAAAATTAAAATAAAATTTCTCCAGTCTATGTAAGTCTAAATGGATCTGAAACAACTGAAAGTCTCACCACATTTTTATATACAAGGCTTTTCTCCAGAGTGAGTTCTTCCATGATATTCAAAAAGAACATGGAAAAGTGAAAGTGTCATCACATTGTTTAAAGAACAGAAGGGTTTTCCCTGATGTGAATCCCTTTATGTCTTTGAAGGAAACCATGAAAGCTGCATACTGCCCCACATGGCTTTTCCACAGGATTTTCTAAAGTATGAGTCCTTTCATACAAGTGAACAAAATGGAAACACTTGAACACTTACTTGCATTGATTTATTCATTTTAGCATGAATCTTTCAAGAACAGTCTTCCCAGACCTTATAAAAAACTGGGAAAATTAGAAGACTTCCCACATTAATCACATTCTCAGGGTTTCTCTCTGTATTGTCATATATGAGAAGGATAGCAGGGCTGGGATGGGAAGCTGACAGAATGTACCCAATCTTCCTCATTCTGAGGGTTTGTTTTCCAGTGTGAGTGAAATGACTTTGAAGGCAACAGGAAAAATGGAATGATTTTCCAAATTCTTCACATTTAATGCTTTATTCAGTTGGATCTAGTAGAGTTTGCCTTTAATCCCAGAGACTCGGTTTCGGAGGCAGAAGGATCACAAATGTGAAGGCAAACTCAGCACCTAAGCAAGGCCTTAAGGAACTCTGCCTATCTCAAAATACAAAGGAAAAACGTTGTGGCTCAGTGATAGATGACCCCCAAACTAACTCCCCAGTACTATTTATAGGTAGGTAGGTAGGTAAGTAGGTAGGCAGGTAGGTAGGTAGGTAGGTAGGTAGATAGATAGATAGATAGATAGATACATTTGGACATGTGAGCACTTTCTTCTCTTTGAATTTGACAAGAAATATTGATTTACCACATATCACATTCGAAGAATTTTTCTACAGAAAACTTACTACATGTTAAAGAGTGAAACATTATTAATGGAAGACTTTGCCAATTGTTTTCCTGAGTACGATTTCTTTGCACTATGGGTTCCTTCATGTAAGTGAAGCTGAGCAGATGTAACAAAGGCTTTTCCACATTGTTTACAACCATAGAACTTCTCTCCAATATGTGTTCTTCCATGTCTTTGAAGGACACTGGAACTAGCAAAGGCTTTGCCACATTGCTCACACTAATAGGGCTTTCCTTCAGTATGAGTTTTTTCAAGTTTGGGAAGGTAACTGGAACTAGCAAAGAAATTGCCACACTGCTTACATTCACAGGGCTTCTCCCCACGTATGTGTTCTTTTATGTTTGTGAAGGTTACTGGATGTAGCAAAGGCTTTGCCACACTGCTTACATGCATAAGGCCTCTCTCCAGTATGAATTCTTTTATGTAAGTGAAGGTCAAAGGAACGAGTGAAGGCTTTGCAACACTGCTTACATGCATAAGGCTTCACCCCAGTATGAATTCTTTTATGTGAGTGAAGGCCAGAGAAATGAGTGAAGGCTTTTCCACACTGCTTACACTCATAGGGCTTCTCTCCAGTATGCGTTCTTCCATGAATCTGAAGGAAACGGGATCTAACAAAGGCTTTGCCACACTGCTTACATTCATAGGGCTTTTCTCCATTATGAGTTTTTTCATGTGAGTGAAGCTCACTGGATCTAGTAAAGGCTTTGCCACACTGCTTACATTCATAGGGCTTGTCCCCAGTATGTGTTCTTTCATGCCTGCGAAGGCTATTGGACCTAGGGAAGGCTTTGCCACACTGCTTACATTCATAGGGCTTCTCTCCAGTATGAGTTTTTTCATGTGAGTGAAGGTGAGAGGACTGAGTGAAGGCTTTCCCACACTGCTGACATTCATATGGCTTCTCTCCAGTATGAGTTCGTTCATGTATCTGAAGGTAGGAGGCAGTAGTAAAGGCTTTTCCACACTGTTGACATTCATAGGGCTTTTCTCTGGTATGTATTATTTCATGTTCATGAAGCTGATGGGATGTAGCAAAGGCTTTGCCACACTGCTTCCATTCATAAGACTTCTTTCCAGTATGAGTTTTTTCATGTGAGTGAAGGTAACTGGATCTAGAAAAGGCTTTGCCACACTGCTCACATGCATAGGGCTTCTCTCTAGTATGTATTATTCCATGTTTGTAAAGGTCACCAGACCTAGCAAAGGCTTTGCCACAGTGCTTACATTTATAGGGCTTCTCCTCAGTATGAGTTTTTTTATGTGACTGAAGGGAACTGGATCTAGCAAAGGCTTTGCCACACTGCTTACATTCATAGGGCTTCTCTCCAGTATGTGTACTTCCATGTCTGCGAAGGTAATGGGATGTAGAAAAGGCTTTGCCACACTGCTTACAATCATAGGGCTTCTCACCCGTATGAGTTTTTTCATGTGAGTAAAGGTTAGAGGACTGAGTGAAGGCTTTCCCACACTGCTTACATTCATAGGGCTTCTCACCAGTATGCATTCTTCCATGAATCTGAAGGTAACTGGATCTAGCAAAGGCTTTGCCACACTGCTTACATTCATAGGACTTCACTCCAGTATGAGTTTTTTCACGTGAGTGAAGGTAACTGGATCTAGAAAAGGCTTTGCCACACTGTTTACATACATAGGGCTTCTCCCCAGTATGCATTCTCTGATGTATTCTAAGTAAACTGGAATAATCAAAGTCTTTCCCACATATCTTACATTTGAAATGTGCATTCCCTGTGTGTGTGATCCTGTGCCTTTGAAGACTTATGTGTGAAATACAGGTCCGAACACCTTGTTTACATTCATGGAGTTTCTCTCCAGAATGAGTTCCTTCATGTCTTCTAAATAAACAGGAGAAATGAATGGCTTTCCCACATATGTCCCATTGAAAATGTTTATCTCCACTGTGTGTTATCATGTGTCTTTGAACAATGGAGGGATAAGAAGAGGCTTCACCACATTGTTGACATTCACCGGGTCGTCCCCCAGTATGAGTTTCTTCATGTCTTTCAATGTCATTGGAACAACTGATGACTTTCCCACATACTGTACTTTCATAAGGTCCATCTCCAGTTTGTATTAACATTTGTGTGTGAACACTTTTGAGAGAAACCAGAGATTTCCTATATTGTTTCAATTCACATGGCTTCTCTTCATATTTCTCATGCTTGTAGTATTTGTGTCCAGAGTGAGATGTGATCGGCCTATGAAGGAATGAAGGACATATGAAGTCTTTTACACACATAATGAACTCACATGGATTTACTCTATTAAAAATTTTCTTTCTTCAGTTAAGAATTGGAATCGATTTGAAGGTTTCTCCACACTATTTTGTGCCTGTCAAGTTTACCATATGACTTCTTTGAAGAAGAAGTGACCAGCACATAATCAATGCTTGATTCATTCACAATTTTCTATTTATTTATAGATCTTTACATTACTACCAACATCAGGTAAAGGCTAGGTTTTCTGACTTGTTCAACTTGCCTAAAAATAAAAAGATTGAAAGGAAAAAATCCTTTACATCACATATTCTCTATGGCTATTATCCAAATAGTGATATTCACAAATGCAATTTCATAGTACTTTTTGCATGTCAAATCTTTGAAAAGCCTGAATATCTGTTACAGCTAAGAATATATTTCTAGTAAAAAACACTATAAGAATAAAT
Source organism: Marmota flaviventris (assembly GCF_047511675.1). Lineage (NCBI taxonomy): Eukaryota > Metazoa > Chordata > Mammalia > Rodentia > Sciuridae > Marmota > Marmota flaviventris. The sequence goes on from NC_092519.1 coordinate 17,716,442, forward strand.
ACTTCTCAAATTATGCATACTTCGTTGGTTGGTTTACTTTAAAAATTAAATGACAGTTCTCAGACCCCCTCATGGACTCCTCTTGTGAGTACAGTTACCTTACATTGATCCCAGAGTTTTCAATCTGAACTTCAGTGATCTTGTTTTCCCATTTGTTTCCTAAAATGAGAACAGAACAATCTTTATGAGTATTTAGGAACTAGAAATGCTTTGCCAAATCCTAGGTGACATTTATGCTGCAATTATTCACCAATTGATTCCCTTTTCACCTTCTATATAAATGACCAAAATAAACATGAGTTCTCAATTTGATTAATTTTAGAAACATCATTATTACCTATAGAAGCCAGGTTTCTGAGGACTTCCAGCATCACATCTCTGTAAATATTCTTCTGGGAAGGATCCAGCAAAGCCCACTCCTCCTGGGTGAAGTTCACAGCCACATCCTCAAAGGTCACTGAGATCTAAAATATCCCACCAAATTAATAGTGGAGGCCAGGAGAGATTAAGAGCATGAGAAATCTATCCTCAACATGCATGATGTTCACATGATTCCCTGGCCTCTTGATTAAGTCCACGATTTGGTCCATCAAATATTTACTGCACTCAACTTCTTACAGCCATACCAACACTAGAAATTGGCTACTCAGAAGGCAAACATCTTGGGCTGAGGATGTGGCTCAAGCGGTAGTGTGCTCGCTTTGCATGCGTGTGGCCCGGGTTCAATCCTTAGCACCACATACAAACAAAGATGTTGTGTCCGCCGAGAATTAAAAAATAAATATTAAAAAAATTCTCTCTCTCTCTCACTCTCACTCAAAAAATAATTTTTAAAAAAGAAGGAAAACATCATAGTGACTTATACCCTTTCTTTGGTGAGTTCACATGAAGTAAGTCAGGCTTCCAAATTACTCCTTACTTTTTATTGGTTGCACCTCTATTACATGTCCTAGAAACATCCTGTGTGGAACAGAGCTAATATAAGCAATTCTGATAGTGCTTATCTTTAGAAAAGAAAGGTGATGAGTAGGAAATTGCAGGAATCATGAAACTAAGCATTTGAGAGAGATTCTGACAACTACAATGGCTCCCTGTACCAACAAGGTTAATATACGCAACAGGGTATTTACTAATGTCTTGTTTCCTCTGAATGTCTATTGTTCCATACTTAAAGAAATGTCTATAACCAGCCCCCACCCACAACCTCTGGGCATGGGGTCACTAAGGAGATTCCTTCACAGACAACATTTAGACAACCTTTCACACAGGTTGTCACATTGCATTAGCTGGAGATTGAGCTCATCCTGTGTGATTACACTGAGAACAACTAGAAGTTCGCAGGTGCTTTACTCCAGAACAAATGTAGTCAACTAGCTTACTATTAAATGACCAAAACAAACATGAGTTCTCTATCTGATTAATTTAATTTATTTATTAATAAACACAACAATTTTATAATTTCCTCTGGTTATTGTCAAATCAGAATGGGGTAAGTGAAAGATGGCACATGTCTTAGAAATAACTCAATGACCCAAAAAATATCACCTTGTCCAAACAACAGCCTTACAAAGTTTTATAACTCTCAAAACAATCTTCTTAATAACCAGCAGGCATGACTTTTCTAAGTCTCATGGGAACAATGAATGTCCAATGACTGTCAAACTCTTCTTAACAGCAGCCAGTTCACTACCATAATGTATAGTCATCAGACACATACCAATGTTCTGCTCAAGGACATTTTGATCAACGTTGGGCCACATATACAATGGTTGTCTGTTGTGAAAGAGATTCCTTGTGCCTGTAGCAATGGTGTTGCAAACAAACCTAAGGCAGAAGCTCTTCCAGAGTGTGGTAAAGCAACAAGTTTGTAGCCCAGATTCCTGAACTATCCCACACAGTCTGGGTGTGAAACAGGCCACCATACACATCTGTAAGCATGCTATGATGTCTTCACAGTGATGGAACAGGCAAAAAGAAAATGTCCCTGCCACTGACACATAACTACACCCAAAAACTGAAAACATACCCCAGGGGCTGGGGTTGTGGCTCAGCAGTAGAGCACTCGACTCACACATGCAATACCCTGAGTTCAATCCTCAGCACCACATACAAATGAATAACTAAAATAAAGGTATTGTGTCCAACTACAAATTAAAAATAAGTATTTTTTTTAAAAGTCATTCCGACTGCTGGTGTGGTGGTGTGCACCTGTAATTTAGCCACTAGGGAGGTCAAGAGAGGTCAAGGCATGCAAATGGCAAGTTGGAGGCCAGTCTCAGCAACTTAGCAAGATACTCAGAAATTTAGAGAGACTGGTCTTCATCAAAATTTAAAAGGGGGTCTGGGATTGTACTTGAGTGGCAGAGCACTTGCTAGCATGTTTGAGGTACGAATATGATTTCAGCAACACAGAAAAATAAACAAATGAAATAAATGTATTCTGTCCATCTACAACTATACAAATATAAAAAAAATAAAAAGAAATAATAAATACATAAGAAGAAGGGCTGAGAATGTGCTCAGTGGTCAAGTGCCTGTAGGTTTATTCCCCAGTAAAAAACCTGCCCACCTTTAGAATGCTGCTCACAAATTGAAATTCATTTCTGGAGGATAACTAAGCATGAACAAGTCCATGGTCTCAATCCCCACCACTCAAAAGTAAGCAAATAAATAAACCACAGTCTACAATACTAATTATCTTGGACTGGAGAGTACCTCGGTAGTAGAAAACTTGCCAAGCATGTATTTGGCCTTCCCTTGGATCAATCTCCAGCAGTCCTCCACATACACACACACACACACCAAAAAAAAGTACATGTAATGAGAGATAAAAAATATTATAATATAAAAGGTACACAATTAGAGGCATAAAATACAACAAAATCAATGGAAAGACAACACACTTTCTCACAAAGGAGATTGAATGTTCCCATGATCGACACTCTCTGAGAAAGCACTGAGAATTTCAGGAAATTCTGTGAAATTTAGGGCATGGTTTACTGTATTTTGGGGGTAAACTTAAAAAAAAACTACATCTAAAAAAGGAAATAGTAGGGTTGGGATTCCGGCTCAGCAGTAGAGTGCTTGCCTAGCACATGAGAGGCTCTAGGTTTGATATTCAGCACCACATAAAAATAAATAAATAGGTATTTTGTCCAACTACAGCAACAACAAAAATTACTTTTCAAAAAATTGGAAATAGTACACTATATCGAAGATCAGACAAAATATTGTACAGGACAGAGTAGAGAGAGCATTTATGTTCCACCCAAATTTCATAAGCTAAAAGGCCAGCTCCCAAAGGGGTAGCCCTAGGAGGAGGCACTTAGGAGGGAACAGGAATCAGCTGTCATAGTGGGAGTGCTCTTGAAGGGATCAGCACCCTTATTTAGAGAGACATATGGCTCCTTTCCAGAAAACAAGTGTCATTTACTATTTCACTGATATTCAGGGATTAAATGATCATAATTGGGTATTTCAGGTATTGCTAAAATTGTCCTTAAAATTTACAGTGAAGACAGGAGTGATGGTGCACACCTGTAACCCAGTGGTTCACGAGTCTGAGTGCCGAGGCAATGTAGCAAGACTCTGTCTCAAAACAAAGAATCTAAAAGGGGCTGGTGGTTCAGCACCTCTGGGCTCTATTCCTGATACCAAAAAACCACAAGTTAACATGAACCTGCCAAGTCCAGACAACAACAGTGAAAAACTGTCATCCTTTGTCAAATTCATCACCTTCTGAAGGACACATACTAGTTTTCATGAAATCACATTCATGAATTTATCCACCACTATTTTTATAGAATTGGACTCAAATTCTGCAGCAATAATGCCAGACAGAGTTTCTCTGTATCTTACATGGCATTTTGGAATCTAGGGTTGGATTTCAGTTTGAAATCATGGAAAAGACAAGATTGAATCATACAGATTTTCTATACATACTCAGGGGTAGCAAAGGTAAATTAGCTAATTACGACTTTTCTTTTTATTTTTATTCATTCTTTTTTTTTGGGGGGTGGTACCCCAAGATTAAACCCAGAGACATTTTACTATTGAGCCACGTCCCCAGTCATCCAGTCATTTGTATATTTTATTTTGAGATGCTGTCTAACTAGGTTGCATAAGGCCTGGATAAGTTGCTAAGGCTGTCCTCAAATTTGCAACACTCCTGTCTCAACCTCTGGAGCAAGAGGGATCACAGGTGAGCATCACTGTACCTGGCTGTAAGTTGGGATTCGTAACAATGGAAATGTAACTAGACTTTTTAAAATCCACTTCTCTCTTGTGTATTTAATAACAGTCCATCCCATTTGGCTCTGAATAAGTAAACCTGGGCCTCAGATAAGTGAGCACATCATTTCAAAGTGATGCACAGAAAGCTTTGGTGCTGAGGGAGCACATATGTGTCAGGCTCAAGGGGCAGGGAAGGTCCCTGACAGCAGGAACATACTCCCTCCTGGTCTTGCTCCCTGAAAGCATCCAGGATCACTGTCCCAGGGACCAAAGTAGCTGTCTAGATGAGGCCTGTTCCAGGAGATTCCTCAGCTCAGAGCCCCCAGCAGCTTCCCGGAGAGGCTGCACCCTACATCTCAGGCTGTCCCCTAGGAGGAGCTGGCCCAGGGCCTGAAGTTCTGTTCACCCTGCAGGGCACAGGGCAGCTGTGGGCACTTTGTGGCAGCTCCAGGAGAGGATAGTGGCTGAGGACATAGGACCCTGTGAAGTGTCCAAAGGGAAACTCTGCCCAAGAAATCTGACATGGTGTCTACACCTAAGGAAGGTAAAAGGAAAAGCACAAGATTTTTACAGCTGTGAACTCAAGTTCTCTATACAGTCACATCTACATCAAAGAACCTTCAGAGTACTTGATTTTAGCTAACTAGACCACCATGAGGGTAGAAAGGCAGGGTTCTGTATGGAGAACAAAAATTATCTTGGGCTATCTTAAGCCCTTCAATAGCCAATCATCTTAATTTCTGTATCAGACCACAATCTCAAATATTCTCAGAATATATCACTAACCTTACCAGACATCTCCAAAATCTACCAAAGCACAGAATGCAATAACAGACATACAGAAGAAATTTTCTTTATTTTTTTCTGTACCCCAATAATCTGAAGTTCCTACCAATGCAATTGGTTAATGCAGTGATACATAGTTTTGTTTTTTTTTTTATAAAAGTTCATGTAGGCCAGACACAGTCGCACACAACTGTAATCCCAGCAGCTTGAGAGGCTAAGGTAGGAGGATCGCTAAATTCAAAGGCAGCCTCAGCAACTTAGTGAGACCATAAGGAACTTAGTGAGATCATATGTGAAAATACAATATAAAAAGGGCTGGGGATGTAGCTCAGTGTTTAAGTGTCCCTGCATTCTATCCCTGGTATGTTAGAAAAAAAAAGAAAAGAAAAAAGAAAGAAAGAAAGAAGAAAATAAAGAAGAAAGAAAGAAAGAATTGATGTAATTATGTAATTTCTTCCAGGGAGGGACACACACATCATTCAGGGTAACTTGAATCCATGTACCTTAGTATAGTCATTAATATTTGGGTTAAAATGAACTATTTTCTGTAGCTGGGGTGGTCAGTGCCTTTAATCTCAACAGCTTTGGAAGCTGAGGCAGGAGGATCACAACTTTCAGGCCAGGCTGGGAAAAATACCCAGATCCTTTGTGAAAAACATATTGAAAAAAGCTGGGGATGAAGGACAGTAAATGAATCAGACATTATTGTAGTGGCATCGCCTTTTTTTCATAGAAAATTTTAACTGGGTTTCTCCAGAAATCTTCACCATGGCTAATTTTAGGACTGTCAACAAAACAGTGTCCACAAAAAAGTTCAGTGTAGACAAACTTCCTATTTTTGTGTTGCCCTATTTTCTGGGCCACTAGTCTGAAAGAAATTAGCACTCCAAGTGCTGGACTCGAACTCCCCTTACTAGTTTTTTACACACTTGCATCCAGTATAGTAGTTTGTAGAAATGTGCAAACAAGGCCTCTGGCCTTGAGCTGGGCTTCACAGAGAACTTACCAACTAGGCTTCATGGAAACAGCTGGTGGGGGAGGAAAGAAAGGGGAGAAGAAGCTCTCCCCTTCTCAGGTGCTGTCCTTGAAGGCTTAACTTGGTCAGAACAGAGAAAGAAAAAGCTGTTTTTATGTGTGTGATGTGACAACTTGACTATGGCGACTCCATTTTGTGAACTTAGCCAGGACACACAAAAAAATCATGACTGGGGCAGTTTGTATTCATGAAAATCCCCAAGAACACAGAATGAACTATGGTGCCAACTGGAGACTGACTGACTGCAACTTTCAGCCTTGTTTGCATTGCCTGAACCCCAAATGTCCCTTTTGTGGTTTTTGTGCTTAAATATGGAGCCAACTGAAGGCAGGGGCAGCACTCTGACCATCTCATTCTTTTGAGAGCAGAGTGTCTGCCAAGAGCCAGCAATAAAGGGTTAACTGGAATGAGACTGTGTGGTCTGAGAGTTATTTGAGAGTCTCAGTTTTACAATGTGAACTTCTGAGCCCCTCCTCTTACATGATGAGTATAAAATCCTAAAACCACCTGAACTCAGGGTTCAGGGGATGGATTGATTGATTACAGCAAAAGCTGTGCCCTCTGAGACTGGCTGCAGCCAGATAAAACTGTTTCTGGCTATCTCCAGTGCCTTGCCTCCTTTGTCCCTACATCAGTATTACCCTGTGTGCTTACATGACTACATGACTGGTGAGACTCTACATCATGGACTATCAGAAAAGGGAGCAGTTATACTCTATTGATGAAGCCCAGGATTCCATATCCCTGGGATCTATAAACAACCTCCTTATTCCCTTTAAAGCAGTTATTTTGACCAAACACAAGGAACTGTTAAGTGATTATTCTTTCCCCTCAAGTATAATATTCACAAATAGAAAACAAATGCTGTGGCTGGGGATGTGGCTCAAGCGGTAGTGTGCTCGCCTGGCTCGCGAGCGTCCAGGGTTCGATCCTCAGCACCACATACAAACAAAGATGCTGTGTCTGCCAAAAACAAAAAAATAAATAAAAATTCTCTCTGTCTCTCTCTCACCTCACTCTTTAAGAAAAAAAATAAAATAAAAAGAAAACAAATGCTTTCAAAAGTGTCCTTCTTGCCAGGGACAGTGGCACAGGCCTGTCATTCCAGATATGTGGGAGGCTGAAGCAGGAGGATTTCAAGTTAAGGCTGGGGAGGGAGGGAGGAATGGCGGGAGGAAGGAAGGAAGATTCTTTCCAATATTTCACTAAGTGATAATGAAAATTAGCAGAAGGTGTCCATTTGAACCGAGTGGGAAGAACGAACGTCAGGCCGAGCTGTGAGGTGGAGGGAAGGAGGGTTTTAGAAGGCAGGAGGCGCCTGCAAATTGGAGGACCTGCAGCAGCCTCCGGAGGAGCTCCACTGGGAGAAGGAAGGTGCATTTGTGGTCCTGCTTCCTACACGTTGGGAAGAGTGGGTGTGGGCCACCAGTAGGGAGCAAAGGGGACACCAGGGACCTGAGCCGCCCTTCCAAACCCAGGGAACCAGGGAATAGGGCCCAGGGCCACCCTCCAGCGGGGACTCAGCCGCGCTCCGCAGCTAATCTCAAAAACCAAAAACCCAGCTGACCCCAGGGGACCAGGAGACAGGGGCCAGGGCCACCCGCCAGGGGGACTCCGCTGCGCTCCGCAGCTCACCCGCGAGCCGGGCCCCAAGGCAGATGGTGATGCGTACCTTCAGCCCAGGTCGCAAACTCACCATTTTTGGCTTCCGTGGTGACCCGGCGTCCTCTGGAGGAACCTCCGGGTACCCGAGATGGGGGGGCGGGGAACACAGGCTGCACAGAGTCCTTGGGTCCCTGGAGCAGAGAACCCGGCCCTGAGAAGGAGTAGCCCAGTAAGTAAGGAAGAAAAGCCCGCCCTCCCCCTTCCTCTGCGCACTGATTGGGCAGTTCCCCCAGCATCCGGGATGGATGACCTCCAGGCCCGCCTCTGCATCGTGACTGACAGCCAACATCATCCAATCACTGGCTGAAATTGGGTAGAGTGACAGATTCTTGGCCTCAGCCCTTTTCAGGAGGACCTTCCGGACTGTGCTGGGAACTAATCCAGGTGGGAAGCCTTGGCTTTGCCTGTGGTACAGAGGTGACATCTGGCGCTGAGCTAGGCTTCAGCCATAGAGTGCTTTCCGAGCATGGGGAGGCCCTGGGTTTAACCTCAACACAAAAACAAAGCACAGCTTCTCAGGGAGGCTGAGGCTGGAGGAGCCCAAGGTCAGTGAGACCTTCTCTTAAAATAAAATGAAAAAGGTGGGGATGTAGCTCAGAGGTCCAGGTCAAGCCCCACTGGGTTTATTCCCCAGTACCTCAAAGAAAAACAAAGAACTATATAACATATATTTTTTTCAGCTGATGCGACCTCAAGCGACTTAGAAAGACACAGTCTCCAAATTTTTGAAACAGTATTTAAAGATATCATATGTATGACCCATACATAATATCTAAAAATGAGAACAATTTGAAAACTATTTTAGTAATTCTCATCACCTCCTGGCCTCTGTTGCTTTGAGGAGGCAGCCTGAGCAATGAAAGGAAGCAATTGGGGTTGGCTCTGATGCTCAGGATTCCATCCCCAACAGAGAGGGTGGGGGAGGAAGGAAGGCAATCCTCTAGGGCAGCAATGTGTGGTGGAAATAAAATGGGTGCCTTGTGCTTAGTGAGAACGTTCTACTTCGACTGTTAGGAAGTCTTATGCAGAGACCTGACTCTGGTGATCACACAGGTCTGGTCAGGTGTTTGCCCCAAAATCAAACAGAAAAGGTCATGATGCAAAGCAGGAAAGGAACTTTGACCAGTGCAGCTACACCAGGATGACAAGGAAACCCTATCCTTACCCTGTCTTCAGGTGCTGACAAGGACTTTGAGGTTTTATAGAAGGATAATTATAGGCTGTATGCACAGCGGAAATTGTAGCTAGGATTTAGTATTATCTGTAGGATTTAAGCTTCAGGCATCTGTGGTCTTATAACATGTCTGTGAGCTCACGCTCACTTGCCCCCTTGAAGCATGTCACTCTATTGCACAGACTGACCTCACTTTGTCAGCAGGAAGGCCCCCTTCAGTGTATTCTTGCCATGTCAAGGTTTTCAAAAAAAGCCACAAACCCGACAAAACAACATTCCCCCAGAAGCTGACCCAGTACTCTCAGCTTCCTGGGTTTCAACTGATAGTCAAACCAGAAAGAAACGAAAACCCTGCTCAGCTTGCCCATTAACCCTGCATATAAACCATAAAAAATTGCAACTTGGGGCCAATACTGCCTGTATGTCTACCCCCCTCTTGGAAATTAAGTACAATTTTATTCTCTGCTCATAAGTTGGGCTTTGTGAAGTCTTTCACATCCTCCTCACTGGCCCAAGTTCATTCTACCTAACAATATTGCCCATGGCCAAGGGGGGCTATTGTGTAAGAAGTCATATTCCCACCGGTGTGGAAAAGTGGGCACATAGCTGCCCAGGGCTGAGAATTGAATTCCAGGTGCTTTTATTGTCCCCCATGGTAGAGACTGAATTGAGGGCAGGGACACTTTGCCTCTGAGCATCCCTTTTATTGTGGTTCAAAGAAGGTGGGTGTGAGCATAACTGTAATGGGCCTGAGAGAATAACTCCAGATGGTGACTCCAACCTACTATCAATCAAGTGAAGAAATTGACAAATAAGAGAGTTAGGCCAAGCATGGTTGTTCATGCCTGTAATCCCAGAGGCTCAGGAGGCTGAGACAGGAGGATTGCTCGTTCAAATCTAGCATCAGTAAAAATGAGGTGCTAAGCAACTCGATGAGAGCTTGACTCTAAATAAAATACCAAACATGGCTGGGTATGTGGTGCAGTGGCCAAGTGCCACTGAGTTTAATCACCAGCACCATAAATAAATAAATAATAAAAATAATGAACAAAATTCTTAATTACATCACTGGTCTCCTTTTACTTTCCTCAAAAGACTTAGAATTTAGAATTTCCTGATGCAATAACTTTTCCAGCCTGGTACTATTTAGTTTGTAATTTTAGAGATATGACATGTATAAGAATAAGCATACAAAAATGGAATGTAGAAAAGGACTTACAACTGTATGTGGAAGGATGGAGAGCTAGGTAGGATAATGGTTTTGTATTTAGTTGGAGTTGTTAGTATGAATGTGTCGCTTATTCTGATGAGATGTACTTAGTGTGAGAAATAAAAAGTCCACTGATCTATATTCAGAATATAGTATGTTGCCTTAAATGTAGAGTTGAGACATAAGAAAGGCAGCCTGAGGGCAAGTAGAGCAAAATGGATACTCGTACAGCCTCAGACTGTGGATGTGGCAGATCCTGAGTCCATGCCCCTGAACCACCCTGGACACACAGGAGGTAGGGGAGGGGTCACCCTGACCAAGAGAGAAAGAAACAGTGTTGATGTAGGAAAGTAAAAACGGTCTATGTCCAAGATGCACTCAATCCAACAAGACTTTCCTGGCACAAAAGGACAAAGGGAGACAACTAATGGTGTATTGCTTTATATACAAATATGTGGGGTTTCTTTTTTTTTTTTTTTTTTTGAGAGTGAGAGAGAATTTTTTAATATTTATTTTTTAGCTATTGGCTGACACAACATCTTTGTCTGTATGTGGTGTTGAGGATCGAACCCGGGCCGCACGCATGCCAGGCGAGCGTGCTACAGCTTGAGCCACCTCCCCAGCCCTATGTGGGGTTTCTGATACCAGGGATTTAACTGAGGGCTGCCTAACCACTGAGCCAAATTTCTAGCTCTTTTTTACTTTTACACAGGGTCTGGCTAAGTTGCTTAGGGCCTTACTAAGCTGGTAGGCTGGCTTCAAACTTGCAATTTTCCTGCATTAACCACCTAAGCCACTGTGATTTCAGGCATGTTCCAGTCTGCCCAGGAGCATACTTCTTTAAACAGCCCAGTGGGAAGCCCAGGTGAAGATCTGGAAGTTGGTAAACCCCATAGTACTTTGCCAACAAGGAACTGGGGTGGGAAGCAGGGACCTTGTGAAACCAGAGGATAAAATGCTGACTGCAACTTGCCTGCTCCCCCAGGTGTTCCATCCTGAAAGACTCTCAGCAAAAGCCGTGCTTTTTTCTGTACCTGTGTCTCTTAGTCTTTTAGGGGACACACACTAGAATGGTGGGAACAGAAGGTTAAGAGAATAATCCTGTAAAATGGGGCCCACCGTGCTGACCTGCATGTGCATTCTTTTCCAAAAAGCAATTTACTGCAACTCTGCCTGGCCTAAGTGGACAGAAGATGTCACATTTCTCAGCAAACTACCTGTGATCTGCATGAGAAATGCAGGCAGGAAACCCCCTAAGAGGAACCCAAGTTACTAGGCAGGGAACGATTTTGTGACTCTTTTCACAGACCAAATTTTGGAAGAAAGGATAATTCTTTGGATAAGTATCCAATTTGGCTCATCATGGGCCAAGGTGACATAGAGTTGCCATGACAGTCCAGATTTGAAAATATGATGTCACCCTGCTGTCAAAAGTCAAAAGGTGCACCTGGGCAGGACTCTCTGGAAACTTCCCAGGGACTCCAATAAAACTGGAGCGCAGAAGAGGCACAGTGTCCCTCTGCTCTCTGAGAGGACCCACTCTCATCCTTGAGAATGTCCCGTTCCCCTTCAAGAAGTTCATGTCTGTTACAGGGTGACATGTCTGAAAACTTTCTGATGCGATTGCAAGAATCAAGGGTTCAAGGGGATCTTTTCACTGCCTCAGTTTCTCAGGAGGTCCCAGCTCTATAATGAGTTAATTTTCTGAAAAAAAAAATTTTCAGAGTCTTCATTAACAAACAGCTAAACAAAACAAACAAATAAAAATAAATAAATCAGTAACTTGCTAGAGCAGCCTCAGCAATTTAGCTTCACTTCGTCTCAAAATAAAACCTGCAATAGAGATGTAGTTCAGTGTTACAGCAGCCCTGGGCTCAATCTTCAGTAAAACACACACAATGAAGAGGGATAGAGGAATAAAGAAGATGTAAGGGTCAGGCATGGTGGTGCACACTTCAAATCCCAGCAGCTTGTGAGGCTGAGGCAGGAGGACCATGAGTTGAAAGCCAGCCTCAGCCATGATGAGGTCATAAGCAATTTGATGAGATCCTTTCTCTAAATAAAATACAAGATGTGGCTCAGTGGTTGAGTGCCCCTGCTTTCAATCCCCAGTCCCCACCCCCTCAAAAAAGACATAAGAAAATAGAATGTAAAAGGGCAGATATAAATATAACGACATCAACAGTGACATTATATGTGAATTGACTAAGCAATCTTATCCAAAGGTAGAGGTCATAAGAAAAAATAAAAACAATGTCCAATTCTATGCTATCCACAGGAGTCCCTGCTTGCATGGTAATGGATAGAGTTTGAAAACAAAGGATGTGAATCTGCACCAAGCAAACAGACCATGAGGAGGCTGTGCTACAGCATCTACTACAATTAGGCAAAATGTTTCAAACACAAATATTTAGTGACAGATAACAGCTGTGGGGGATGGAAACATGAGGTTAAGGAGTTACTGAAAACTCCATCCTTGTCCCCAGTGCCAATCCAATAATCAGGACACAGCTTTGGGGGGAAAAAACAATGTTGTATTGCTTTGTTAGTAAAAAAAGAAGCAGGGGACCTTCTGTCTCAGAGGCCATGGTTCTTCTCATCAGCAGGAACAGGGGGCCGTTTTTTGGAGAGGTGGGGTACCAGGGATTGAACTCAGGGGCACTCAACCACTGAGCCCCCTCCCAGCCCTATTTTGTCTTCTATTTAGAGACAGGGTCTCCCTGAGTAGCTTGGCACCTGTCTTTGCTGAGCCTGGCTCTGACCTCATGATCCTCCTGCCCTCAGGGCCTCCGTGGAGAGGGGATATGGAAGCATCCTTTCACATTCTGACCAAAATGAACATTCCAGGCTCAACTTCAATCACAAGCTACTTTGGGGCCTGAAGAAGGGCCTGGTGTCTGCACAGAAGAGTGGGGTGCCACGAGGACAATGGGAGGGGAGGCAATGACAAGATGACAGACATGCCACATCTTCTTCCCATGAAGAGGCTGGGTTCTGGAGGCTGTTCTTGCAAGGGGGAGGGGACATGAAGGTCTGTGACTGGGGACAGTGTCCCAGGCTCCCTGGGTTGCAAAGGTGATGGAGGGCTCTACACAGAGGCACTTTCAAGAGAGTGACAATCCCAGCATGACTAACCCCCAGGCCCACTTTTCATCAGCACCTGAGACCCAGATCAGGAAACGTAATGAGCAAACTAGTCCCAATGTTGCCCCAGATCTCCCTCCTGGCTGCCTGAGTGAATGCAGGTTGGGGCTCTGGCTTCCAACAAGACTCCGATCAGGAAGGGGAGACCACAGAGGGATGGGGAAGCCCTGCTAGAGACCAGGTCCCCTTGGTCAGGATAGCCACGAAGGGCTTGGGGTTGGAGTGGGCTCTTCCTCCGGCAGAAGGGCCAGGCCAACAGCCTCCCAAGTGCTCCCTGGGAGGGGGATTTGAAATTTGAAACTCTCCTGCCCACCCCTGGCCAGAAAAGTAAGGAGAAGTGTCCTGCCAGCCCCCTGTTTTGGATGGTTTCAAAGTGAAGGGGGGGCCGCCTTGGTCTGGGTGAAGCTCACACTACAGACAGCTCGAAGAATCAGAAAGCTGGACAGGGACACTGTCTGCATCACTGGCTGCCGCTTCCTCACACAAAAACACTCAGGGTCACTCAGGGGAACTGAGCTGCACGAAATAACCACACAAGAGACACTGAGACCTTTTTCTTTGGGTTCTGTGATGGCTCCTGGAGAGAGAGAGAGAGAGAGAGAGAGAGAGAGAGAGAATTTTTTAATATTTATTTTTTAGTTTTCGGTGGACACAACATCTTTGTTTGTATGTGGTGCTGAGGATGGAACCCGGGCCGCACACATGCCAGGCAAGTGTGCTACCACTTGAGCAACATCCCCAGCCCTTCCTTAATATTTGAAGACAATTGGGAAGTTATATCCTTCCATCACTGGATTCTTGGTCCGAGATCATCATGATCTACTCTTGAAACACAAAAGGCATTAGTAGAAAACATACTATCTCAGGGACATAACCAACTTGGAAGATCCAGGTTATTAATATTATTATTCTGCCAAACACTCATCAGAAGATTCTTCATCTTTTCTTGATTTTATTGGGAAGCCTTGCACTTGGCAATGGTAACATGGACATGTTCATTTGGCATGGTGTTTCAGCCTTTCCATGGAGCAGAGAGCTCAGTCACAATATTTATTACAGTGGCTTTTTAGAGCATTTTAACTCAGTTCTAAGTTTTGCATCAGCATTTATCTGATTTTGAAAGTAATTTAAGTCAAACATTAAGAAAATCCACATGTTGTAAGTTTGAAACAGAGCCATAAAGACTGTATCACAGAAGTAAGGAATAATACTTAAAGTAGTCACTTCAACGATCATGAGACCAGGAGCTGGCCTAGGTCTGGTTCATTGGCATGCACCTGTTTCAGACCCCAACATTAACTTCAGCAGAGTGTAGCTCTGAAATACCAGCCGGCAATAACTAGTGATGCCATAAGGGGAGTTGCATTCATACAGGCTACAGGATATTCATCATCCTTCCTCTTAACTCTCATATTTAAGGAGTCTATTAGGTCGGTCAGTGATGTACATATTCTGAAGGCAGAAGACAAACATCCAAACATCCTTTTGGGTGCCATCTCACTGAGGGTTAGGGTATTACCAATCAACCTCCAGGTGCCAGAATCCTCCTGTAACTGCTCTTGTCCATTCTAGGAGACCAGCCTAAAATGCATCCACTATTTCTAGACCTCTTGTGTTGTACTGGCCAGACATTTGCATAATACTTAGGAATACTCAGGAATAATACTTAGGAAAGGTGCCAGTTTCTATTGTAGAATGATCAGGGCAACCATGCATTGGTGGATACCTTCTGTAAACAACTGGCCTGTATAGAAAAATTCTATTTCAACAAGCTTTCTATTTGGACAATTGTCCAGATACGTAGTCTTAATTTCAAAGGGTCAGCATGATTGTCTGGTTTAGGTTTCTCATATACTGTGTTTTCCTCAAATATAATCCCAGACAACCTGTTTACCATAGGATCAACATATAACCGACCACTACAGTCAGCATGATTAATCTAGTTTCATTGGTGGACTTTCCAGTCCACACCACAATGTACATTAAAAATGGATCTGAGGGCTGGGGTTGTGGCTCAGTGGTGGAGCGCTCGCCTAGCACGTGCGAGGCCCTGGGTTTCATCCTCGGCACCACATAAAAAAATAAAGGGATTGTTTCCATCTACAACTAAAAAATAAATTTTAAAAAATAGATCTGAGAAATGGGTCCATAGAAGTCTCTTCATAATTTTTACTTACCTGACAAGCTCATGAAGCTGCATGGTTGTAAACTCTGCAGTTGGAAGATTTACCTTCCTGTGTCAGGTTTTTCAGTCATTTTCATGATGACAGGTTTAAATTCTATCTTTTCAAATCTGATTTAATTTACTGAATCATGTTCAGCAGCAGTGAACATGATTCAGTAAATTCAGCAGCAGTCTCAATTTTTTTTTCTTTTTTTGGTGGTGGTGCTGGGGATTGAACTCAGGGCCTTGTGCATGTGAGAAAAGCACCCTACCAACTGAGCTATATCCCCTGAGATTCTCAATATTACAATTAAGGGAAAAAAATAAATATTTTGTAAGATCTAGTGTGTGCCTCTGGGGTACTGTATTCCCCCTTTTCTTAATTTAATAAAACTGAGTAAAGACTTGGCATAAGCCATAGTATCATCAGTTTAAGTTATAGATAGTAGTAAAGTATTTAAATGATCAGATTTACCTTGTGTTAATTATTGTAATTTCTCAATATATACTAGTTGATCCATCCTAACAATTTAAAAGGTATCCTCAATGTCTTTCTGAGAGAAGGTCTCACAATATCTTTATGTCTCAGAATATTATCCTTTAAATAGATGTGTCTCAATTGTCTTTTCAAAAATATGATTAAGCAGTATATAAATCCTACCATATTTTTATGAATAATAGGTCCAGTCAGAGAACTTCTATAATGTCAATGAATTTTCAACAAGGTTTGCAACTTTGATTGCTCAAAACTAACATACAACTTTAACTTGGAGAATATCAGTCCTAATGAAATTCCCAGATCTCAAAATTATTCAACAAACAAAATATGCAAGAATGAACAGTCTTTGAATCAATCAAATTTAGTCTCCAAGGAGAATTGTAAAAATTGGAATCTAAGACAGCACTTTAATATATTTAGTTTGTTTAATCAAGGATGTGAATTTATTCACCAAAATTAATCCTTGCCTCAAACAATAAGAATCACTAGGCAATAAAGACCTTGCTTAAAGGAGTTAAACTTAACATTTTAATAGGTCTTTATCATGTCAAAATATGAACCAAAATATTAGCTCACGATCAGCATAGATAGTAAAATCAGGGAAATGGCCTGAAATATCCTTGAATTAATCAGTTAAAATTGTTAGTCAGTCCAGTACATATAAATCTTTTTTTTTTTTTTTACATTTCTCTATTATCTGTCTAATTAATAATATAAAAATATTTCTATTTAGGAAAATATTTTTATCATTAAAATCTAGAATATACAGATCTTGGTTTACCCAAAGATGATTTCTTTCTTCTTAGGACCTCCAATGTGTGCTTCTCCTCTGTTGAAATTCCTTTTAGAATTTTTCCTGGTTATACTTTGAAATAATTTCTGAAAACCTTAGAATCTTTGTACCTTGATAAAAAGAAATATCAATGAGGGCTGGAGTTGGGGCCCGGTGGTAGCACGTTTGCCAGGCATGCATGAGGCACTGGGTTCGATTCTCAACACTAAATACAAATAAATTTAAAAAGTAAAGGTCCATCAACAACTTTAAAAAATATATTTAAAAAAAAAAGGAAAGAAATATCGATGAAAATATAGTTAAAGTCCTTGGATATTTCTGTAGATAATTAATACAATATACATAACCTGTAATTAATACAATATAATTGTTTAACTTTATGTAACCACGTGGTTCTTAAGATATGTTGGATCCATTTCGATTTGTTTTTAACTAGGAGTGAACGCTTGCCTGTGAAGTCACGTGATGTGGCTGATGATCCTTGTGTATACATTTACTTATTTCTTGTAATTATACAGTCAGGAACAAGAATAAGGATTTTGGGGTCATCCCAGAAACATTGCTGGGTTTCTTTCTGCGATAAGCAAATGCATCCCCATAACTTTCAAAATTAAAAGTCAAATGTGAAATAGCAACATAACCATAGAAAGGAAAAGGAAGGGTCCCAAGGGAAGCTGCTGAGGGGTAAGAAATCAAGTTATTTGGCCTTGAGAGCAAGTCCGGCTTAGGGCTGCAAGGAACGAAGGAAACTGTGGAATTAGATTTTGCCTGAAAAAGAACTTTGCTGGCACTTACAGGTGGGTGTTCCTAAAAATGCAGGCTCTGGGCAGCTCCAGGTAGCAGGTCTGAAACAGGAAGTACAGGTTAGTGGCTGGAAGGCGGAACCAGAAGTCCTGTCTGAGTGACAGTTGGAAGGACCAATGGGAAGCCCGTTGAAATGCAGGAGGCGGGACCAGGAAGCCCGCTATGCGGCCAGGCTTGGGCAGTTACCATGGTGATGGAAACAGCTTGGAGCCCGCTGCCCTAGGGCTGCCCTAGGCTGTGGCATTCCATTTGGTTTGTCTGTATTCCGCGGCCTTGGCGGGATCCCACGGGCTTGCAGCTTGTGTCCTCCTGCCTTTGTACTTTCCCTGGCAGCACGTGGGACTTTAAAAGTGAGCTTTAATGGCAGACACCAGCGTTACTATCAGATTTTAAGGCAGTCTGCATTCGGCACACAGGCCAGGTCGCTTTGAAAGACCCACCGATTCCCTGTCCAAGAAAGACACACGAGGCACTGGCTGCAAAAGCAAGAGGCGATTTATTGATACACAGGCGCCTGTGGGTGCCCAGCGAAACCTCAGCCGGAGCTTCGGTGAACTGGCACACCGGGCTTTGGGGTACAGATCTTTTATAGGGTACAGTGGTCAGTTTCCCTCCTAGCACAGTGACAGGTATCTCATTGGCTCTTTTGAATCCAGCATATAGGTCACTTAAAGGGTAAACTTGTTTTTCACTATAGGTTCCTGGAAAAACCACATAAAAACCATTTGTTATTCATTGTATGGTTTTTCATTGTATGATCCCGTTTGCCCAACCGTGCCGGTTCCTTTCCCAACCATCCTGTCCTTTCTTAATCGGTTACACTTAACTGATTTCCTGAAAAATACATCTGACGTCTGTGCAGGTGCGGAAGCAAGCCCTGGTGATTTATTACTGGGCCTAAAGTTATTGGGCTGGGGTCTTTCAGCTTAAGGGTCAAAAGCAGTGCTGGCGGTGAGTCCAGTTACAGACACCACAGGGAGCAGCGGCCAAGTTGCAGCCATCGGACCCACAGGAGTATAAAGCGAGAGTTCACAAAAACAAGAGAAAAATAAAACTTACTTCTCTACGGAGAAAGAATCCTTGTGTTGAGTCTCATCACAACATTTTCTTTCCCTGTTTTCTCACTCTCCAAGCGCTGACTTCTAGTACATTAACCCAAAAAGTCTTTATCTAATATTTTAAAACATAAAGATTCATACAAACAATCTAAAAAAGTCCACAAAAGCACTTTCCCCATGGGAGAGGATTCAACAACATATCCCACTAATCATCTTAATAACTCATTACATTTATTTAGAGTCTCTAGAATTATAAAAAAAAATTTCTAAAGACAAAATATTCCCAGATAGTAAAAAGTTTAACCTCACAGATTTTTCTTCTGTCTAATTTACTTACTTTCTACAATTCAGTCCACAATACTCTACAATCCTAAGCGCTCTTAACTTCTGGAGAGAAATTCCAAATGAACTGAATTTTTAAAACACCCTGGAGTCACCATATGGGCAACCAATTGTCGCATTCCTCATGACTAAAACACTCAGGGTCACTCCAGGCGAACTGAGCTGCATGAAATAATCACACAAGAGACAGAGACAGAGATACCTTTTCCTTTGGGTGTTGTGATGGCAGCTCAGACCTCAGGGGTCCATGGAAAGAGAGAGAGAGAGAGAGAGAGAGAGAGAGAGAGAGAGAGAGAGAGAGAGAGAGAGAGAGAGAGAGAACACACACACACACACACACACACACACACACACATGCTGAACCCTTTTATTGAGGAGAAGCCATTCAAATGAGGCAAGGGGTCAGGTTTCAGGGGGCTGAGTCTAGCTTTCTGTTGTCTGCTGCCAGCAGGTTGACTGACATCTAGGGAGGCCACATCCAAAGGCACAGCAAGAGAAGGGAACACACAAAGGGAGTTTCCAAGGAACATTTTATCCCAAACAGGACAAAGGGGTAGGATTACAATAGAACAGATGAGTGTTGCTCAACCCCATTGGTGACTCATCTACATCTGAAGACATGCCTTTTACTTCTTGAGCTGTAGCAATGCCCGAGTGATTGATTGGAGCTTCTTGCTTCAGGACTGGAAGGTGTGGGTCATTCAGAGTGATTCCCACAAATGGCCCCTGTGATGAGTGGGTCTCACAAGAGGCTTAGTTTCCTCCTGTGTGAAGGGGACAATGTTGTGATCCTCTACGTGTGTCTACCTGAGAAGATGAGGTGCAGTGGGCATGGGTGTAGGGAAAAGTATAAATGGCAGATGGGAACAGAGTTGATCTGGGTCAAAACAAAGATGATCCCCAGCAGAAGGAAATTCTGCCACCTAGAGTCTGTGCTCTGGGATCAGCATCCTCGTCATCTGGGTTTCTAGATCATTAAGGAAAACACTAGAGGAGGACAGAAGAGGAGCAAACAGTACCTGTGGCTGTGTGGCCCTGGATAAGGACAGCACAGGGTTTGCTGGTGGGCGGTCACTTGAGTCCCGAACTATAAAGGAGAACTGTGCTAAAGACTAGGCCCTTCCTGGGCTGTCCTCTGTCTTGGGCTATGTTAGAATGACCTGGATGGCTTCAGTCTCCGGCTTCCTGATTCTCCAAGCTCACTGATTTTGTGGCCTCTTTCACTTGTTCCGTGTGATGCTTGGGACACTTTTGTACATGACAGGCTCACATGTGTGCACTTTTGTGTGATAATAGCTGGATCACACTGGGCAGCGGGAATGAGGGGACTGGCACACGGTTCTGAGGGAGGCCTCATGGAGACCCAGCCTCCCATACAGTCTCCTGGCCTGCGGGCCAAAGCCCTGTCAGTGGAAGAGGCTCCTCACACAAGGTCAGGTGCACCCACTTCCTCAGCAGCAGGTGAAGCTGGGGCCCACCGAGATCCAATCAGCATCTCCAGCTCTGAGGAGCCAGGAATACTGGCCAGTGTCTTCTGGGATTCCAGGAAGATTATGGAAAGAGATGTCTACTCTCCTCCTGACAACGCTTTTGCTCCTATTATGCTGGTCTGGGGGGGGAGGCTTTTATTTTTTTATGATTAGTTAATGCTAGAGTTGAACATGATGCTAACTCTATCCTTTACAGCTTTGGAGTGGTTCTGTATCCTCACTTGCAGTGAAAGCATAAATGAGAGTCAGACCCCATCATTCCTCCTGCATTAAGAAATCCTGCAGGAGAAGGGTGAAGTGAGTGGGAAGGGCGCCCCCTTCCGGGCTCTTGCAGGAACACACGGCTGCAGAGTTCTTAGGGTCCATGTTAGCCTCAGATTGTGTCACCTGAGCAGCAAGTGGAGACATACTCTAAGATCCCCCAGATTTCAGAGGTGGGGGTATTTGCACAGAGCATATCAATAACCTTTGGAAAACCAGGTGAGTTAAAATACCACTACAGGAACCCTGTTCTGATCCAGGATAGGGGCGGCCTTACTGTAGGATCATCCAGATGTTCGGGACTGAAGGTTGACAATTGCCATTTTGAACTTCATCCTCAGGGAACACCATCAAACCAGCAGCCATATTCAGGGTTTCACAATTCTGAACTCATTTTTTAATTGGCCAACCATGATTTAATTATGAACTCACTAGAGTTCGCTATAATCTAGACACTAGAAAGAAACTAATCAAATATATAATGTGAAATAGTGTCTCCTGTTCAGCAGCTTCTTTCTAAAAATATTTTCACATTAGAATTATTTGTATAATTATAACTTAAAACATTAGTTAGTAAAATAATGATATATTGATGTATGCATAGATTTTGGAATGCTTAAATCTAGAGACTGTTTTCACATTCTTTATGGTGTTTGAAGAGAAAATTCTTATAAATTTGATGAGGTACTCTTTATCAAATTTTCTGTTCTTGCTGGTGTAGTGGTTCATGCCTGTAATTCCAGCAGCTCAGGAGGCTGGCGCAGAAGGATTGTGAGTTTAAAACCAGCCTTGGCAACTTAGTGAGGCCTGAAGCATCTTTGTCTCTAAATAAAATATAAAGAAGAGCTGGGTATGTGGATCAGTGGTTAAGTGCCCATAGGTTCAATCCTCCATACCAAGAAAATAAAATAAAAAATAAAAAAAAAAATTTAAAAGTTGTTCCTGATTGTACCTTCAGTATAATTCTAAGACATCTTTCCTCTCTCAAGATCACCAAAATTCCCTCTTGTTTTTGCCCTGATAATTCTAGTAATTTCAGTATTTGCATTTCTGTGTGTTCCATGACACTAGAGTATATTTTGACACATTATACATACATGGAGAGTAACTTATTCTGATTAAGATCCCAGTCTTTTGGTTGTACATTATGTGGAGTTACCCTGGTCTGTAGTCATATATGAACATAGGAATGTGTCCCATCCAGTCTACTCACTTTCCTATACCCTCCCTCTCCCTTCCCATAATTTCTCTTTGTCTAATTCAATAGACTTTTATTTTTTTCTCCCCACACTCCATGTGTGTGCTTGTGTGTGTATGTGTGTGTGTCACATTTTCTTTATCCATTCATCTGCTGAAGGGCACCTAAGGAACCAGCCTCTACCTCAGAGCAAAGCCTGTCCAAGGAAGGGGGCATGACCCTTGTCTTTGGAAAGACCCACAGAGAACTCCTAGGCACAAATCCATCCTGCTGAGTTGTTTATCTGCAAATAACAGGAGAGATCTGCTGCACCAGGTGTCCCTGATTCAATCAGGCTAGGTGGGGACCCCTAGCAACCACCAATCAGCATGAGACAGGGAAAATACCTGGGATGCCAGATGACCCTCCCAGTAGTTGATGGTGTTGGGAAACTGCCACAGTCTGGCTGGGCAAAATTCACGAGCTACTTATCAGCAGAAATGAACTTTATTTTTAGAATACACACTCTGCACCACACGAGCTCTTCAGGAATTCCCTCAGAGCCCAACTGCCACCACTGGTTTCCCACAAGCCTCTCAACCCCCCCACTCCTCCTGCTCTTGAGGCCGATTGGTTGGGTCGTGTGGATGGAGCCAAAAGAGTTCCCCAATGAGCAGGTCCGTGGTCTGAAAGGGTGGGGAAACAGCCCAATGAGCATCACTGCAGAGGAGCCAAACAGCTAGCAGCTGGAAGTTTGTTGGGGCCACGGTGAGCCAATCAGATGGAAGTTTGCTGAGGCCCCTTCAGCTGTGGCTCTCAACATGTCCTCCTCTCTGTTTAAACAACAGGCATATGGCTTAGGGACCATGCCTGCCTTAGGTTGTCCAATACTACATATGGTCCTTACTCATAATTGGATGAGCTGACCTCAAGGCATCAGCCTCCTGTCTTAGGTTGGCCCATTGCAATTGGATTTACCTGTCATTGACTACTGGTCCAGCATACAGCCACACCTGTGGATAGGCCTTTGTACCAGCGGGGGGCGGGGGGTGGTTCTTTGCCTCATCTCTGTTGGCCCTCAAATTGTAGCTGAACGACCATCACAAGCAGAAGGGAGGAGGATACACCAAGCCAATTGACGGCTCCTTTTGGAAAAATTGTACCACCAATGACACCATCAGCAAAAATACCCCAACACTACCACAAGTTGCTGCACCAACAGATAGTTCACAATGCATACAAGTGATACATAGTCCAGGCAAGTTCTGCAAGCAGTTCAGTGATAGCTATTGCAGAAGCTGTAGATTGGTATTATCTTTGTCTTCACCAGCACTGGGATGAAGATAGGAATTCTGGCAATAATGGCTAAAGAAAAAATTATGTAACATTCCAGCAGGCACTAAAAGAAAACAATTTTCTGAACAATTTACATTATCCTGAACAGAATTATTAAATATAATGAAAAGGAAAGGTGAAAGTAAACAAACAGATCTGTTAACCTCCTTTTTTGTTCACATATTAAAACAATCCTCAACAGCTGTTTACCCAATTTAAATTAAACCATTTAAATCATGTGAATAAGAAAAAAACATATATGGATCCATTTTTTCATAAGCGCTCATCATATATGATATATGGACATACATACATACAAACATACAACACAAAACACAAATGTGCACACATAATATAATATATACAACATATAACATAATAGTAAAGGCCTTATAACTTTTTACAGGTGAAATCTCCATTGCAATGTTTAAAAACTCTGTAGTCAAAAAATAGAACTGATCAGCAAAACATTAACCTAGGTCTGTATGAGCTCAAAAAACAAAATAGAACTTCATGATGTGGAAAGGGCAATAATAAAATAGATATTGAAAAAAAGCATCCTGGTTCTGTCGCAGTTGTAAGGGTAGCTAAACTGGAGTTCTGGATATCAGCTGTTATGGATTTGAGCCAAATCATCTTATTTTTGGTCTGTAGAAATCGCTTTAGTTAATCTCTCTGGAATCCAAATCGGCTGCTGTTCTCCCTGTGAAAACACACAAACAGACCCCCGACTCCAGACAATTACTGGGTCAGGACCTTTCAATTGTCCTGTTAGAATACCCTTCCAAAGTACCTTGGGCTTATGTACATTTTTGGACACATATGCCTTTCCATATCACTAAGCCCTGATGAATCCAAATTTTAAAAGTTTAGAGTAAAAAGGGTTATTTTAAGTTTATCTTTGGGGAATATATACCCCTTCCCAATTCCCTCTTTTTGCTTTAATAAGTACATTTTAATAGTTTGATGAGCTCTTTCAACTATGCCTTGTCCCTGTGGATTGTATGGGATTCCTGTTATATGAGTAATGCCAAATGATGAGCAAAATTGTTTAAAAGAGGTAGAAGAATAACCAGGGGAATTATCTGTTTTTAACTGTTTTGGAATGCCCACAGTGGCAAAATTTTGTAAGCAATGAGCTATACTATCTTTAGTTTTTTCTCTGGTGTGAAGGTAGCCTATTAAAAATCCAGAAGAAGTATCAACTGTAACATGCAAATATTTTAATTTTCCAAATTCTGGCAAGTGTGTGACGTCCATCTGCCAGATATGTAAGTATAAGTCCTCTAGGATTGACTCCAAGATTAACTTGTGGTAAACAGGCCACACAATTTTGACATTGTTTTATTATTTGTCTAGCTTGTTCCTTACTTATTTTAAAATGCCTTTTTAAAGTATGTGCATTGACATGGAAGGATTTGTGAAAATTTGTAGCTTCTTCTAGCATAGAAAAAATATGTATGTTTTATCTTCTAAATCACTGCCCAAACTAAGGGCTCCAGGCAATCCTGTATGTGCCCTGATATGTCCTATAAAGAATGGATCTTTTCTGTCCCAGATTAGACTTTGTATAGTGGAAAGCAAAGAGAAAACAGTAGAGGAAGGGGAAATCCTACCAGCATCTTCAAGGGATAGTATAGCATTAACTATATACTGACTATCGGAAAATAAATTAAATACAGAATCTTTAAACATCACAAAAGCTTGTAATACTGCATTAAGCTCTACCTTTTGAGCTGATTGTTTGGGTACTAAAAATGTAAAAGTTTGATCAGGTGTAACTACTGCTGCTGTACCATTATTTGACCCATCAGTGAATATATTTGGAGCATTCATGATAGGTGTTTTTCTTGTCATTTTTGGAAAAATTACAGGATGCAATGACCAACAAGACAACAAAGGATTAGATGGTAAGTGGTTATCAAATGAAACATTAGATTTGCATATGATTATTGCCCAAGTATTTAACTCATTAGCTAACTCATCAATTTGATCCATAGTATATGGAGTAATAATTTTATTGAAAGAAATTGCAAACACTCCCTTTGCTGCTTTTATTCCTTTGAGTATTAATTGTCCTACAGCCTCAGGATACCTAGTAACAATAGTGTTAGGAGAATAAGATAAATGTATCCATAATAATGGACCTTCTTGCCAAAATACTCCTGTAGGAATATTTTTTGTTGGTAGTACAATAAATAATAAAGGCAAACTTATATCAATTCTATCCAAATGCATATTTTCCATATATGTTTCAATGATTTTTAATGCCTTTCTTGCTTCAGGCGTTAACATTCAGGGTGAATTTGGATCTGATGGACCTTTTAGAATGTCAAATAAAGGTCCCAACTCTCCTGTTGGTATGCCTAGATAAGGCCTTATCCAATATATGTCTCCTAATAACTTTTGAAAGTCGTTAAGTGATTTGAGTTGATCTACTCGTATTTGAATTTTTGGTGGACGGACCATGGTTGAGGATAATAGAACTCCTAAATAATTAATTGGAAAATTTAATTGTACTTTATCTATTGCTATCTCTAGATTATAATTTTTTAATAAGTTTGTAAGTGTGGCATAACATTCTAGCAATGTGTTTTTATCTTTGTGTGCTAATAATACATCATCCATATAGTGAAATATTTGTAGTTCAGGATTTTGATTTCTAAGTGGCTGGATTACTTTGTTAACATAAATTTGACACATAGTTGGGCTGTTAGCCATCCCTTGAGGGAGTACTTTCCATTCATATCTCTGATCAGGACCTTCATGATTCAGTGCAGGGATAGTAAATGCAAAACGTGGACTATCCTCAGGATGAATTGGAATTGAAAAAAAAAAACAATCTTTAATATCTATAACTAAAACATACCAGGTTTTTGGCAAAGCAGACAATTAGGGAATCCCCGATTGACCAGGTCCCATAATAATCATCTCATTATTAATGGCTCTTAAATCTTGCAATAATCTCCATTTACCAGATTTCTTTTTGATGACAAAAATGGGAGTTTTATGGGGAGATACAGAAGGTTGTATATGTCCCTCCGCTAATTGTTGTTTGACCAGGTCATAGGCTGCTTGTATCTTTTTTTTAGTCAGGGGCCACTGAGGAACCCACACTGGTCTTTCTGATTTCCAAGTAATTTTTATTGTCTCAGTGGCCCTTTTTGAAAATCCAACCCATGTCTGTCTGTTCCTTGATCTATTTGTATTGGTGCTGCTATACTTTGTTCTTGTTCTCCTAATCTTTTTCCTTTCCTAAAACCTTGTCTAGCCATAATAGTGGATGCATTTGAATTGATGTTATTTGTTAATGTTAGTCCTAATTGATCTAGGACATCTCGTCCCCATAAATTTACGGGAAGATGATCCAATACATATGGCTGTATAGTTCCTTCACATCCTTCAGGATCCTTCCAATCTAATACCATTGCACTTCTATGGGGATTAGTCACCACTCCTAGGCCTCAAAGCGTTTGAGTGGCTTGTTGTAATTGCTGATGTTTTGTCCATTCTTGACGAGAGATGATGCTAAGGTCTGCACCTATATCCAGTAGCCCATTAAATTCATGTCCTTGAATATTTAGTTTTAGCATGGGGCGAGAATCTAAATTTAAAGAAAGCATAGCCCAATCTACACCTATGGAGCCTAATCCCCTGGAAACTCTTTCTACATTACAACTGGAAAATTTATCATGTAGGCTGGGTATTCTTAATAACTGTGCTATTCTATCTCCTGGTGATATACCCTTAGGAGAACTGGCTATAATTTTTATTTCACCTTCATAATCAGGATCAATTACCCCAGGACTTATCATAAGTCCTTTTAGAATAGAAGAACTGTGCCCCAATAATAAGCCTACTGTTCCTTTGGGAAGAGGTCCTTTTACCCCTGTGGGAATGATTTGAACTCCCATCTCTGGAGTTAGTACTGTTCTGGTGGAGACGCAGATGTCCAATCCTGTGCTTCCTCTGGTTTGTCTAGTGAGGGATCTAATGGATAATGTGTCCTGGGCACTACCCTGATGGTGTTGCTGGGTTCCTCCAGTGCCCCATATATTTGTGGTCATGGGACCCAGAGCATTGGGCCCACCTGTCCGTTTTTTGACAATGGAGTCCGATGCCTTTCTCCTTGATTTCGTGGATAGACACCTGATCCTTGTTCATTTTTTTAATAATGGAGTACCCTCTATGGTGGTTTGAGAATGGCATTCATTAGCCCAATATCTCCCTCTACAGCATCGTGGGCAAATACCCGATATTCTACTCCTTTGATACCTAGTTTTGTTAAACCCTCCTCCTATGGGGCAATTCCTTTTAAAATGTCCTGTTTGTTCACAATTGTAGCATGTTTTTGGCATGGCATCTAAAGCCTGTTGTACTGCAACTGCTAAGACTTGCCCTTATTCATTAATGTCTCTACATAATTTAATATATGTGTTTAAATCTTCATTTTTTCATTGTCTAATGACTTCTCTGCACCAACGATTTGCTTGCTCATAAGCCAGTTGATTTATTAATGGCATTGCTTGTTCTGTATTCCCCAAAACTCTGGTAGCTGTTTGAATAAGCCTATCTACAAATTCAGCATAAGGTTCATTAGCTCCTTGTATTACCTTAGATAATTGACCTTGTAAACCTCCATGTCCTTGTAAAGTCTTCCATGCTCTAACCGCATCTACAGCAATTTGTAAGTATATGGCAGGATCATATGCAGTTTGTTGCTGCTGATCCTCATAAGGTCCCTTTCCTAACAACATACCTAGATTTCTCTGAGGATAACTGGCTACTGCATTTTGCCTAGCCGTCTCCTTGCAAAATTCCTCATTGGCAACCTTCCATAACAGGTAATGTCCTCCATTTAGCACAGCTTTACACATACTAGTCCAATCTGCTGGCGACATGTTCAAGTTGGTAATGGATTCGACCATGCTTACAGTGAAGGGTTCTTGAGGACCATAGGTTGTTACAGCCTCTTTTAGCTGCTTTACTGTTTCGAAATCTAAAGCATGGTGAATTCGCTGCCCTCTTGCCTGCTCAAATACAGGGCATGCTAATATTTGAGGTCCTGTATCAAGATCCCATCTATCAACTACGGGGGTTGGGGGCCTCCCAGCATATGGAGGTGGTGCTGTTGGTTGGACACTTACGCCCTCTGGTGATAGAAAGGTGTTAGTAGCAGTCTCCTGTTGTAACTTTTCCCCTGATGGCTTTTTCTGCTCTAAACTTGCTTCCTCTGTCTGACTAGCTAGAGAGACCTTCTCTTTTACTTGAATTTTTTCCTCTGTCTGAATAACTCGAGAGACCTTCTCTTTTACTTGAATCAATATGTCTTCTCCTTCCTCTACCATTGTCTGAACTGAAGGCTTTGGACTAAGCAAACAAGATACGAATGTCCACTATGGCAATGTGTCAACTGGAAGAGTTCCTGGGCTTTTCTTTTCTATTCTTTTTAAATCTGCACCATGATGGTTCCATTGTGATATATTTAACAACTCCTCCTTAAAAAGCCATGGGCTACATTTTTGTATTGTATCAACCTATGCCCTGACTGCTCTTGATTTTACTGGGATGCCTCCTTCCTCTAACAATTTACTTAACACTCTTTCAGTTTGTTTTTTACTAATTTCTGATCCCATATTTCTACTATAATACAACTCAACAAGAGAACGCCAAACAAAACCAAAACAGAATGAAACAAAAATGGAACAACAAAAAATCATTATATCACCCTTTGTATCCTCCTGAAATGTCCATCCATCCTTTCTCCCTATGTGTTCCTCAGACACAAATAGTTTTTCCTCAGATGTGAGCGGTTTTTCTTCCATCTCACCCATCTCCAGGTTCAGGCAACTTAAAACAAAAGCGAAACAAAATGAAAGAATAATCTTCAAATGGCTACCCATCCTCTCACCCCTGCCCTCAGGGGTGAGCAGTTTACCTTATCACTAACCCTCAGTCGTTCCCGTGTGGGCCACCAAATGCCACAGTCTGTCTAGGCACAATTCATGAGCCACTTATCAGCAGAAACAAATTTTATTTTTAGAACACACACGCCACACGTGGGTCATGTGGGTGGAGCAAAAAGAGTCCACCAGTGAGCAGCTCCGTAGTCTGAAAGGGCGGGGAAACAGCCCAATGAGCATCACTGCAGAGGAGCCAATCAGCTGGCAGCTGGAAGTTTGCCTGGGCCCCTTCAGCTGTGGCTCTCAACAGGAAATCATGTAGTTCAGCACATACTCCCCTCATGGCTTAAACCAATCAGTTCAAACGAATCCCGCTCTTGTAGCAACCAATCACCCCTACCCAACTTGTTCCTGCCAGTGAATGTGCTAATCATGTTTTAGAGTTGTTTTATGATTTTCCTGCAGTGTGTGATGATTTGCTAAGAGATGCTATGATGTATGTGGAGTCCCTGCCTTCCCCAAAGAGTGTATAAAACTGCTGCAAACCCTGGGCTTGGGGCCTCTCACCGTGACCAGTTGCTGTGTGCATGGAGGACCGAGATAGCTGGCAATAAACACCTCTTTGCTGCTTACATCAATCTTGGTCTCTCGTGGTCTTTGGGGGTTCCCAAACTTGAGCATAACACACCTAGGCTGATTGCATATTTGAGCTATTGTGAATTGAGCTGCTATAAACATTTTTGTGGCTGAGTCACTATAGTGTGCTGATTTTAAGTCTTTGGGTATAAATCAAGGAGTGGGATAGCTGGGTCAAATGGTGGTTCCATTTCACGTTTTCTGAGGAATCTCCATACAGCTTTCCAGAGTGGTTATAACAATCTGCAGTCCCACCAGCAATGGATGAGTGAGCATTTTTCCCATATCCTCGCCAATATTTAATGTTACTTGTATTCCTGTGAATTGCCCTTCTGACTGGAGTGAGATGGAATGTCAGGGTAGTTTTAACTTGCATTTCTCTAATTCCAGGTATTTTCCCTGTCTCATTCTGATTGGTGGTTGTAGGGGGTTGCTATGGGTCGTCACCTAGCCTGACTGAATCAGGGACACCTGGTCCAGCATATCTCTCCTGTTATTTGTACATAAACAACTCAGCAGGGTGAGTATGAGCCTAGGAGTGCTCTGTGGGTCTTTCCAAGGACAAGGGTCACGCTCCCTTCCTCGGACAGGCTTTGCTCTGAGGTAGAGGCTGGTTTTTCAGACTCAATGACATTTTGTAATAAAGGACTGATCTCTGTGACCTTCAACAGATGAATGGTTAAAGAAATTTTGGTATATATACAGAATGGAATACTACTCAGCCTAAAAGAAGAACAAAATCATGGCATTTGCCGGAAAATGGAGAATATTACACTAAGGGAAATAAGCCAGTCCCAAGAACTCAAAGGCCTAGTGTTTTCCCAGATAATGCAGATCTAATTCACAAAAAGGGTGAGGTTCTTGGGAAGAATAGAGGAATTTTGGATTACACAGCGGGAAGTGAAAAAAGGGGAGGGGTTATGGAGGTAGGATTGAAAGTAAAATAAATCAGACGTCATTACCCTCTGTATCCTCTGACTTCATGAGCAGTGCAACTCTATATCATGTGCAACCAGAAGAATGAGGAGGTATAATCCACCTATGTAGAATGTGACAAAATGCATTCTGCTGTCAAGTGTAACTAATTAGAATCAATAACAATCTTTTCAAAAGTTCATTGTACATTTTCTGAATAAAAACAGTATCAAGTACTTGGGAAATAATTCCCAAGTATTTAAATGAAATCATGAAGATTCATAGAAGGTCATTTAGCAAGCAGAAAGCAATAAGATTATAATGTGAGTCTTGAATCAATCATCACTCACAGCAAATTAAATGTAGAAAACAATAAAACAGAAAGAAAATAATTCAGAATCCAAGTAAAAAATAATTCAGAATCCAAGTAAAAAATCCTTACTGTGAACTTGGACTCTGGGAGTTCAGTTCATTCTCCAGCTTCAGCTGTCCATCAAAGCACTGCCTCTTCATTCCTCCAGTCCCTGCCCAGCCACAGGGTGCATTTGTGAATGGGCTGCAAACACTTCCTGTTTTCTGTGTTTCCTGCCCCAGGATTTCTGCTGAATGCTGTGACTAAACATTTAACCACTTGTTCCCAAATTCCACTTCAGATCTATTTCTGAAGAACATGTTTCTCCTCCCACATGAAGAATGATATAAACATTTAAATGGCTTAAGTATGTTTAATTAGCCCCCCCCCCTCAAATCTCACTGCCTTGCTAACCTGTGTCCAAGGAACAAATCACGTTCTAGGTAAACTTCTTGACTCTTTTTCAAGCACATGTACCTCTTCCTTGCTCCTCTTCATCTTCACGTTTTAGGAAACTCCATGGAAACTCGGGACAGTCTCCTTTCGCCTGTGGGCTGAGGACAATGATTTGCTTTTATTCATGAGGGTGTCTCTGGGACCTGGACCAAAGAGGCCTCATCAGTGACACAAAACATCCCTGGGCCCAGGTTGAGGAGTGAGGTCCAGCAAGATATTGAAATGTTGTCAAGACATGTCAAGGGGCAACATGGTGCACAGAGAAACAACCATATTCACCGAGATTGTCTCAGTATTACTCTGTCCCTACTTTTTAATTTTTAGAAAAAAAAAACTTTTAGGTGTAGTTGGACACAAAAACTTTATTTATTAATTTTTATGTGGTCCTGAAAAATAGCGGGTTGCAAGTTCTGAGCAGCCTTCAAAAGGAATCTGCTGCCCTTAGGGGGACCTTTATTTTTATTTTTTTTTTATTTTTATTTTTTTTATAGGTTTTTAGTTTGAATTAGTTGCCAGATTTTAAAATTAAAGCGATTTCACATCAAATGCAGATTACTGGACTCTATGGAAAAAGGGAGAACTGAACTTTGTGAACCCAAAAGAAAATTAGCTAGAGATGAGCAGTGGCTGCTAGCTTTACTTTTTGAAAACTAAAGATGCCCCTATCCTCTCCATCATTTTATGCAAGTTCTTTCCCTCTCTGGATCCCAGTTACTTGCATGTGCTACTTCTGTCCTTTATATGTCCACAACTGTGAGGAATAGGCCGCCCATTGCCTCAGTGGATTCACTCCCTGGTGCTGGTCAAGCAGCAACTGCAGATTCTCACTCAGAGATGTAAAGGTGGAACCAATTATTCTAGGAAAGAAATGTCCACTGAGCTTTAGGTTTTGCAGATGACTGAAGTTGGACAAATGACTTTTGCATGAGTCATTATATAGGAGGGCTGAAAGTATATGGATCAAAATAAGAGTTGTTTATTATGTTTGTTCACATGAATATGCCAAACATCTGAAGCTATTAAGAAAACCCTCAGCAAATTCCTGATGTGGAAACACTACTATATTTTGTGATATGGAGCAATTACAAATTTGGTTTATTTTGGCTTTGTTATCCAACCTACTAAATAATAGAATGATCAACTAACTAAACTATTATGGGCTG
This sequence comes from Marmota flaviventris, assembly GCF_047511675.1. Taxonomy (NCBI): domain Eukaryota; kingdom Metazoa; phylum Chordata; class Mammalia; order Rodentia; family Sciuridae; genus Marmota; species Marmota flaviventris. The sequence goes on from NC_092519.1 coordinate 17,749,038, forward strand.
AATTGTGTCCCCCTAAATTTATATGTTGCAGCCAAGCACAGTGGTACAATCCTGTAATCCCAGAGGCTCAGGAGGCTGAGGCAGGAAGATCACGAGTTCAAAGATCCCTAAGCAACTCAGTGAGACACTATCTCAAAATAAAATATATAGAGGACTGGGGATGTGGCTTAGTGTTAAGCACCCCTGGGTTCATTTCCTGGTACCAAATACATAAGTAAGTAAATAAATAAATAATAAAATTTATGTGTTGAAATCCTAACACTCAGAACTTCAGAATGTGACTATATTTGGATATAGGGCTTTAAAGAGGAAATTATTAAAAAGAGGTCTTGGGATGGATCCCAATCCAATATTACTGGTGTCTTTATAAGAATGAGATTAGAATATAGACACACAGACTGAGGGGCAACTTCTGGTGTAAAGAAGCTCTTTATACTTAGGGCTCTTCCCCTTCCTCATTCAGGAAGACAGTCATCTCCAAGTCAAGGAGAGAGACTCAGAAGAAACCCAATCTGCCAGCACCTTAACTTTGAACTTCTAGTCTCCAGAACTATGAGAAAATAAATTCTGTTATTAAGATAACGAGTCCGTGATTATCTTGCTATGGCAGACATAGCAAATTAGTCTACTAACTTATTAAATAAGTAAATAAATAGATAATACAATTCCTATTTCCTGCCCTAAAAAGGCTCATGAAATTGGAGGGAAAGCTTGACTCATGAACATTTCCACCAGTCCCCAGAGTGATTTCCCAAAGTTAAAACTAGATCACATAGCTCCACTGTGGCTTCTCCTTGAATTGGAATAAAATCTAAGCTCTGCCCTGTGAAAGTCCTGGTGTGATTCAGCCCTTGCCTAATGGCCCACCTTGGTTTGTGCTATGTCTTCCTGGCTCGTGCCACCCTACTAATCCTCTGCAAGACAGATACCAACTTTTTTCCAAACACCAAGGTTTCAGTGGGTTCTGCTTTTTCTACTTAGGGTCTTCCCCTTCCTCATTCAAACAATCTCATCCTCATTCTCAGCTGGGCCTGGAGGAAGGAGACTTCAAGGAGAAAGGGAAGCAACTTCCATTTCCTAAGCTATACCATGCATATGTTATCTGGATGTAAAGTGTTCTGACGTGGAGAATATTAAGCCCACTTAACAGATAGGGAAGCTGAGGTTCAGAGAATCAGAAAGCTTAAGTAAGAAGAAGGGATGGGATTGCAACCTAAGTCTCACAGACTGGAGACCCCTTCCTCATCCTGTCATTGTCACCTGCTGCTCAGAGTGCCTGGTCACCTGCTGGAGGGAGCATGTAAGGGTCTTGCTGGCCTATTTCAGAGATCTTGCAGCTTTGGAGTCTTTCCTGGGGATTAAAAAGCTCTCAGGCTTTTTTGTTATTTGCAATTAGCCATTAAAATCCCTATCCTCTGCTCTTGTCTAACTTAAAAAATATCTGTTCTTTTTTTTTTAAGAGAGAGAGAGAGAGAATTTTTTTTTTTTTTTTTTTTTTATTGTGGGTTGTTCAAAACATTATATTTTTATATCTTTTTTTTGCAGATATCTTTCCAGGTAGTTAATAAATAACCTCAAAGCCCGAAAATTATTTGGTGTACATACTTTTCAAGAGTCACAATCTTTTCTGACATATTGATTACCTAAGATATATTGAGGACATGGTTTAAAATATTTTCCTGTAACCTTTGCCAATCATGAGTAAGCTTTTACATTTTCACCTTAATCATTAGGCACTCTGTTGTGGGGCAGGTCACTCAGAAAGCACACCAAGTCCCAGTTCTGTCCAAATTGACAGAATGTAGCTGGCCAGCCAGGGACAGCTCCCTGCAGGACCCATAACTGTCTCTGCAAGGAACAGGCCCAAGCCCGAGCTCCATTTCCTGTCTATACTGACCGCCAGTTTAATTCTGGCTTCACCCCAGGGCCTGCGTGCACAAAGGAGCAAGAGTCCAGCACCCTGGAGATTCCAAAAACGGAGCCTGGTGGAGCTGAATTCGCACCAATTCTATGAGGGGGGGTGGGGCTGTCCCAAGACCCCTAGAAGGAATTTTTAAAAAAGGGGGTCCCATAGGCCGCCCTGGCTGCATGGGGCACTCACCCTGCTCGGGCTCCATCCAGATTAAGCAGCTCCAGAAGCCCCAGCTCCACCTGGCGGTGGGGACCCGGAGAACCAGTTTTCAGGCGCCACTCCCCAGGCCGAGTTGGGAGGTTAATCGGATTAAGTGAGCCATGGGGGTCCAGGAGCGCGCCCAGCAGCCCGAAGGGCGGAGACGCCAGCGTGGGCGGGATCATGCCCAGGTCTGGGGTCAAGGTCCTGCCCCGGCGCCAGCACGCAGCCATGGGATCCACGCAGAGGAGTGCTCGCAGGCCCAGGGGACGTGCCTCGGCCACCGCCAGGTGCGCGGGACTCCTTGATGCAGAGCCACTCAGGCCTGGGGAGGGGACAAGCGCGAGACCCTGGGAAGGAAGCGGAGGTGCCCGGAAATGGCGGGTCACCGAAACCCAGCCCCGGGCGCATTCTCTGCGCAGCCCGGAGAGCAGCGCTGGGGTGGGGCGCAGAGGGAGTCGGGGGCCGAGCAGGAAGGGGGGGCGCAGGCCGAGCAGGAGGGGGGACGGGTGGAGCCGCGAAAACTGCGCATGCGACGCCCCACCCAGGGCTTCGGAGACTCGCCTCCCCACGCTGAGACCCTCGGGCCTCCGAACCCCTCCAAGACCCGGTCCCTGCCCCCTCACGGCCTGTGTCCCCCACACCAGGTCGGCACAGATGCGCTGGAGTGTCCCCCCACTAAGACCCGCTCTGCCCCTCCCATTCGGATTCCCTCTGGGTCCTGGGGCGGGTGGAGCCCAGGACCCGCCAGTGACGCTCCTAGTAGCCCCTGGAGCGGTGAGGCGCCTGGCCCCCTGTTCAGACGCTCAGGGAATCTCTTCTCTGCCGGCTGCCCTGGTCTCTGGGGTTGCTGTGAATCCCCCATCTGTGGTTTAAAATCCTAGTGTCCCTGCTGGTCCGGTCCTCCCAGTGCCCTGCCTGCCCCTTAGCGCAGCCTTGGCTCCGCGCACTGTGGGCCAAGGCGCCTGCCAAGCATCAGCCACCTCCTGACCCACCAAGGACCCCATACGGCAGGCCCCGGGCTCTAACCCCAACTCTCTCCAAGTTGGACCGCGCTTTACTGAGAGTTGAGCTCAAATAACCTTAACACAGAGGACCCATCTAGTGACAAAACAAACTCAAAGAGACCATGACTTGCACAAGAAGAAAGGGTATTTCCAGGGTCACCCCGGTGTGTTGGTAGCGACAAAAAACAATCGCCACAAATGCACTCAGTGATTGTTCCTTAATTTAGTGGTCAGAAATCTCCCAGGATTCAGTTCCCGGATGTCCAAAAATAAGTGAGAAAAAACAAAGTGAAAAACGTGTAAGTCAGGCATTTGTCATAGCACATTGTTACAACTGTTTTATTTGGTTATGATTTGCCCTGTTAATCCTTTGCTGTGCCTAGATTATAAATCATACGTTATGACAGGCATCTATATATACTACACTATATATATATATATATATATATATATATATATATATATATATATATATATATATATATACTACTACTATAGTCTATTATGGTTAGGTACTAGTTGAACTTTCTACCTCCTCTGAGAGTTTTGGAATGTGTCCCCGGAGGATAAAGAGGGGACCTCTGCTCTGTTTTCATGGGGTTGAAGTGGAGGGAACCTTCTTATTATGAGGGCTCATGTTCTGATTGCTTGCTGAGAATCTCCAGTTTGGGTGCAGGGACGAAATGGGCCTATAAGCGTCATCCTGATTGTGTGGCCATTAGCAGTAGTCACTCCACCCTGGTTCGCTTTGGGCTGTTGGACCCCATGCAAAACCAGAGGCTTCCCACAGCTGGATAATTCTCTCGGAGCTCAGTTGGCATCATAGGAGTGTGGTTCAAGCCCTCCCCAGACCCCTGACATCAACATGTGCATGGTGTATACTTTGCATCCCAAATCCTGTACATTTATTTTCTGCCTTTTGTTTTCCTCTGCAGGGACTCCACGCTGCTTCTCCTCCTTGTATGTTGGCTTCTGCAGACCTGTGAGCCGAAATCACCGAACGCCTCCAAGCCAAACGTCCTGCTGATCTTGGCAGATGATCTGGGCATCGGGGATGTTGGTTGCTATGGGAACCATACACTGAGGTAGAGTGCGGTTTGGGTGGTGGGGTGGTGCTGTGTGTGTGCAGTTTAGGGGAATAATTCACTTAAAATTGACCAGTGCAAATGAAATTTCTTAGTGCTCCAGAACTCAGCACCACACATGATTCTCTCCAAGAGTAAAAGCAGGGTCTTAGCCCTCTCAAACAACTTGAGGCCGGCTGAGTTTGTGAGGGGTTTCCTGGGGCTGCTGTAATAAATAACCCAAAACAAAGAGACTTAAAAGTAATCCAGGAACCACCCCCCCACCCCAGATCTGGAGGGCAGAGGCTGGACCAGGGTCCCAGCCTGAACTCCCTGCACAGGCTCCAGGGGGCTCCTCCTGCCTCTCCACCTCCTGGGCTCCAGGTGGCCCTGGGCTGGTGGCCCCTCACTGCAGTCTCTGCCTCTACCTCCACGGGGCTCCTCCTCTGTGTCTGTGTCCCCTCCTCTGTCTCTTGGGAGGACATGGCCATTGCACGAGGGCCCCCTGACCCAGGAGGAGCCCATCTCAGACCCTTCACTAACGACCTCTGCAGAGAGCCTGTTTCCATACAAGGTCCCACTCACAGGTTCTGGGGTCAAGGTGTGGATAGGACCTGCCTCTTACAGTGGTGTCCAGCTCCCTCCACAGGCTCCAGGGAGGCTCCTCCTGCCTCTCTCAGCTCCTGGGGCTCCAGGTGGCCCTTGGAAGAACAATATGGTGACCCCTCAAAAGCTTAAGACTGAATCACACTATGACTCAGCAATGCCACTGCTGGGTTCAGACCCAAAGGATTTGAAAGCAGTGAGTCCAAAAGATACTCATATATTCTGTGTTCACAGAAACCCTGATCCCCAGTATGACTGAGGACTAGGACAAAAATCATGTCTTAGTGGGTTGTGGGGGAGCCAGCGCCAAAATGGGGGCCAAAGAGAAATTCTGAAGGGGGTCTTTGGAGGCCAGAGGATCTTAGAGAGTGGGGTATTTTCTTATTTTGGCTAAACTATATAGAGGATTACACACAGGCTTGTAAAATTGTAATCCGTTCTGAGCACTTTATTCTCAGGGTTAGCAAATCACTAGAATTTTACCCCAAATCCATCAGCATGCATCTTATGTATCCATCCATGAACGAGCCATCCCTCCACCCACCCATCTGTCCATGTTTTCATCCAGGAATCATCCATTTGTATATCTGCCCATCCACCCATGGTGCATGGATAGATGGATGGATGGGTGGATGGTAGGATGGGTGGATGGATGGATGGGTGGGTGGATAGATGGTTGCCTGGAGAGATGGATGGATACATGGGTGGATTGATGGGTGGGTGGATGGATGGATGCATGGATGCATGGATGGATAGTTGGTTGCCTGGATGGATGGATGGGTGGATGGGCAGATGGCTGGATGAGTGAATGGATGAATAGATAAATGGATGGATGGATGGATGGGTGGGTGGTTGAATGGTGGATGAATGGGTGGGTGGGTGAGTGGATGGATGGATCGATGGATGGATGGGTAGATGGTTGAATGGTGGATGAATGGGTGGGTGGGTGAGTGGATGGATGGATGGATGGATGGGCAGATGGATGGTTGGCTGGATGGGTGGCTGGCTGGCTGGATGAATTGGAGGACTGACAGATTCTCATGCTAAGGCTGGGTTCTTTAGCCTTGGTCCTACTGGTGCACTGGCCCAGATCACTCTCTGTGATGGGCCCTTCTTGTGCATTGTAGGATGTTGAACAATATTTCTGGTCTCCACCTGCTGCTCACCAATAGCACCACATCCCAAAGTGGGACACCCCCAGTGTCTCTGTACTTTGCCAGTTGTCCTCAGGGGAACAAAACTGTCCTTATGGGGGGCCACTAGGTGGTCAGCTTTGGGTGCATGAAGAACAAGGTCTGAGCTTCTGTAGCTTCGCTCCCACCAGATACAGCCTCCTCCAAGGTAGAAGGGAAGAGACTAGCACCTGTCATCTGCCACTACGTGGGGAAATTCCTTGAGCTCTAGGGGCTGGGTCACTGCCTTTGGGTTTCATATCTATAGTGAGATTCTCAATCAATTTTTGCACATCTGACTGCAAAAGCTCTTAGGTGAAGTGTTTCATCTTCTCTTTGAATTTTGCACCTGAGAAAGCTGGTAGGACACTCAGGGTGCACCCTTTGTGAATGCTGATGGGATATTCAAAGCATACGAGCCCCCTGGGTTGCATAACCCCCCTCAAAAAAAAAAAAAAAGAAAAAGCCAAAAACTTTGCCTTTGTGTGTGACATCGGTCATCTCTTCCTTCAAACGTAATTTTGTTGGGATCCATATTCCTAAGAAGCCCTGTGATGTAACCACAGAGTTATTGTGACAAGAGGTCCCCATAACCCACTCTAAGTGGAGAATGTCACCAAGCAGGTGTGCATTTCATACCCACAACCCACCCAAGGTCCTGGCTGAGCCCAGACTGCCTCCAGTGGGCTCAGAACCCACCTCATTCCTGGCTGGACAAAAGCTTCTCACGCAGCCTGTGTTTATAATCACTGTTCAGCATCTGTCATTCATCACCCCCCGAAAGTGAAATCAGCAAGGTGTCTGTGTGCCAGCCCCCCAGGCCAAAGTCAAAATTCAAAATCTGGGGGCCCTTTGTTGCTTTGGCAACAGCTGAGGTCGGGGAGGGCTGTAGGAGGAACCGCCCAGGGTGAGCCTCATCTGTCCTTTGCAAACTCAGAGAAGTGGGCGCACTAAGACAGGTGCCATGCCTCCCCGGGAAGTTCCATGCTGGCCTCTTCTGGAGCGCAGTGTGTTCCTGTCCCTTTCCCAAATGACATTCATCCTAGGACCAAGACCATTCACAGATGACACAAACACAGTTCTTTCTGGGGGTATGTTCCAGGGAGCATAATACATCCAGGGTGCCCTGGAGAGTCTTCCCTAGGGTGGGCACAGGACAGGTCAATGGAGGTCATTGACCTGTCCTTAAATCACACTATCACAGCAGATCAAAACCCAGGTTCTCTGCTGGAGGCCCTCTGTCCTCCCTGCAGGGTACCCAGGGTAGGGACAGAGTGTACCAGGGTTCCAGGGAACAGGAGGAGATGCCCACCCTGCAGCACACACCAGGTTGACCCTGGGCCCAGTGTACCAAGACTCCACAGCAGGGGAAGATGCCAAACCTGCAGTGTACATCATGGTGACCCTGTGCAGAGAGGGGTCTGATGGGAGCCCATGAGGCTGAGAGGGAGTATGTTCCCTGGTGGCCACCAAGGCCATCAGGAAAGAGGAACATGAGTGTGGAGAACTGAGGGGACTCTGAGCTCAGGCAGTGCAGGGAAGAAGGAGACAGTGAAGAGAAGATCCAGGCACAAATGGGTGGTCATGGCCCAGGAAGTTCATCAGACCCAGGAGTAAATGGGCATCCATGCAAGTACCTCCTGCTCCACAGTCATTAATAGACCCCAGGACCAGCAGTGTCCAAGCCTCTTGGGCACAATGACCCCAACAGAGCACAGCAAGAACACCCAGAAGTTCATACCAATATGCAGGATCCCCTGCAGCACACGGCAAGCACTGGCAAGCAAGACTCCTGGAAATTTATTGGCTGTAGTGTCAAGAAGGGTATTGTCTTCATGAAGGGTGACCACCTCCCGGTGCTGCACCCACTGTGGATTTTGTCTGGGTCATGACTGCTGGGAAAGGAAGCTCTAAAGTGTCTAGGAACCTTGAAACCAGTGCTCCTGAATCCCATCAGAGACCCTGCTGTTAATGTTAAAAGAAAAATTCCTGGGTACCATGTGAAATCTTTTGCCAATGGAGGCTCTATTAGTGACGTGGGGCAGATGAGGCTGGACACCTGAGGAAGATTCAGGGAGCTGACTTATTAGCGGCAGGGTTCAGAGGGGTATCACCTAAAATTTTCTGGACCTTGATGTTGGAATTTCATTATCTTTACACCCAGTGGGAGGGGGTGGAGGTTTATTTTATTTTATTTTTGTAGGAGTCTACATAAAATTTTTTTTGGTTGTTCAAAGAAAGTGAATTTTTAGTCATTTTTGAGATTATTCGGAGATCTTCCAAGCTTTACCAAAAACGAAGTAACATCATCACATCTTCATTGTAACATATATTGATATCTTTGCAAAACCTTTTCCTGATATTTGTTTTAAAGAATATTATGGTGAGGATCTCTGGAGAAGCTTATTTAAGATTCTTAGGTGCAGAAGGGGGCACCAATACATTAGGACATCCGACTGGGTCCCTCCTTACCTAGTTTTCATCACATGCTGTGTATGAAGAAAAGCATCAGACGATGTTCCCAGGGCTACTGAGGTTCCCTGAACACAGAGACAAGACCAGCCTGGGTTTTCTGGCATATTTCACCTAAGTATTAGTCATGGGGAGAAAAGCTAAGGTGGATCTCAGTGGTTGAAATTCCCTGCTGTACAAGATGTTTAAGAAAGGGACCAGGTGAAAACATGGGAAAAACCTGCAGAGCTGCATCTACCAAAGTGGTCTTCAGTGGGGTCCACGCAGGGACCACGCACACAGCAGCAGCAAACTCACCACCTGAGCTAGAGGAGTCCTCAGTGCTAAAGCACCTGTCTAGCAGGCACAAGGCAAGATTGGGTCCCTGGCACCAGGGAAAGAAAAGAAACAGAAAGCCACTCAATTAAGTACAGGGCAAAGTATATTTTGAGAAGGTGCCTCTCCAAACAATACATACAAATTACAACTTTTATAATGCCCTTTAATGTGCCTACATACAACACAACACATGAGGCTTAGAAGAAACACGAATGACAGAGTGGTGGTCCCAGAGTCATCAACAGGACAATAAGGCACCAAGGAAAAGGAAGAGGCCAGTCACAGAGCACAAAAGGACACATCTCTATGGTCCTCGCTGCTAGGAGGCTGAGGCAGGGTGACCATAAGTTTGAGGCCAGCATCACCCCATCTCAAAAAATAACAATAAAAGGGCTAGGGGGAAGCTCAGTGGTGGAGCACTCCTGGGTGAAATCTGAAGGAAAGAAGGGAGCAAAGGAGGAAAAAAGAGACATTTAGCCAATCTGCACAGAATGCTGGAGTGCACAGGCCTCAACTCACATACACAACGTGTAACCAAACTTTAGAAAGACACAAAAGAATAAATTGAGAAGTCATGATGTAATAGTCAATTTTTGAGAAAAAACAGTGGGCAGCATCGTTGTGAGAGAAGTCAAAGAAATCAATAGTTGCATGACACAGTGAGGATGAAAGAACTGCACTAGTGAGGGCATGTAGAGAAAAGGGTGACTTGATCCTGTTCTTGTCCTGCCCTCGCGGGGTCCAGGGGGTCCTGAAGGATGAGTGGTGTCGGCGAAAAGATGAGACAGGAGTCGTTCCGTTGGAGAAATCTCCAGAGAGAGAGCTCTAATGCAGCTTTCTCTGGGTCATCTTTTATTGCAAATTTTCTCATCATTATAGATTCAGATACGCCATTGATTATACAATCTAAAACTTTTGCCAAGACATGACATTTCCTTAACCATGATTAGGGATACAAAAAATGTAACATTAATTTCCATTTTTCCAGGATATGACCTTTAGTTATTTAATTATTAAAAGTACAGAATCATTAATAAAATGCATCACTAATTTACATTTTTCAGATTTTCCCAAGATTTACTATTTTCTTATTGACTAATGCCAAACTACGAAACCAGATTCTAAGTCTCTGAACCTATCATTAACCTTTAAATTTAAAGTACACCTTTACTTTATTTCGAATCTAAAATTCTCATCTAAAAAAGTCCCCTTAAATCTTATACTTAAAATATCCTAAAGTTTATAAATCATTCTTAAAATATATCAGAAACCCATACAACTAAAAACTTCAGAATTTCTAAACCCCAAAGTCTAAACAGGATAATATTTCTAACATTATTCTAAAAATATATCTTATAAGGCTACTTTAATTACTTCCTAAATTTATTCTCATAAACCTGGTTGAGCTGCTTTCTCAAAGAGTTTCTTTGTTTCTCAGTCAAGGTGCACTAGTTCTCGTATCTTTATAATCGTTCTCAATAGAAAGTAAGTTCTAAACATCAGTCCACTTTCCGCCAATATTAACTATGTTCATCATAAATCCCTATGTAAAGTAAAAAAGGGTTTATAAAAAGAGAATATACCTTTATATGTTTTAACTTTCCTAAGTGTATAATATAACTTTCCTCAATCAAAAATGAGACTACATATGGTGGGCTTTGAAAAATAAGCATAATAATTACGTTTTCTAAGAGCTTGGGTTCTAGTTGATATAATCGATGTGGTGCCTAAAATTCTTGTGACTTTTCAGAGGATGATTGTTGTCCAATATCACATTTGTCCTCAATGTACTGAGATAGAAGAACAGCCTTCTACTTTGTCCTTGATATGCTGAGGGGTAGTAGAACAGCCTTCAAGGCATGAACTACCTGTTATGTTCTAGCCATCTGAAATTTAATTTGTTTCACATTTAACATACTCATGCCTCCTGTCAGAAACATAAGCATGAAAATGAAAAGTCCCAATTATATAAAAAAGGGTCTCATGCTTTCTGTTTCCCACCAACCAGTGCGGCTTTGCCAGCATTCATCCTCACTGTGACCCTGTCAAGAGAGTGAGTGGGAGATTGCCTTCACTGTGGCTCTGTGATAGATGACCACCAGACTAAATCCCCAGTACTATTGATAGATAGATAGATAGATAGATAGATAGATAGATAGATAGATAGATGACAGATAGATAGATAGATTCAAACATGTGAGCACTTTCTTCTCTTTGAAATGGACAAGAAATATTGATTTACCACATTCAAAGAATTTTTCTACAGAAAACTTACTACATGTTAATGAGTGAAACCTTATTAACAGAAGACTTTGCCAGTTGTTTTCATGAGTATGATTTCTCTGCACTATGGGTTGCTTCATGTAAGTGAAGCTGAGCAGATGTAACAAAGGCTTTTCCACATTGTTTACAACCATAGAGCTTCTCTCCGATATGTGTTCTTCCATGTGTTTGAAGTTCACTGGAACTAGCAAAGGCTTTGCCACACTGCTTACATGCATAAAGCTTCTCTCCAGTATGAATTTTTTTATGTAAGTGAAGGTCAGAGGAACGAGTGAAGGCTTTGCCACACTGCTTACATGCATAAGGCTTCTCTGTAATATGAAATGTTTTATGTGCATGAAGGCCAGAGAAATAAGTGAAGGCTTTTCCACACTGCTTACACTCATAGGGCTTCTCTCCAGTATGCATTCTTCCATGAATCTGAAGGGAAGTGGATCTAGCAAAGGCTTTTCCACACTGCTTACATTCATAGGGCTTCTCCCCAGTATGTGTTCTTCCATGAATCTGAAGGTAACTGGATGTAGAAAAGGCTTTGCCACACTGCTCACATTCATAGGGCTTTTCTCCAGTATGAGATTTTTCATGTTTGGGAAGGTAACTAGAACTAGCAAAGGCTTTTCCACAATACTTACATTCATAGGGCTTCTCCCCAGTATGTGTTCTTTCATGTCTGTGAAGGGTATTGGACCTAGCAAAGGCTTTGCCACACTGATCACATGCATAAGGCTTCTCTCCAGTATGAATTTTTTTATGTGAGTGAAGGCCAGAGAAATGACTGAAGGCTTTGCCACACTGCTTACACTCATAGGGCTTCTCTCCAGTATGTGTTCTTCCATGAATCTGAAGGTCAGTGGATCTAGCAAAGGGTTTGCCACACTGCTTACATTCATAGGGCTTTTCTCCAGTATGAGTTATTTCATGTGAGTGAAGGTGACTGGATGTAACAAAAGCTTTCCCACACTGCTTACACTTATAGGGCTTCTCTCCAGTATGAGTTCTTTCATGTATGCGAAGTTCACTGGATCTAGCAAAGGCTTTCCCACACTGCTTACATTCATAGGGCTTCTCTCCAGTATGGGTTCTCTGATGTAGTCTAAGTAAACTGGGATAAGCAAAGTCTTTCCCACATACCTTACGTTTAAAATGTGCATTCCCCGTGTGTGTGATCCTGTGCCTTTGAAGACTTGTGTGTGAAATAAAGGTTTGACCACCTTGTTTACATTGATAGAGTTTCTCTCCAGAATGAATTCTTTCATGTCTTCTAACTGAAGAGGAGAAATGAAAGGCTTTCCCACATACCTCACATTGAAAAGGTTTACCTCCACTGTGTGTTCTCATGTGTCTTTGAACACCTGTGGGAGAAGATGAGGCTTCACCACATTGCTGATATTCATAGGGTTGCCACCCAGTATGAGTATCTTCATGCCTTTGGATGTCACTGGAACAACTGGAGACTTTCCCACATACTGTACTTTCATAGGGTCCATCTCCAGTTTGTATTAACATTTGTGTGTGGACACTTTTGACAGAAACCAGGGATTGCCTGTGCTGTTTAAATTCACATGGCTTATCTTCACATTCCTCAGGCTTGTAGCATTTGTGTTCAGAGTGAGATGTGATGTGCCTATGAAGGAATGAAGCACATATGAAGTCCTTGGCACACATATAACAATCACATGGACTTACTCTATTAAAATTTTTCTTTGTCCATTTAAGAACTGGAATTTCATTGAAAGTTTCCCCACACTACCTTCTTGGCTGTTTAAGTTTACCACATGGCTTCTTTCAAGAATGACCAGAACATTATCAATGCTTGATTCATTCATGATTTTATACTTATTTATGGGTCCTAGGCTTACATTACTACCAACATCAGGTAAAGGCTAGGCTTCCTGATGTGTTCAAATTGCCTGAAAATCAAGATATCCAAAGGAAATAATCCTTTGCAATGCAGCTTCCCTATGGTATTTATCCAAATAGTGATATTCACATGCAATTTCATATACTTTTGGCATGCCAAGTACTTGGAAAAGACTGAATATCTGTTACAGTTAAGTATACATTTCTAGTAAAAAAAAAATTTATAAGAATAAATACATTTCAAATTATGCATACTTCTTGGGTTGGTCTGTTTTAAAAATTATATGACTTTCTCACATTCCCTCAAGAACTCCTCTTGTGAGTACAATTACCTTAGAATGATCTCAGAATTTTTGACCTCATCTTCAATGTTTTTTTCATACCATTTGTTTTCTAAAATGAGAAACCAGAACAATCTTTATGAATTTTTAGGAGACAGAAATGCTTTGCCAAACTTGTAGGTGCCTTTTATGCTGCAATAATTCAACAATGGATTTCCTTTTCATGTTCTATATAAATGACCAAAATAAACATGAGTTCTCTATTAGATTAATTAAAAAAAAAATCATTATTACCTATAGAAGCCAGGTTTCTGAGGACTTCCAGCATCACATCTCTGTAAAGGTTCCTCTGGGAAGGATCCAGCAATGCCCACTCCTCCTGGGTGAACTTCACAGCCACATCCTCAAAGGTCACTGAGAACTAAAATATCCCACAAATGTTTAGTGGAAGTCAGGAGAGATTGACAGCAGAAGAAATATGTACTCAACATGCTTGATGTTCACATGATTCTCTGAATTTCTGATTAATTCCATGATTTGGTCCAACAAAACTTTTCTGCACTCAATTCCTCACAAACATTTCAACAGTAGAATTGGGCCACTCAGAAGGCAAGCAATTTAGTGATTTTCTCCCTTCCATTGGTGAGTTCACAGGAAGTAACACAGGATCCTGGGTCACTTTTTTGGTTACACCTCTATTACATGTACTAACAACCTTCTCGGAAGTTGAGAGCTAATATTAGCACCCTCGAGAGTACTTACCCTTAGGAAAGAAAGCTGACTGAGTAGGACATTGTTGCAATCACAGAACTCAGCAATTGAGAGAGATTCTACCAACCACAGTGGGTCAGTGTGCCTACACAGTTAATATAGACAACACTGCATTCACTGATCTCTTGATTCTTTCTGAAAGTCCTTTTGTTCCTTCTTTAAGGAAATGCCTAGAACAGTTCCCACCCATGACTTCTGAGCATTGATCACAAAGAAGCTTCCACTACAGACAACATTTAGACAACCTGACACTCAGGTTGCCAGAATTTGTGAACTAGGGATTGAGTTCATGTTGTGGGATTACAAGAAGAGAACAACTAGATGTTTGCAGGTACATTTCTCCATTAAAAAATTAATAAAATAGTAAACATGCAAAATGATTAATAAACACAAAAATTTGATGATTTCTCAAGGTTACTGTCAAAGCAGAATTAGGTAAGTTGAAAGATGGAACATGTCTTACATATAACTCAATGACCCAAAGATGTCACCTTGTCCAAACAACAACCTTGCAAAGTTTTGTAAGTCTCAAACCAGTTTTCTTAATGAAAAGCAGACACGAATTTCTAAACCTCATAGCAACAATGAATGTACAAGAATTGTCAATAACCTACTGAAAAGCAGTCACTTCACTACCGTAAGGTCGTGTTCCACATAGCCATGTTCCACTCAAGGACACTTTGGTCAAGAGTGGGCCACATGTGCACTGGTGTCTGTTGTGAAAGCATTTCCTCCTGCCTGTAATGATGGTGGTGCAAACAAACCTACGACAGAAGCATTTACAGGGTGTGTAAAGAAGCAGGGTTGCAACCCAGAATCCTCACCTATCTAACACAGTTTGGGTGTGAAACACGCCACTTCATGTACAATCATAACAGTACTATGATGTTTGCCCCGTGATGGAACAGCCAAAAAGATCACCTACCAGAAGGTGCCCCTGCCACTGACACAAAACCATTCTCAAGGACTTAAAACATGTGATCTCCTGAGCAGCACAGTATCAGCAGAGGTGAGCAACAGACCATGAGGAAGGCTTCAGTGGGCTGGCCTTCAACAGCATGGAAAGATGAGTGAGAGCAGGTGTCTTGGATACAGATCACAATGATGATCTAGGCAAACTCGAATCTAGGTGGCCAAAGGCACTAATTCCATAGTCAAAAATCCATTTATTATACATTCAAATGTGACACACTTTTAATGAACTGACAAAAAAAATTTCACTGTATTTATTTATTTGTGGTCAGAAACATTTAGAAAATAAATAAGCAGGGACTGACCATAGGGCACTTAATGACTGAGCCACATCTCCAGCATATATGCCATTTTGACACAGTACTCAAAAACTTCCTCAGGGCCTTGTGAGAGGCTGAGGGTAGCATTTAAATTTATGATTCTTCTGCCTCATCCTCCAAGGCTGCTAGGAATACAATCATGCACCATTGCACCTGTGGAAATTTAGTTTTGTAGAAGAACATGTTATACAATTCCCTAATGATAAGAAGAAAAACAATTCAACATTCATAGCAAAATGACACAACAGGGAGCTTGGAACCATCTCAATACGGCCATGAAATAGAACAAAAGTGGAAACACAAGCCAAACCATCAGAACAACAATGCCATCATGCCCCAAAGCCCTGAAAGTTTCCCAACAGCTCCGTGAAGCAGTCATAAAAAAGAGTGCAGTGCAGCTACCATGGTCTGACCTTCATGATCCCTTCAGCCTGACCCTTTCTGGTGCAGGACACTGGCCTGACATCTCAGTGTGAGGGCCTGGTCACTGACTCCAGACTACACACAGCACATCTTCTTCAGTTTGGGGCAATTCATACTAAAATCACCATGGAATTATCTTCTTTAAAATATTTTGTTTTTTAATTGTAGTCGAACACATTATCTTTATTTATTCTTTTATTTATTTTTTAATGTGGTGCTGAGGACCGAACCCATGGCCTCACATGTACTAGGTGAGTATTCTACTGCTGAGCCACAACCCCAGCCCAACCATGGAAATATCTTAATGTGTAAAACAAACTCTCACTCTTCTACATCAGAAGTAATCACTGTAAAAAATCAGCAGAAATTCCTTAAAAGGATTTAAGTAAACAAACAACCTGCATCTGGCAAGAAAGCAAACTATTGTCTACCCACTCAACCATCACCTAAAATTTGACAAAGCAAGTTTCAGAGAGTTTCTTTTAGAAATCAGGTCTCAAAAACACCCAGGTTCAGAAACCTGAGGCAGGAGGCTTGCAAGTTCAGTGCCAGCCTTAGCAACTTAGTTAGGCCCTAAGCAAGTTGGCAAAATCCTGAATGAAAGTTAACAAAAATAAAAGTTAAGGGGGAAGGTTCTGGGCATTTGATTTAGTGGTGAAGCACCTGAGGGTTCACTCCACAGTATGCTCCCCCAAATAAAACCACCGAGATATTCTGAGGAAAGAAGGAAGTTCACACAGACCAGGAGGAAACATTAAAAAGAGGACCATGACCCACATGCTCAGCACTGGTTGCTCTCTAGGTGGGGATCTGCAGAGAAAAGGCACATCAGAGTTTTAAACAGCACCACTGTGTGTTAAAGCACAGGCCCCAACACTACTACCCACAAAAACCAGACAAGT
Organism: Marmota flaviventris; assembly: GCF_047511675.1. Lineage (NCBI taxonomy): Eukaryota > Metazoa > Chordata > Mammalia > Rodentia > Sciuridae > Marmota > Marmota flaviventris. The sequence goes on from NC_092519.1 coordinate 17,765,599, forward strand.
GAGGTTTTGCTGTTTCTACTTTTCTTTTATAGTTTTGAGTGTAGGGAGAAATGAGGCCAAGGGACACTGAGATCTGGCAGCAATAATTGATTGTGACACCATAGACCCCCCCAAAAAAAAAACCAAAAAATTCCTAAAGCCTGAGGCCTGAGCACAGCTGGGTTTTACTTTTATACATAAACAAGTTTTGAGGACACTAAAAAGGAAATTGGGGCAATATATTGGAGAGTGATTTTTTTATTTCTTATATGAAAACAAGCTTGTCAATGGCCTAAAGACTCATACACATTAGGGACTTTTACTATGCTCAATCTGAAGAGGGATTGTTCTTTCTCTGTTACTTTGCTGGCTGCTTCTACTACTGCATTACAGGTACCTGCAGCTGTGGCCAGCCCTCATGGTGAAATGTCAGAGAGCACAGCTGCTGGGTGTCAGTCTGCAAATCCAAAGCCTGTCAGCTCTGAAACTCCATTCTTTCAGATGACCCTAGCATTCAGGGAAATCTTTCAAAGGAGCTGAACACAAAATAATTCACTAAAAATACCTCAGACACCTAGTCTCTAGGCAAAGGCATGAAGCCTTCAACAAACAGGAACCACAGTATAGGAGAAAAGGAAAAACACATTTTCTTTTTTATTAATTTTTTTTAGTTATTGATGGAACTTTTTTCAGTTGTATGTGGTGTTGAGAATCAAACCCAGTGCCTCATGCATGCTAGGCAAGCATCTACCACTGAGCCACAACCCCATCCCCAAGAAACAAATTTCATTCACTTTTTAAAAATGTACAAAGAATACTGAGAAACAGGAAAACTTAACTCATGAATGGAAAATACCAGACGTGAGATTGACCATGCCTGAGTAAGATAAGACTCCAGAATCCCAGGGATTAATTTTTTTCTATTCATTTATTTGTTTGTTTATTTATATTTTGTACCAAGGATTGAACCAAAGGGTGCATAATAAATAAGCCGCATTCACTGCCCTATTTTATTTTTAATTATTTCTATTTTGAGAGAGAATTTCTCTAAGTGGCTCAGTGCCTAACTTGTTGAGCCTACCTTTGAACTTCTGATCCTCCTGCCTAAGAGTCCTGAGCTGCTTGGATTAAAGGGATGTGCCACTGTGGCAGCTCTAGGCTAAACTTTCAAGTAACTGTCTTGAATTGCTAGTATGCATGCACCTGAAACAAAGTCAAAATACACCAAGCAGAGACATACAAAATTTCCCAGGACAATGAAGACTACATGGCTACATTGGGAGACATCACCACAACTCTGTTGGGTCTGTGATCCCTGGCCATTAGTCAACAGTGAAACACACAGCCTTCTCAGGATCATAGTATGACTCCCCAGAAAAGGCCACATTCTGAGCCATAAACTTCTCCTCAACAAGTGTGCAATGCCAGTGATATCCCAAGTAGGCTCAAAGAACATGGGAGTTAAAGCAGAAATCAGATCAGAAGCAGCTGGAAAACCTCTAAGCTTTGGGAGATGCAACACAGGGCTCTAAACAGACATAGGAAGACGAGGTTACTCAAGGGTAAATTTGATCATGTTGAGAAAAATGAAATAAAAAAGTCCAATACGGAAAACAGCAGAGATGGAGCACTGGGGGTGTCTACACTATCCAAAGCACATTTTAGAAAAGAAGAGATAAAAGCAATCATTGACACTTGTACTTAAGGAAAGCAAAGAAAAAAGAGCAAAGTAAGGGTAAATTAAGCACAGGTAGGTAAGAGGGGGTGTTGGTGAAACAACAATCAAGAAATCAGCAGGGGCTGGTGCTGGAGCTCAGCTGTAGCACACTCTCCCTGCATGTGTGTGGTACTGGGTTCAATTCTCAGCACCACATATAAATAAATAAAGATCTATGAAAAATTTTTTAAAATTAAGAAAAAAATATAGGAAAAAGAGAAAGAAATCAGCAGTCTGCAAAACCAACTTCTTCCTGAACATCAGCATCACTGACAAACTAATATGTGGCTAAGGAAACAGAGGACAGGAGTGAGGTTATGGCTCAGTGGTGCAGAGCTTGCCTAGCACCAGTTAGACACTGGGTTCATTCCTTGTCAGCACATAAAAGTAAATAAATTAAAACAAAGCTATGAGAAATACAATAACATAAAAAAAATAAGAAAACTGAGGACACAGAAACTATCCATTAGAATTAAAAGAGCCACCATTACCATCCATGGGCTCTTCAACAATATCATGAACATGCACTTGACACAAATCTGATAACTTAGAGGAAGTGGCCCAATAATTTCAGAGAGACCATCTCCTACAATGTACACAGAAGGATAAATACAAAAAACACATGAGCCTGTGCCTACTGAAGAAATTGACTCAATAACTCATTACCATCAAAAAAGTGAAATGTAGGGCTGTTAGACATCATACAGGTTGCCACCAGAAACTCCAGAACTGCCACCAATTTTCTACATTTGTTTTGAGAATGCAGAAGCAGAGAAAACACCTTCTAATTTCTTTGGAGGCATGTTACATTATTATCAAAATTAACTTGATAAAATGAGGAAGCTATGAATTACTCTCATGATCATAAATGCAAAATACCTCCACAAACATTACTTAACTGAATCCAAAAATAATTTAAAAGAATTGCATGCCAAGTCCAAGATGTTGAAAAGAGTTGAGACTATGAGCTAGAGAGAAGGGGTGTATTATACTATGTGATGGTTCATGGGAATTTTCACCTTGATGGGATTAAGATGATTGATGGGCTTCTGGGTTTGGCCATGAGGCTGTGTCTAGGAGTGATTGACATGTGGGATAGCAAACTGGAAAACCTCCATATGTGTGGGTAACATCATCAAATAGGATGGTGGTTTGCATGAAATAAAAGTTGCAACTACATGGAGCAGCTGCAGATGCAAGCTGGATTCTACACAGATGGGTTTTCCACTGCTGCTGTGACTGCCTGAGGATATCAGACTTTCCCTTCTTCACTCTTCCAAAGCTGATTCTGCCAGTGATTCTCCAGGAAGTTTCCAGAAGCATTGGATCTCACACTAGGGTAGCACCATTGATCCCTCTTGTTCAGAGGCTTCAGCATCTTGGGCTGCACAGCTACTACTTCTCCAGCTCCCCAGCCAGCAGACGGCCATGGAGGACTCTCCAGCTTCTGGTCACCTAGGACAATCCAATAAATCCCCTTTTTGTATTCATTCTTCTTGTTAATTCTGTTCCAATGGAGAACCCCGACTAATGTACTATATAAGACTATAATCACTCTGAAAAATAAATTTAATAAAAAAGTGAATCAACTACCACACCATGGAAGATTCACAAATATATACATAAGAAACAATATTACATACTGAATACCTTTTCCATAATAATGCAAGAGTAAAGGTGTTAGGGTCTGTAGACAAGTCAAGATGGTGCCTGGCATTTTGCCAGGGGGAGTGGTTTATGAAGTAATGCCAGTGAGCCATTAAGTGTGGAGATTCCTTATTGGTTGACTGCTGTATCTAGTTTATGTTAATTAAGATAAGCTGTGTGTAATGTATATATACCCTTCCGGTCCTACAATAAACGGCTCCCACTCCTGCTGTATCAGCCTACACAAGTTGTTCGTCACCCCCTGGTTATTTTGCTGCAGCTGGACTGCGGCAGATGGTGGCCTGTACGGGGAGCCCCAGGACACTCAGGGGTAAGTGATGGGAAAAAAAAAAAAAAAGCTGCCCATCCATAGAAAGATACGACAGAAGCAAATCTGCTCGTCCCTAAGAAGACAGGGCGAAAGAAAGAATGACCATTTTAAGAAGATGGAGAGGATTAATACAGCAGGTTTGTGTCTTGTTTTGTCTCAGTGTATTGTATTGCCTTTGTGATGAAAATATGGAAGGGATATTAAGTAAATTGCTAAGGGAAGGAAACACCCCAGTGGAACCAAGAATAGTTAGGGCATGTGTTCATGGAAGCCCAGGAACTCTAATCAGAAAGAAAAAGAAAGTTCAGAAGAAGAAGGATTATCAGGAAAAAGGTTGCAACAAAAGGCTATTACTGAATACTTTTCGTTATGCCGCCACATGCGCAAGCCAGTCATGGCGCAGCAAGGACTTTCCAAGTGGCGGCAGCCGGCTCTTCCCCGCCCGGGGAGCGGGACACCACTGTGAGAGCCCAAATCCAAACCTCACCGGAGGCACAGTCTCGCAGGCTCTTGCTCCCTGTGCCCAGTGGCAGTTTGAGTCCAGAACACTCCCCAGACTCTCCCCAGGGCCATCTGGGGCTGCCTGGGACACTGCAGCCAGAAGAGGCCCGGGTCCCTGAAGTTTGATCATTTCCAAGGCCATTAACTACAATGGTTCTCCCACACCTGGAAGCTAATGAGTAATGAGCACTATTAAGGCTTATTTCAAATGTAAAAAACCTTGAGATAATGTACTAAATTGTTCAGAAGGTTGTTTTCTTAGTGCCTGCTGGAATACTACAGGATTTTCTTTAGCCATCCGGAGTTCCTGCCTTCATCCCAGTGCCAGCGAAGACTAAGGTGGAAGAATTTCCAGTGTTGCTGAGAACCGGACGAGACTTCGGATCAAGCTAGCTGCCTGCAGAACTTACCTGGACTGTGATTTACCTGGACTGTGAGTTAATCTATTGAGACACTGCTTTACCTGGACTGAGACAACAAACTGTAATCTACAACAAATTGTAACTCGGCATCTTTGCTAACGGTGTCATTGCTGGTATAATTTTTCCAAGGGCTTCTTGCATGGAGCCATCAATTGGCTTGGTATTGTGACATTTTGTATCCTCCCCTTCTGCTTGTAGCAGACTATTTATGGTGTTTCTGTAAAAACCACTATGGTCGTTATTTAAATCAAACAAAAGGGGGAAATGTTAGTCTGTAAACAAGTCTGAATGGTGCCTGGCAAAATGCCAGAGGGAGTGGTTTGTGCAGTAACACCAGCGAGCCATTAAGTGTGGAGATTCCTTATTGGTTGACTGATGTATCTAGTTTATGCTAATTAGATAAGCTGTGTGGAATGTATAAATACTGCTCCTATCCTGCAATAAACGGCTTCCACTCCTGCTGTATCAATCTACACAGGTGGAAAAATTTCCAGTGTTACTGAGAACCGGAAGAGACTTCGGATCAAGCTCTCTGCCTGCAGAACTTACCTGGACTGTGATTTACCTGGACTGTGAGTTAATCTATTGAGACACTGTTTTACCTGGATTGAGACAACAAACTGTAATCTACAACAAATTGTAACTCGGTATCTTTGTTAACGGTGTCATTGCTGGTATAATTTTTCCAAGGGCTTCTTGCATGGAGCCATCAATTGGCTTGGTATTGTGGCATTTTGTATCCTCCCCTTCTGCTTGTAGCAGACTATTTATGGTGTTTCTGTAAAAACCACTATGGTTGTTATTTAAATTAAACAAAAGGGGGAAATGTTAGGGTCTGTAAACAAGTCAAGATGGCGCCTGGGCTGGGGATGTGGCTCAAGCGGTAGCGCGCTCGCCTGGCATGTGTGCGGCCCGGGTTCAATCCTCAGCACCACATACAAACAAGGATGTTGTGTCTGCCAAAAACTGAAAAATAAATATTAAAAAAATTTTCTCTCTCTCTCTCTCTTTTTAAAAAAAAAAAAAAAATGGCGCCTGGCATTTTGCCAGGGGGAGTGGTTTATGAAGTAATGCCAGTGAGCCATTAAGTGTGGAGATTCCTTATTGGTTGACTGCTGTATCTAGTTTATGTTAATTAAGATAAGCTGTGTGTAATGTATATATACCCCTCCAGTCCTACAATAAACAGCTCCCACTCCTGCTGTATCAACCTACACAAGTTGTTCGTCACCCCACGGTTATTTTGCTGCAGCTGGACTGCAGCATAAAGGAAAGAGGAAGAGTTATATATACAAATTTCATAACTATGAAGAAAAGCAAGGAAACTGATTTTCAATACTGTTTCCACTTTGAGAGAAATGGGTGACTTACCTTTAAAAGTCATTATAACTCCTGGTGTGGTGGTGTGCACTTCAAATTTTACTAACTAGGGAGGTCAGGGCCAGAAGATGACAACACTGAAGCCAGCCTCAGTCATGTACAAAAGTATCAGAAATATAGTGAGACTTGCTCTTAATCAAGAATGAAAATGAGGGAAAGAGACTGTCACTCAGTGACAGGGCATTTGACTAGTATGTGTGAGACACTTGATTCAAAACTTAGATCCACAAATAAATCAACAAAATTAAGGTATTCTGTCCATTTATTACTAAAACAAAATTAAAAATAGATAAAAAATAAAAACAAAAAACACTGGGGATGTGCTCAGTGGTCAAGTGGCTCTGGGATTAATCCTTAGGGAAACACCTACCCTCCAAGAAAATGCTTTCACAAACTTAAAACATGTTTTTGAAGGATAACAAGCATGAGCAAGTCCGTGGCTTAAATCCCACCAGTTAATACATAAGTAAATACATCAATAATAGTCCATTTTCTTGGGCTGGGGAGTTGCCCAACAGTAGAGCATTTGCCAAGCATGCATGAGGCCCTATGTTCAATCCGAAGCAGGGCACAAATACACACACACACACACACACACACACACACACACACACACACAGAAACTATACTAAAATACATCTCATGAATGACAAAAAATGATTATAATGGAAAAAGCGCAAAATGTGAGGCATTAAATACAATGAAATCAATAGAAAGACAATATGCTTTCTTAGCAAAGAGATTAAGGAGACTGAACTTCCCCAAGATCTACACTCTCTGAAAAAACCCTGAGCATTTTAGTAAATTTTGTGAAATCCAGGGCCAGGAGTGCTGTGCTTCTTGGTGAACTTAACAGAAACTACTCCTAAAAATGGAAATAGTGGACCATATCTAAGATCAGTGAAAATCTTGTAGAGATCACACTGAGTATGAACATAGTATTTATGTAACTGCTAAATTTCATAAGCTAATAGTCTAGCTGCAAACGTGGTGGCACAAAGATGAGGCATATATTTTTTTAATACTTGTGATTGAACCCAGAGGCAGTTGACCACTGAACCATATCCCCAATCTTTGAAGTCTCATCAAGTTGCATAGGGTCTCCCTAAGTTGGTAAAGATGTCCTCAAACTTTAAACCCTCCTGCCTCAGCATCTGGGGCACCTGTGAATGTTGCTGCAAATTAGGATATTTAACAAATGAAAATGTAAGTAGACTTTTTAAAATCCCCTCTGTATTCTCTTTTTCATAATATTTCACCATATTTGGATTTTAATAAATAAACGTGGGCTTCAGATAATAAGCAGATCATTTCAAAGTGATAAACACAAAATGGCTGGTGCTGAGGAAGCAAACCTAATAGGCTCAGAAGTACAGAAGGTCCCTGCCAGCTGGGACATCCTCACACCTGGTCATACCCACTGAAGCACTCTATGATCACTCTCCCACGAGACCTGGACCATGACTCCAGCTTATGAGGCTTTTCGGGTTTGCTCAGCACTGCATTGGGGTGGCTGGTCCTTAGGCTCTGGGAGAGTTTTTGCTCTTTTACACTGTGAGAGAATGCAAGGGTCAGGAATCACTGGTGACATGGCCTCTCACCACCAGCATCCACAGGCTGACTGCACACCTGTCTCCAAGGAATGGGAACAGGGCTTGGGGAAAACAAGGTCCCAAGAAGTTAGTTGTCTAGATGAGGCTTGTTCCAGGACATTCCTTAGCCCCAAGACTTCCAGCTGATCCCCCAAAAGGCTGTACCTCACACATTAGGCTGTCCTCTAAGAGGAGCTGACCGAGTGCCTAAAATTCCTTGAACCATGCGGGACACAGGATACCTGTGGGCACATTGTGGCAGGCCCAGGAAACACTAGTGATTGAGAACATAGGACTCTGTGAGGTGTCCAAAGGAAACTTGCCTGAGAAAATCGGATATGGTGCTTATTCCTAAGAAAGATAAAAGGAGAAACACAGAATTTTTGCAGGTATGAACTGAAATTCTCTATGAACTTGCTGTATATCAATGAAAATTCAGACCACTTGACTTTGGGGAACTAAACCACCATGAGGGCAGTAAGACAGGGTCCTGGATGAATGGCAAAAATTATCTTGGGCTATCTTAAGCCCTTTAATAGCCAATTACCTCAATTTCTGTATTAGTTCAAAATTCTCAGAACAAATAAACTTCTCAGTATATATTACCAACCTTATTTGACATATAAGCACCATCTTCCAAAGCTAACAATGTAATAACAGACCTAAAGAAGAAATCCCCCGACCCTTTTTACTGTAGTCACCGATCTGATGATCCTACCAATGCAATTGGTTAATGTATTCTTACATAACTTTCTTTACAAATGTTCTTCTCAGCTATGCAGGTTGAGAAACTGAGTCAGGAGGACTGCTAAATTCAAAGCCAGCCTCAGTAACTTAGTGAGGCCCTAAGGACGATCAGGCCTCAAAATAAAATATAAAAAGGGCTGTGGATATGGCTCACTAGTTAATTACCCCTGGGTTCAATCCTTGGTATTAAAAAAAAAAAAAAAAAAGTAATCTCTTCCAGAGTGGAACACATACATCATTCAGGATAAGTTAAATGAACATCCTCATGTTCCTGAGGATGGTCATTAATATTTGGGTCAAAATAAACTATATTCTTCAGGTATGGTGGCCAGAGCCTTTAATTCCAACAGAATTGAGAAGCTGAGGCAGGAGGATCACATGTTCCAGGTGAGGCTAGACAACATAGCCAGATCCTGTCTGAAAATAAAATTTAAAAGGGCTGGGGATGAAGGACAGTATAATAAATCAAGCATCATTATCCTATGTGCATATATGACTAAATGACCATTATGTACAACCACAAAAAGGAGAAGTTAAACTCTGTTTATGTATGATGTGACAAAATGTTTTTACTGCTATGTACAAGTAATGAAAACCAAGTAAAACAAATAAATAACTTCTGCAAAAACTAACAAACAAAAAAAGGGCTGGGATGTAGACCAAGATTGAAAAAAAAAAAAAAATAAGGGAGGGGGTGTGCCTGAGGATTTCACTGATAAAGCTTCTCTAGTTTTGATCCTCAATCCAAAAACAATATATTCCTTGCCATACTTCACTAGAGAGAAAGTGAAAATTAATAGACTGTGTCCATTTGAAACACAGGAGGAAGACCAGATATTTGAGAATGATGGGAAGAGAAGAGGAAGATGGCATTTTAGAATGCAGGAGGCAACTGCAAATGAAGGACCTACAGCAGCCTATGGAGAAACTAAACTGGAGGAAGAAAAGTGGATTTGCGATCCTGCTTCCTACACATTTGGAAGAGTGGGTGCAGGCCACAGGCAGGGAGAGGAGGGGAGGCCAGGGACCTGAGCCACCCATTCAAAAATGGAAGCCAAGGGACAGGGACAGGGCCCAAGGTCACCTGCCAGTGGGAACTGGGCCTCATGCTTTGCAGCTGACCTCAGGGACCAGCCCACCACTCCATCCCAGAGAGCAGAAGCCCAGGGCCATCCACCATGAAGGACTAGACTGCACCCTCTCCACCAACCTAAGGCACCCAACACCCAGCTCACCCCAAGGGACCAGTGGACAGAGGCTTAGGGTCAGCTGCCAGCGAGGTGACTTTAAGGATCTACCATCCAGCCCAACCCCCAGGACCAGGGGACAGAGACCAAGGGCAACCTCCAGAGGTGACTCCGCCAGGCTCTGCAGCTCACCCAATTGTGGGGACCCCAAGGCAGGTGCTGACCACGTACCTTCAGCCCTCATCACAAACTCACCATTTCTGTCTTCCTTGGGGACCTGGTATTCTCTCGAGGAACCTCCAGACACCAGAGATCTCGGAGACACTGGCTGCTCAGAATCACCTAGGCTTTTTGAGCAGAGCACATGGGGCCCGGAAAGGGAGGAACAGAGTTGGTGAGGACAGTTCCACCCCAGCATCCCTAATGGGCCACCTCCAGGAACATCTCTGCCTTGTGACTCACAGCTAAGGTTATCCAATCACTAGCTAAAATTGCCTAGAGTGACAGTTCTTTTCAGGTGACAAGGCTTTGCTGGGCTAGAAAAAATTCCAAGTTAGAAGCCTTTGCTTGGAACTTGGTAAGGATGGGATTGAACTATGGCTCGGGGAGACTGCTTTCCCAGTATGAATGATGCCCTGGGTGTTAACCTCACCACAGAAACAAATAACAATTAACAAAAGAAGTTACTTGGGGAGCCTCAGGCAGGAGGAGCCCAAGGTTCAGGTCAGGATCTACAGTGTTACCCGTGTTTACAGTGACAGGTCCTTGCTTCCCCAAATGCTGAAGTATAACACCAGAGAAGCACGTGGAGAGTGGAAAGTGGAAGGCTTAATTGAGGGAGAGCAGAAAAGATTCGCCCCCACCCCCAGGAAGAAGGGGTCTCCAAAGGAGAAATCCTTGGAAAAGGGAGGTCTTCTCCCTTTGATACCAAAGGTTGCCTTTTGTCCTCCCACATTCCTGTCCTTTATTTCTCTTTATTGTGCATGTGATGGGGGCTGCAGGTGGAAGGAAAAAGGGTGGGAAACTGGTGGAGTGGTGGGGCAGGGAGCAGAAACCAGGGCAGGAGCAGAAACCAGGGCAGGAACAGCCTAGGGTGATTTGATTAGCATCTCCTGGTTTTACTGGGAGCTACTTCATTAACCCTTATTAGGACCTGCCCAAGATCCTGGGACACTAATATTTCAATTTCTCAGGTGTTTTTATGATTTTCCCAGGCTCAGATTATACTCCATTTTCTTTATGGTTCCTAATGAACCCCATTAACCTACCTACAGAAACTCTTCTCTTTAAATCTGGCTTCTCAAACAGGGAGATCCAGGCTAGAATAGAGAAAGAAAAAGCTGTTTTTATGTGTGTGATGTGACAACTTGACTATGGTGACTCCATTTTGTGAACTCAGCCATGACACACAAAAAAGTCATGACTGGGGCACTTTGTATTCTTTTTTTCACGAAAAGCCCCCAAGAACTCAGCATTATTTATGGTGCCAATTGGAGACTAACTGACTGAAACTTTCAGGCTTGCTTGCATTGCCTAAAGCCCCAAACGTCCCTTTTGTGGTATTTGTGCTTAAATATGGAGCCACCTGAAGGCAGGGGCACCACTCTGTCCATCTCATTCTTTCGAGAGCAGAGTGTCTGCCAAGAGCCAGCAATAAAGGCTTAACTGGAATGAGACTGTGTGGTCTGAGAGTTATTTGAGGGTCTCAGTATTACAATGTGAACTTCTGAGCCCCTCCCCTTACATGCTGGGTATAAGATTCTGAAACCACCTGAACTCAGGGTTCAGGGGATTGACTGATTGATTACAGCAAAAGCTGTGCCCTCTGAGACTGGCTGCAGCCAGATAAAACTGTTTATGGCTATCTTCAGTGCCTTGCCTCCTTTGTCCCTACATCAGTATTACCCTGTGTGCTTACGTGACTACACGACTGGGGTGACTCTACATCATGGACTATCAGAAAAGGGAGCAGTTATACTCTATTGATGTAGCCCAGGATTCCATATCCCTGGGATCTATAAACAACCTCCTTATTCCCTTTAAAGCAGTTATTTTGACCAAACACAAGGAAGTGTTAAGTGATTATTCCTTCCCCTCAAGTATAACATTCACAAATAGGAAACAAATGCTTTCAAAAGTGTTCTTCTTGCCAGGGACAGTGGCACAGGACTGTCATTCCAGACATGTGGGAGGTTGAAGCAGGAGGATCACAAGTTAAGGCAGGGCAGGGAGGCAGAAAAGGAGGGAGGGAGGGAGGGAGGGAAGGAGAGAGGGAGGGAGGAAGATTCTTTCCAATATTTCACTAGATGAAAAGTGACAATTAGCAGACGGTGTCCATTTGTCCATTTGGACCGAGTGGGAAGAACGAACGTCTGGCCGAGCTGTGAGGTGGAGGGAAGGTGGGTTTTAGAAGGCAGGAGGCGCCTGCAATTTGGAGGACCTGCAGCAGCCTCCGGAGGAGCTCCACTGGGAGAAGGAAGGTGCATTTGTGGCCCTGCTTTCTCCGCGTTGGGAAGAGTGGGTGTGGGCCACCAGTAGGGAGCAAAGGGGACACCAGGGACCTGAGCCGCCCTTCCAAACCCAGGGAACCAGGGAATAGGGCCCAGGGCCACCCTCCAGCGGGGACTCAGCCGCGCTCCGCAGCTAATCTCAAAAACCAAAAACCCAGCTGACCCCAGGGGACCAGGAGACAGGGGCCAGGGCCACCGGCCAGGGGGACTCCGCTGCGCTCCGCAGCTCACCCGCGAGCCGGGCCCCAAGGCAGATGGTGATGCGTACCTTCAGCCCAGGTCGCAAACTCACCATTTTTGGCTTCCGTGGTGACCCAGCGTCCTCTGGAGGAACCTCCGGGTACCCGAGATGGGGGGGCGGGGAACACAGGCTGCACAGAGTCCTTGGGTCCCGGGAGCAGAGAACCCGGCCCTGAGAAGGAGTAGCCCAATAAGTAAGGAAGAAAAGCCCGCGAGATTGGGGAAGCCCGCCCTCCCCCTTCCTCTGCGCGCTGATTGGAAAGTTGCCCCAGCATCCCGGATGGATGACCTCCAGGCCCGCCTCTGCATCGTGACTGACAGCTAACATCATCCAATCACTGGCTGAAATTGGGTAGAGTGACAGGTTCTTGGCCTCAGCCCTTTTCAGGAGGACCTTCCGGACTGTGCTGGGAACTAATCCAGGTGGGAAGCCTTGGCTTGGCCTGTGGTACAGAGGTGACATCTGGCACTGAGCCATAGAGTGCTTTCCGAGCATGGCGAGGCCCTGGGTTTAACCTCAACACAAAAACAAAGCACAGCTTCTCCGGGAGGCTGAGGCTGGAGGAGCCCAAGGTCAGTGAGACCTTCTCTTAAAATAAAATGAAAACGGTGGGATGTAGCTCAGAGGTCCAGGTCAAGCCCCACTGGGTTTATTCCCCAGTACCTCAAAGAAAAACAAAGAACTATATAACATATTTTTTTTTCAGGTGATGCGACCTCAAGCAACTTAGAAAGACACAGTCTCCAAATTTTTGAAACACTATTTAAAGATATCATATGTATGACCCATACACAATATCTAAAAATGAGAACAATTTGAAAACTATTTTAGTAATTCTCATCACCTCCTGGCCTCTGTTGCTTTGAGGAGGCAGCCTGAGCTATGAAAGGAAGCAATTGGGCTTGGCTCTGATGCTCAGGGTTCCATCCTCAGCAGAGAGGGTCCTCAGGGAGGAAGGAAGGCAATCCTCTAGGGCAGCAATGTGCAGTGGAAATAAAATGGGTGCCTTGTGCTTAGTGTAGATGTTCTACTTTGACTGTTAGGAAGTCTTATGCAGAGACCTGACTTTGGGGATCCCACAGGTCTGGTCAGGTGTATGCCCCAATATCAAACAGAAAAGGTCATGATGCAAAACAGGAAAGAAACTTTGACCAGTGCAGCTACACCAGGAAGACAAGGAAACCCTGCCCTTATGCTGTCTTCAGGTGCTGACAAGGACTTTGAGGTTTTATAGAAGAATAATTATAGGCTGTATGCACAGGGGAAATTGTATCTAGGATTTAGTATTATCTGTAGGATTTAAGCTTCAGGCATCTGTGGTTTTATACCATGTCTGTGAGCTCACGCTCACTTGCCCCCTTGACACATGTCACTCTATTGCATAGACTGACCTCACTTTGTCAGGAGGAAGTCCCCCTCCAGTGTATTCTTGCCATGTCAAGGTTTTCAAAAAAAGCCACAAACCCGAGAAAGCAACATTCCCCCAGGAGCTGACCCAGCGCTCTCAGCTTCCTGGGTTTCAACTGATAGTCAAACCAGAAACGAAAACCCTGCTCAGCTTGCCCATTAACCCTGCATATAAACCATAAAAAATTGCCACTTGGGGCCAATACTGCCTGTCATGTCTACCCCCCTCTTGGAAATTAAGTAAAATTTTATTCTCTGCTTTTAAGTTGGGCTTTGTGAAGTCTTTCACATCCTCCTCACTGGCCCAAGTTCATTCTACCTAACAATATTGCCCATGGCCAAGGGGGGCTATTGTGTAAGAAGTCATATTCCCACCGGTGTGGAAAAGTGGGCACATAGCTGCCCAGGGCTGAGAATTGAATTCCAGGTGCTTTTATTGTCCCCCATGGTAGAGACTGAATTGAGGGCAGGGGCACTTTTTCTCTGAGCATCCCTTTTATTGTGGTTCAAAGAAGGTGGGTGTGAGCATAACTGTAATGGGCCTGAGAGAATAACTCCAGATGGTGACTCCAACCTACTATCAATCAAGTGAAGAAATTGACAAATAAGAGGGTTAGGCCAAGCATGGTTGTTCATGCGTGTAATCCCAGAGGCTCAGGAGGCTGAGACAGGAGGATTGCTCGTTCGAATCTAGCATCAGTAAAAATGAGGTGCTAAGCAACTCAATGAGAGCTTGACTCTAAATAAAATACCAAACATGGCTGGGTATGTGGTGCAGTGGCCAAGTGCCCCTGAGTTCAATCATCAGCACCATAAATAAATAAATAATAAAAATAATAAACAAAATTCTTAATTACATCACTGGTCTCCTTTTAGCTTCCTCAAAAGACTTAGAATTTCCTGGTGCAATAACTTTTCCAGTCAGGTACTACTTAGTTTGTAACTTTAGAGATATGACATGTATAAGAATAAGTATACAAAAATGGAATGTAGAAAAGGACTTACAACTGTATGTGGAAGGATGGAGAGCTAGGTAGGATAAGGGTTTTCTATTTAGTTGGAGTTGTTAGTATGAATGAGTCGCTTATTCTGATTAGATGTACTTGGTGTGAGAAATAAAAAGTCCACTGATCTATATTCAGAATATAGTATGTTGCCTTAAATGTAGAGTTGAGACATAAGAAAGGCAGCCTGAGGGCAAGTAGAGCAAAATGGATACTCGTACAGCCCCAGACTGTGGATGTGGCAGATCCCGAGTCCATGCACCTGAACCACCCTGGACACACAGGAGGTAGGGGAGGGGTCACCCTGACCAAGAGAGAAAGAAACAGTGTTGATGTAGGAAAGTAAAAACGGTCTATGTCCAAGATGCACTCAATCCAACAAGACTTTCCTGGCACAAAAGAACAAAGGGAGGTGGGGACAACTAATGGTGTATTGCTTTATAAACAAATATGTGGGGTTTTTGATACCAGGGATTTAACTGAGAGCTGCCTAACCACTGAGCCAAATTTCTAGCTCTTTTTTACTTTTACACAGGGTCTGGGTAACTTGCTTAGGGCCTCACTAAGCTGCAGAGGCTGCTTCAAACTTGCAATTTTCCTGCATTAACCTCCCAAGCCACTGGGATTTCAGGCATGTGCCAGTCTGCCCAGCAGCATACTTCTTTAAACCACCCAGTGGGAAACCCAGGTGAAGATCTGGAATTTGGTACACCCCATAGTACTTTGCCAACAAGGAACTGGGGTGGGAAGCGGGGACCTTGTGAACCAGAGGATAAAATGCTGACTGCAACTTGCCTGCTCCCCCAGGTGTTCCATCCTGAAACTCTCAGCGAAAGCCGTGCTTTTTCTGTACCTGTGTCTCTCAGTCTTCTAGGGGACACACAGAAGAATGGTGGGAACAAAAGGTTAAGAGAATAATCCTGTAAAATGGGGCCCACCTTGATGAATTGCATGTGCATTCTTTTCCAAAATACATGAGGTTAAGGAGTTACTGAAGACTCCATCCTTGTCCC
Source organism: Marmota flaviventris (assembly GCF_047511675.1). Taxonomy (NCBI): domain Eukaryota; kingdom Metazoa; phylum Chordata; class Mammalia; order Rodentia; family Sciuridae; genus Marmota; species Marmota flaviventris. The sequence goes on from NC_092519.1 coordinate 17,781,277, forward strand.
CAGTGCCAATCCAATAATCAGGACACAGCTTTGGGGGAAAAAAAGTTTTATTGCTTTGTTAGTAAAGTAGAAGCATGTGATCTTCTGTCTCAGAGGCCATGATTCTTCTCATCAGCAGGAACAGGAGGCTGTTTTTTGGAGAGGTGGGGTACCAGGCATTGAACTCAGGGGCACTCAATCACTGAGTCCCCTCCCAGCCCTATTTTGTATTGTATTTAGAGACAGGGTCTCCCTGAGTAGCTTGGCACCTGTCTTTGCTGAGGCTGGCTCTGACCTCATGATCCTCCTGCCCTCAGGGCCTCCGTGGAGAGTGGATATGGAAGCATCTTTCACATTCTGACCAAAATGAACATTCCAGGCTCAACTTCAATCACAAGCTACTTTGGGGCCTGAAGAAGGGCCTGGTGTCTGCACAGAAGAGTGGGGTGCCACGAGGACAATGGGAGGGGAGGCAATGACAAGATGACAGACACGCCACATCTTCTGCCCATGAAGGTCTGTGTCTGGGGACAGTTTCCCAGGCTCCCTGGGTTGCAAAGGTGATGGAGGGCTCTACACAGAGGCACTTTCAAGAGAGTGACAATCCCAGCATGACTAACCCACCCACCCACCCCCACCCCCCCGGGCCCACTTTTCATCAGCACCTGAGACCCAGATCAGGAAACGTAATGAGCAAACTAGTCCCAACGTTGCCCCAGATCTCCCTCCTGGCTGCCTGAGTGAATGCAGGTTGGGGCTCCGGCTTCCAAAAAGACTCCGATCAGGAAGGGGAGACCACAGAGGGATGGGGAAGCCCTGCTAGAGACCAGGTCCCCTTGGTCAGGATAGCCACGAAGGGCTTGGGGTTGGAGTGGGCTCTTCCTCCGGCAGAAGGGCCAGGCCAACCGCCTCCCAAGTGCTCCCTGGGAGGGGGATTTGAAATTTGAAACTCTCCTGCCCACCCCTGGCCAGAAAAGTAAGGAGAAGTGTCCTGCCAGCCCCCTGTTTTGGATGGTTTCAAAGTGAAGGGGGGGCCGCCTTGGTCTGGGTGAAGCTCACACTACAGACAGCTCGAAGAATCAGAAAGCTGGACAGGGACACTGTCTGCATCACTGGCTGCCGCTTCCTCACACAAAAACACTCAGGGGAACTGAGCTGCATGAAATAACCACACAAGAGACACTGAGACCTTTTTGGGGGGGTTCTGTGATGGCTCCTCTGACCGTAAGGGTCTGCAGAGAGAGAGAGAGAATTTTTTAATATTTATTTTTTAGTTTTTGGTGGACACACATCTTTGTTTGTATGTGGTGCTGAGGATGGAACCCGGGCTGCACAAATGCCAGGCAAGTGCGCTACCGATTGAGCCATATCCCCAGCCCTTCCTTAATATTTGAAGGCAATTGGGAAGTTATATCCTTCCATCACTGGATTCTTGGTCCGAGATCATCATGATCTGCTATTGAAACACAAAAGGCATTAGTAGAAAACATACTATCTCAGGGACATAACCAACTTGGAAGTTCCAGGTTATTATTATTATTATTCTGCCAAACACTCATCAGAAGATTCTTCATCTTTTCTTGATTTTATTGGGAAGCCTTGCACTTGGCAATGGTAACATGGACATTTTCATTTGGCGTTGTGCTTCAGCCTTTCCATGGAGCAGAGGGCTCAGTCACAATATTTATTACAGTGGCTTTTTAGAGCATTTTAACTCTGTTCTAATTTTTCCATCAGCATTTATCTGACTACGAAAGATCTTGGAAATAATTTAAGTCAAGCATTAAGAAAATCCATATGTTGTAAGTTTGAAACAGAGCCATAAAGACTGTATCACACAAGCAAGAAATAATTAAATATTATTAGTAGTCACTTCAAAGATCATGAATGATCAGGGAAACCATATATTGGTGGATACCTTATGTAAATAACTGACCTGTACAGAAAAATTCTATTTCAACAATCTTTCTATTTGGACAATTGTCCAGATAAGTAGTCTTCATTTCAAAGGGCCAGCATGATTGTCTGGTTTAGGTTTCTCATATGCCGTGTTTTCCTCAAATATAATCCCAGACAACCTGTTTACCATAGGATCAACATGTACTGACCACTACAGTCAGCATGATTAATCTAGTTTCATTGGTGGACTTTCCAGTCCACACCACAATGTACATTAAAAATGGATCTGAGGGCTGGGGTTGTGGCTCAGTGGTGGAGCGCTCGCCTAGCACGTGCGAGGCCCTGGGTTTTATCCTCGGCACCACATAAAAAAATAAACAAAATAAAGGGATTGTTTCCATCTACAACTAAAAAATAAATTTTAAAAAATAGATCTGAGAAATGGGTCCATAGAAGTCTCTTCATAATTTTTACTTACCTGACAAGCTCATGAAGCTGCATGGTTGTAAACTCTGCAGTTGGAAGGTTTACCTTCCTGTGTCAGGTTTTTCAGTCATTTTCATGATGACAGGTTTAAATTCTATCTTTTCAAATCTGATTTAATTTACTGAATCATGTTCAGCAGCAGTGAACATGATTCAGTAAATTCAGCAGCAGTCTCAATTTTTTTTTTTTCTTTTTTTGGTGGTGGTGCTGGGGATTGAACTCAGGGCCTTGTGCATGTGAGAAAAGCACCCTAGCAACTGAGCTATATCCCCTGAGATTCTCAATATTACAATTAAGGAAAAAAAATATTTTGTAAGATCTAGTGTGTGCCTCTGGGGTACTGTATTCCCCCTTTTCTTAATTTAATAAAACTGAGTAAAGACTTGGCATAAGCCATAGTATCATCAGTTTAAGTTATAGATAGTAGTAAAGTATTTACATGATCAGATTTACCTTGTGTTGATTATTGTAATTTCTCAATATATTCTAGTTGATCCATCCTAACAATTTAAAAGGAATCCTCAATGTCTTTCTGAGAGAATGTCTCAGAATATCTTTATGTCTCAGAATATTATCCTTTAAATAGATGTCTCTCAATTGTCTTTTCAAAAATATGATTAAGCAGTATATAAATCCTACCATATTTTTATAAATAATAGGTCCAGTCAGAGAACTTCTATAATGTCAATGAATTTTCAACAATGTTTGCAACTTTGATTGCTCAAAACTAACATACAACTTTATTTTGGAGAACCTCCATCCTAAAAAAATTCCCAGATCTCAAAATTATTCAACAAACAAAATATGCAAGAATGAACAGTCTCTGAATCAATCAAACTTAGTCTCCAAGGAGAATTGTAAAAATTGGAATCTAAGTCAGCAGTTTAATATATTTAGTGTTTAATCAAGGATGTGAATTTATTCACCAAAATTAATCCTTGCTTTAAACAATAAGAATCACTAGGCAATAAAGACCTTGCTTAAAGGAGTTAAACTTAACATTTTAATAGGTCTTTATCATGTCAAAATATGAACCAAAATATTAGCTCACGATCAGCATAGATAGTAAAATCAGGGAAATGGCCTGAAATATCCTTGAATTAATCAGTTAAATTTTTTAGTCAGTCCAGTACATATAAATCTTTTTTTACATTTCTATATTATCTAATTAATAATATAAAAATATTTCTATTTAGGAAAATATTTTTATCATTAAAATCTAGAATATAAAGATCTTGGTTTACCCAAAGATGATTTCTTTCTTCTTAGGACCTCCAATGTGTGCTTCTCCTCTGTTGAAATTCCTTTTAGAATTTTTCCTGGTTATACTTTGAACTAATTTCTGAAAACCTTAGAATCTTTGTACCTTGATAAAAGGAAATATCGGCTCTGGGCTGCTTTCCCTTCTTGAGTGGGCACGGAGCCCCAGCATGCTGGTTCAATAAATCCCCCCTTCTGCCAATTGCATGAGTGGTCACTTGGTGGTCTCTTTCTCCGACGTTTCGCGGGACCCTTACATTTGGTGCGTTGGCCGGGAAAAGCGCATTGCCGGACAAGGAGACCTCCAACGGACTCCTTTAGGAGGTAAGTAAGGTGCCTCTTCCTCTTCTTCTTCCTCCTTCTCTTCTCCTCCTTGTTCTCCTTCTTGTTTTTCCTTTGCGATCCCTTAGAGCTTTTTGGTTTTTGGCTCAGTGGAGAGCGTAAGTTCTCAGAGCTTTTTGGTTTTTGGCTCAGTGGAGAGCGTAAGTTCTCAGAGCTTTTTGGTTCAGGTTTGGTCTTTGGCTTGGATTGGTTTGGTTGGGTTGGCAGCGTGGCCGTCAGTGGAGAGTGTAAATTCTCCCTGGCAGTGGTGACAGACGTGTCCTAATCCACAGGCCACCCCTCTTAAGGGACGCCTTAGAGGATTCGGGGGGGGGGGCAAAAGTGCCCCCAGTTGGTAGAGGGACAAGAGTGCCCTCGTTTGTACTCTGCTGCCAACCCCTTTGGTTTCGCCAGCAATTCTTTCTCTCAGATTGGATTTACAGTCTGTCTTTAATCTTTGCCTCTGAACTTGTGTTAACTGTTTACTGTTTGTCCTTGTCTCTGTGTCACGTTTGTATTGTCCCTGTCTCTGCCTGAGTAACTCCCAGTATGGTACAAAGCCATTCCACGCCTCTGTCCCTGAAGCCTTTCTTGGTCCCTGCCTCCACTCCAACCCCTTCCCCCAAGATCCTATCACTCAATCCTTCTGCTCCTCCCCCTTTTCCCTCCATTCTCCTTGAGTCACAAGATCGTAGATCTTGGGGTTGTGAACGAACGGGAGCTGCATGATGATCTTTGTGTATCATTTTGTCTGTGTCTCTGTTAAGTGTTGAAAGACCCACCGATTCCCTGTCCAAGAAAGACGCACGAGGCACTGGCTGCAAACGCAAGAGGCGATTTATTGGTACACAGGCGCCTGCGGGTGCCCAGCGAAACCTCAGCCGGAGCTTCGGTGAACTGGCACACCGGGCTTTGGGGTACAGGATTTTTTATAGGGTCAAGGAGCAGGTTTCGCGCGCGCGGTAAACAACAGGTTTCTTATTGGTTATTTTGAACCCAACATACAGGTTACCTAAAGGGTAAAGTTATTTTTCATTTTATGTTCCTGGAGTTACACCATATGACAGTTACATATGAACATTCTGTTTGTTTTTTTTTTTTCTATTCCTGCTTATTAGCCCCTGTTTAGTCAGGCATGCCCTGGAATCTATTCTTCTGCTCTTTCCCAACCATCCTGTTTTTCCCTTTTAATCGGTTTCACTTAACTGATTTTCTGAAAAATACATCTGACGTCTGTGCAGGTGCGGAAGCAAGCCCTGGTGATTTATTACTGGGCCTAAAGTTATTGGGCTGGGGTCTTTCAGTGTGATGGCATTGTTTTACTTTGGACCGATGCAGAGTCCCAAATTCCAAATGGCCTTAGATGTGTGGAAGTAACTTTAGCTAAATTTTAACCTAATGCTTCTCCTGTGAGTGACCAAAACTCAACAGAACCGCCAGCTTTTCTGTTCTCACCTTTTACACCTCTCTTAGCTGTGTTTTAAAGAACTTTGATAAACTTTACCCCCCTTTGTTAAGCGAGATTAGGGAAGCAGTGTTTTCTTTTCTTCCCATAGTTGGCTTGAGTACGCCCACTGCAGAGGGAAATGCCGGGGATCTAAAAACTTTGATATCTCGCTTAAACTTTTCTCAAACTCGAAACAACTGCAAGCAGAAGATGAACTTTTTGGGAAGCTGACTACTGAAAAGTTAGAAGATGTGAGAAATGCCTAGTGCCTGGGGTCAGACCAAGCCGGAGGAACTAATCCTATAAGTAAAAGGTGGAATTAAGGGGCTCCCAGCAGCTGCCAAAGCCATTTTGCTTTGGGGAGTCTCCTCCTTCCTTACCTGCACTTTAGGGATTACCCCACCTCTGTTTGCTTAACTAAAACGTTGGTCTGGCTTATTGAAATGACATTAATTAGCAACAGTCTTGGAAATTTTTAAGGCTTGATTTTGGATATACATGATAAAACTTAATACTACTTTAGAAACTTCAGAACAAAGGAAGCAGCTTAATGATCCTGAGGGAATTTCCTCTGATGGTGGCCTTTATATTATCAGAAAAAGATCCTATTTTCAGTTTTGCGTGAGCAAGTGTTTCTAATGTAAAAAGATATAAAGATATAAAATTTTGAAAATTACATCTTAAACCTAGAAATTATGACTTATAGCCAAAATGCCTTAGGCATGAGGTTTCTGCTCAGAATTCCAGTTTTCCCAGTTCCTTCCAGACCTCAGCCAGGACTTAAGCTGATATGCAAATAGAAGAAGCCTGGGGCTCAACAGAGGGCAGATTTCAGGCCCAAGGGAAAAAAAAAAAGGTTAAAGTGTCTTTTTATCTGAACTCAAACTAGACCCCAACCAAAAAGTAAATTATATGGTATTTATTAATTACTGGTCAGTCATCTTTTTTAGGACTCTTGCTTTTTCTTAGATTCTGCATTTTTTTTTTTTTTTTTTTTTTTTTTTTGGAGCTCATGATTTTAATCCCACAGACGGGTTAATGTTTTCTGATCAGTTCTATTTCTGATCAACTGTGGAGTTTTTAAACATTGCAATGGAGATTTCACCTGAAAAAGCTACTAGGGTGTTACACTTGTGTTATGTGTTGTATGTCGGTATGTCTGTATGTGTGTATGTCCATATATCTTGCAGTGATATGACAATTGACAGATGAGGAGCGCTCATAAAAAAAAAATTTAAAAATGGATCCAAATATCTTTGATTCACGTGATTCAAATGGTTCAATTTAAATTGGGTAAACAGATAAAAGTAAAGATGTCTTTAAAATTAAGCTTATAAGTTTTTCTAGGTGTTCAAAAAGACCCTAATAAAATAATGATGTCTATAAAATAATCTGCTTAAATTCAGAAATTTACAGATATTGTTTTAAAGTGTGAACAGAAGGAGGTTAACAGATGGAAAAGAAAAACTAGAAAGTTTTAGATATGGATTTAATAGAGGGAAAATGTGTTTCTGGATAAGAGAGTCTATGTGATTAAGTAATTAAGAGGGTTTAAGTAAGTGATAAAAAAGGTCTGTGTAAGTTGGTTATATGTATAAGTTTGAGCAAGTAATCTTAAAAAAAATTAAAGATTATACAACTATGGTTAAACAACAGCTGTTATTTTTCAATATTGTAATGTTGTTTCTTTAAAAGCTAAACTTGGTCAATATAAAAACATCAATGTAATTATGGTGCTATTAATGTGTTCATATCTTCCAGGTATACAAGTCTGTAAGGTAGAAGCTTCAAAAGAACATTATATCAAGCTGGTGTTCTAAAGTTGTATGGTAATTTTAGGCTTAAAAGAAAAACATGTTGGAGATTTATTCATATCATTTGTGTTCTACAACTGGACTTGTTATCAATAAGATATGTACGGTTCCATGTTACTTTCTACTCTGAGATACAATTTATGTATTTTTAAGTTAATGAGAGCCTAATCTGTGTGAAGGTTTTATTGCAAAACACAAAAGTACATTACTACTTTTCTATAAGAGGTTAAAAGCTTTCAGCCTTTAATTCATGTTTTAAATGTGATATTATGTTGTGTTAGCTAATGTTCATGTAAACTTGAACAACAATTTATGTAAACTTTGTAAAATGATCAGCTTCAGAACTATAGTACTTGAGATTTATAAAGAGCCCTGCCTTACTTGAGATAAGGCTCTGTCCCATCTCACTACATGTGAAAGTGGCTATGAAAGAAGTAAGCCAGATTTCAGTACAGTTAAAGTTGTGTCCAAAAGTAGGTTTTTGCCAAGATTACTAGGATCTCAAACAGGGCATTATGATGTATAACCCTGCCAGAATTCATAAGCTAAATATGTTTTTACCCTAGTTAGTTTTGTTTTGTAGTTTGCTTATACATGGTTTAAGGATTGCCTGTTAATGTTTTAAAGAGGTATTGCTTTAAGAACACAACCTGGGTCAACATAAGATAAGGAGTTATCACCTACAGGATAGAGAGATAGACATTAAAGCCCAGTGCTCTTAATATAAGGCTGTTAACTTATTTGCTGGATGTTTAAGATCAAGTTTTTAAAATTAGTTAAATTAAAAGGGCCAAGAAAACCAATATTCGACTCTTGCCCTCTGAGTCAGTCTGAATCAGGGAATAGGGGACTTCTCCAAAGGGCTCAGCAACTCTAGGCCACATAACCTCCTGAGCAGGGAGATTAATGAGACCAGTGGAGGACAGAAAGCCAATCGGTGCATTTGCTGTAAAGAGGAGGGTCATCAGAAAGGGGAGACATCCCTGATGCTTCCGAGGGAAGCCACATGGTCAAGCAAGGCCTGGACCCATCCTAAGGTAAATGGCACTAGCAGAACTGAGAAGCTGCTATGAAGTTCCCCGAGGACTCCCAGGGAAACTCAGCTGACTGTTGACAATAGATAATAACAAAAGTCAGTTTGACTTGCTTCATCTTAAACACTTAGCAAAGATAGTTAAAGCCAAAGCACAGCTGGTTCTAGACATTTTAAATGATAATAATAGTTAAATGTAACTTCCAAAAATAAGTAAACCAGAGGCTACAAAAGAGATTCTCAGACAGGAATGCCTGATAACTATTAAAAGGAAGTGCCAGAGTAGTTTTTAGTTTAAGGCCCACAGATATTCCTAACCTACACAGGTAGGCTTGGTGTTTGCTAGTATGGTTATCCAGCCCTAAGTAGCAAAATTAAAGGTTTCTCTATTAGACATAGGTCATACTAGTAAAAAGGACATCTGTAAACCTAAATGTTAGTTGTTGTGTTTACATCCCTGACATTTCTGGCAAGGTGACAAATATCCTTAAAGATTTACATGCTTAGATAGAAGCCATGTCCTCAGCAACTTTGTCGTGGAAACAATGTCTTAGCTTCTGGTTCTTGGTACTTCCTGGTGGAAAACATTGTTAGTCTCTGTCTTGGCCATTATACTCATTGGCACATTCCTGTGCTGTGATATTTATTGCTGCATCAATATGGTTCCAGTAAATTAATGAATTCTTGTTTCTCTTATAGACCACCTATCCCTCGAATGGCCCTCCAGCCTAATACTTCTCAATTGGACTTTTATCATGGACCACTCGATAGACCCGATTATTAAAGGGGGACTCCAAACTGCTTGCCCCACACCGTCCCTTTTCAGCCTGAAGAAGCCAGAAAGATTCTCTTCGCCCCCCCTTCCTTACAGCAGTGAGGAGTTCCCAAATTAGAGGGGGGAATAAAGCCAGATTTTAAGTTAGGTAGTCAGTGTAGTTAGATAAATCGGGGTCAAATACCGAGTGAAATCTAAAATGGAGGCCACGCTGAAAATGATTCCAGGGAACGCAAAACAACTCATGAAATGTAAAACCCTTCAATAATTGTGATGCATTACTTTTAAGATTAAAAGTAGTCAGAAAAAGGAGTGGGGAATGTAAGGGTAAAAGAAATTGAAGTTAAAGCGTAAAAGTTAAAGGGTAAAAGACCAGGTGTTGTAAAGTTTCTAAGCTGCAAGGTCTGAGTTAAATTTCTGTAGCTGTTAAGACAATGCTTGGAACTGCCCAGTAATAAGGGCTCTGTGTGGTCCCACATAGGCATTGCAGGGCCTGGACCAATCAGTTTAAATGTAACCCCCTCCTTAGGCATGACCTATCACTCCAGCCTGACCTGTTCCCGCCAATGAATGAACCAATCATGTTTAGGAGTTGTTATTCAATTTTCCTGCGCCTAATGATGATTTGTTCTGATGTATACAAAGCCCTCCGCCCTCCCCAAAAAGTGTACTTAAGCAGTGCTCAGCCCCTGTTCGGGGCTCTGGGCTGCTTTCCCTTCTTGAGTGGGCACGGAGCCCCAGCATGCTGGTTCAATAAATCCCCCCTTCTGCCAATTGAAAAAAAAAAAAAAAAAGGAAATATCAATGAGGGCTGGAGTTGTGGCTCGGTGGTAGCATGCTTGCCAGGCATGCATGGGGCACTGGCTTCGATTCTCGACACTACATACAAATAAATTTTAAAAAGTAAAGGTCCATCAACAACTTTCAAAAATACATACAAAAAAAGGAAAGAGGGATTCCACCTCTTGGGTCCCCTTCTTCCTCCAGGAGAAGTCTTTTCTGCTGTCCTTTAATAAACTTCTAATTTCTACTCTAAAAAAAATAAAGGAAAGAAATATCAATGAAAATATAGTTAAAGTCCTTGATATTTCTGTAGATAATTAATACAATATAATTGATTAACTTTATGTAACCATGTGGATCTTAAGATATTTTGGATCCATTTCAATTTGCTCCTAACTAGGAGTGCATGCTTGCATGTGACATCACATGAGGTAGGTGATGATCTTTGTGTATACATTTACTTATTTCTTGTAATTACACAGTCAGGAACAAGAATAAGGTTTCTTTCTGCGATAAGCAAATGCATCCCCATAACTTTCAAAATTAAAAGCCAAATGTGAGATAGCAACATTTAGCAACATAACCATAGGGAGAAAAAGGAAGGGTCCCAAGGGAAGCTGCTGAGGGGTAAGAAATCAACTTATTTGGGATTGAGAGCAAGTCCGACTTAGGGCTGCAACGAACGAAAATGTGGAATTAGATTTTGCCTGAAAAAGATCTTTCCTTAGCACTTACAGATGGGTGTTCTTAAAAATGCAGGTTCTGGGCATTTATCCGGGTAGCAGGTCTGAAACAGGAAGTACAGGTTAGCGGCTAGAAGGTGGGACCAGAAGTCCTGTCTGAGTGACAGTTGGAAGGACCAATGGGAATCCTGTTGAAATGCAGGAGGCGGGACCAGGAAGACAGCTGTGAGGCCAGGCTTGGGCGGTTACCTTGGTGATGGAAACAGCTTGGGGCCCGCTGCCCTAGGCTGTGGCATTCCATTTGGTTTGTCTGTATTCCCCCCGCCTGGACGGGGTTTCCCACGGGCGACCTGCACTTGCAGCTTGTGTCCTCCTGCCTTTGTACTTTCCCTGGCAGCACGTGGGACTTTAAAAGTGAGCTTTAATGGCAGACACCAGCGTTACTATCAGATTTTAAGGCAGTCTGCATTCGGCCATCAGACCCAGTAGGGGTTCAGTATAAACTGAGTGTTCACAAAAAAAAAAAAAAAAAAAAAACGAAAAATAAAACTTACTTCTCTACGGGAAAGAATCCTTGTATTGAGTCTCATCACAACATTTTCCTTCCCTGTTTTCTCACTCTCCAAGCGCTGACTTCTAGTACATTAACCCAAAAAGTCTTTTCCTAACATTTTAAAATATAAAGATTCATACAAACAATCTAAAAAAGTCCACAAAAGCACTTTCCCCATGGGAGAGGACTCAACAACATATCCCACTAATCATCTTAATAACTCATTACATTTATTTAGAGTCTCTAGAATTATAAAAAAAAAAAAAAAAAAAAAAAAAAAAAAATCTAAAGACAACATATTCCCACATCCACGCCAATATTTAATGTTACTTCTATTGCTGAGAATTGCCCTCCTGATGGAGGGAGAAGGAATGTCAGGGTAGTTTGAACTTGCATTTCTCTAATTGCTAGAGATGTTGAACTTTTCTTCATATATTTGTTAACCATGGATGACTGTATGTTTAGTGTGTGACTGGGGCTGGGGCTCCAGCTTCATCATTTTGCAGGACAACTTTTGAGTTTTCTGGAATCATTTTAGAAAACACTTCTATCCTCATTGAAGTTCTTAATCCGTTTACTATAATGAATTGTTCACAATTGTGTGCATCGTTCCATCTTCAAATTGGTTTCTAAGAATCCATTCTCAGGCTAGAACTTTGTGGTTTGTTCACTGTAGTTTTCAGTAAGAATTCATGTCAGTGTGCGGAACCACAGAGTTTTGTCATGTATTTGAAAGAGTGGGTCATAGTTTTGGTTTTCTTTTTTTTTTAGAGAGAGAGAGAGAGAGAGAGAGAGAGAGAGAATTTTTTAATATTTATTTTTTAGTATTTGGCAGACACAACATCTTTGTTTGTATGTGGTGCTGAGGATCGAACCCGGGCTGCACGCATGCCAGGCGAGCGCGCTACCGCTTGAGCCACATCCCCAGCCCACAGTTTTGGTTTTCTTCAGAAAGTGATGTGGGTTTTAGGGAACGTGTCAATTTCTCTCCAAGTGTGGAGAATAAACTGAATCCTTCTGTCAATTTGTGGTGTACTGTTCTCTTTTTCTTTTTTTGAAATTTAAAATATATTTATAAAAATTTATTTTACTTTTACAAAACAATTATAGAATTCACAAAGATTTAACAAAATTCAAGCCCAGTTGAAGTTTATTACAATAATCTTCCCTAGACCTGTTATGCTCAAATTTGGGACCCCCAAAAGACCACCAGAGACCAACCAAGATTGATCAAAGCAGCAAGGAAGCGTTAATTGTGAGCTAGCTCCGTCCTCCATGTGCACCAAGCAACTGGTGACGCTGAGAGGCCCCGAGCCGAGGATTGGCAGCAGTTTTCTACACTCTGGGGAAGGCAGGGGCTTCACATACATCATAGCATCTCTTAGCAAATCATCATACACTGTGGGAAAATCATAAAACAACTCTAAAACATGATTAGTCCATTCACTGGTGGGAACAAGTTGGGTTAGTGTTAGACCAGGATGCAAGAAAAGACCGCTGACTCCAATTCAAATCAAATTAAAGCAAGCTTATTATTTCGACTGGCCGGGCTGCCTCTCCCTCCCAAAACGGCGGGAACAAGACAGCCACCCCAGCTTTCCTGCAGCCCAGCCTTATAGCCCAAAAAGTTACACAAAGGGGGTTACAGATAACAGAACTCTGAGGAGCTTCACACTAATGGTAGTTTACATTTTTTGCTGGCCCCAACATCAGAATTTATGAGGACCATTAGAGCCTCAGAGAGGGTCGTTATCTGGCCTGGGAAGGCTGGTTAAGGCGATCCCCCACTCACTGTCTTGACAGGGTCACAGTGAGGATGAATGCTGGCAGAGCCACAATGGTTGGTGGGAAACCGAAACCATGAGACCCTTTTTTATGTAATTGGGACTTTTCATTTTCATGCTTATGTTTCTGACAGGAGGCATGAGTATGTTAAATGCCAAACAAATTAAATTTCAGATGGCTAGAACATAACAGGTAGTTCATGCCTTGAAGGCTGTTCTTCTTCCCCTCAGCATATCAAGGACAAAGTAGAAGGCTGTTCTTCTATCTCAGTACATTGTGGACAAACCTGATAATGGACAACAATCATCCTCTGAAAGGTCATGAGAATTTCAGGCACCACATCGATTATATCAACTAGAACCCAAGCCCATATTTCCGGCCTCTTAGAAAACCTAATCATTACGCTTATTTTACAAAGCCCACCATGTGTAGTCTCATTTTTGATTGAGGAAAGTTATATTATACACTTAGGAAAGTTATAACATAAAAAGATATATTCTTCTCTTTTTATAAACCCTTTTTACTTTACATAGGGATTCATGATGAGCATAGTTAATATTGGTGGAAAGTGGACTGATGTTTAGAACTTGTAAGGGTCCCACGAAACATTGGAGAAAGAGACCACCAAGTGACCACTCATGCAATTGGCAGAAGGGGGATTTATTGAACCAGCATGCTGGGGCTCCGTGCCCACTCAAGAAGGGAAAGCAGCCCAGAGCCCCGAGCAGGGGCTGAGCACTGCTTAAGTACACTTTTTGGGGAGGGCGGAGGGCTTTGTATACATCAGAACAAATCATCATGAGGTGCGGGAAAATTGAACAACTCCTAAACATGATTGGTTCATTCATTGGCGGGAACAGGTCAGGCTGGAGTGATAAGTCATTCCTAAGGAGGGGGTTACATTTAAACTGATTGGTCCAGGCCCTGCAATGCCTATGTGCGACCACACAGAGCCCTTATTAAACAACCAATAGTCAGGGGAAATATTTACTGGGCGGTTCCAAGCATTGTCTTAACAGCTACAGAAATTTCGGGTTTTGCAGGTAGCATAGAAACCTAACAATACCTCCTTTACATTTTAACTCAGGCCTTGCAGCTTAGAAACTTTTACAACACCCGGTCTTTTACCCTTTAACTTTTACGCTTTAACTTCAATTTCTTTTACCCTTACAAACTTACTTTCTATTGAGAAAGATTATAAAGATATGAGAACTAGTGCACCTTGACTGAGAAACAAAGAAACTCTTTGAGAAAGCAGCTCAACCAGTTTTATGAGAATAAATTTAGGAAGTAATTAAAACAGCTTTATAAGACACAGTTTTAGAATAATTTTAGAAATATTATTTTATTTAGATTCTTCAGTTTAGAAATTCTTAAGTTTTTAGTTGTATAGGTTTCTGATATGTTTTAAGAATGATTTATAAATTTTAGGATGTTTTAAATATAAGATTTAAGGGGACTTTTTTAGATGGGAATTTTAGATTAGAAATAAAGTACAAGTGTACTTTACGTTAATGATAGGTTAGGAGACTTAGAGTCTGGTTACGTAGTTTGGCATTAGTTAATAAGAAAATAGCATATCTTAGGGAAAATAGTAAATCTTGGGAAAATCTGAAAAACGTAAATTAGTGATGTATTTTATTAATGATTCTGTACTTTTAATAATTACATAACTGAAGGTCATATCCTGAAAAAATGTAAATTAATATTACATTTTTTGTACCCCCAATCATGGTTAAGGAAATGTCATGTCTTGGCAAAGTTTTAAATTGTATAATCAATGGCGTATCTGAATCTATAATGATGAGAAAAATTGCAATAAAAGATGACCCAGATGGTACAGAATAGAGGACACAGAAACCAATCCACAAAACTACAACTACCTTATATTTGATAAAGGGGCTAAAAGCATGCAATGGAGGAAGGATAGCATCTTCAACAAATGGTGCTGGGAAAACTGGAAATCCATATGCAACAAAATGAAACTGAATCCCTTTCTCTCGCCATGCACAAAAGTGAATTCAAAATGGATCAAGGAGCTTGATATCAAATCAGAGACACGCCGTCTGATAGAAGAAAAAGTTGGCTACGATCTACATACTGTGGGGTCGGGCTCCAAATTCCTCAATAGGACACCCATAGCACAAAAGTTAATAACTAGAATCAACAAATGGGACTTACTCAAACTAAAAAGTTTTTTCTCAGCAAAAGATACAATAAGAGAGGTAAATAGAGAGCCTACATCCTGGGAACAAATCTTTACTCCTCACACTTCAGATAGAGCCCTAATATCCAGAGTATACAAAGAACTCAAAAAATTAGACAATAAGAGAAAAAACAACCCAATCAACAAATGGGCCAAGGACCTGAACAGACACTTCTCAGAGGAGGACATACAATCAATCAACAAGTACATGAAAAAATGCTCACCATGTCTAGCAGTCAGAGAAATGCAAATCAAAACCACCCTAAGATACCATCTCACTCCAGTTAGATTGGCAGCCATTATGAAGTCAAACAACAACAAGTGCTGGCGAGGATGTGGGGAAAAGGGTACACTTGTACATTGCTGGTGGGACTGCAAATTGGTGCAGCCAATTTGGAAAGCAGTATGGAGATTTCTTGGAAAGCTGGGAATGGAGCCACCATTTGACCCAGCTATTCCCCTTCTCGGTCTATCCCCTAAAGACCTAAAAAGAGCATGCTACAGGGACACTGCTACATCGATGTTCATAGCAGCACAATTCACAATAGCTAGACTGTGGAACCAACCTAGATGCCCTTCAATGGATGAATGGATAAAAAAAATGTGGCATTTATACACAATGGAGTATTACTCTGCATTAAAAAAATGACAAAATCATAGAATTTACAGGGAAATGGATGGCATTAGAGCAGATTATGCTAAGTGAAGCTAGCCAATCCCTAAAAAACAAATGCCAAATGTCTTCTTTGATATAAGGAGAGTAACTAAGAACAGATTAGGGTCGAAGAGCATGAGAAGAAGATTAACATTAAACAGGGATGAGAGGTGGGAGGGAAAGGGAGAGAGAAGGGAAATTGCATGGAAATGGAAGGAGACCCTCAGAGTTATACTAAAGTACATACAAGAGGAAGTGAGGGGAAGGGGAAAAATAATACAAGGGGGACAAACGAATGTCAGTAGAGGGGGCAGAGAGAGAAGAGGGGAGGGGAGGGGAGGGGAGGGGGGATAGTAGAGGATAGGAAAGGCAGCAGAATACAACAGACACTAGTATGGCAATATGTAAATCAATGGATGTGTAACTGATGTGATTCTGCAATCTGTATATGGGGTAAAAATGGGAGCTCATAACCCACTTGAATCAAATTGTGAAATATGATATGTCAAGAACTATGTAATGTTTTGAACAGCCAACAATAAAAAATTAAAAAAAAAAAAAAAAAAAAAAAAAAAGATGACCCAGAGAAAGCTGCATTAGAGCTCTCTCTCTCTGGAGATTGCTTGAACGGAACGACTCCTGTCTCATCTTTTGGCCGACACCACTCATCCTTCAGGACCCCCTGGATCACGCTAGGGCAGGACCCCGGCAGAAGGCCAATATTTATGAGGTGTCACTAAAGTTTCAGAGAGGGCGGCTATCTGGTCAGAGAGCCAGGCATGGGTGAGTTCAAGGCTCGGGCAGGCATTCCAAGCAGGTTCAGAATTTGCAGTAATTTATAGTAAAGCTGAAATTAGCTTTTCATGGCTTTGTGGTGAGATGGCTCCAAATTTTAAGAAAAGATCAGGTTGGGTCTATCAGTTAGTACAAGAGGGGGATTCCTTTGAACTGATTGGTTTAAGCCACAAGGGGAGTGTGTGCTGAACTACATGGTTTCCCAACATGTTATCAAGCTCCATAAACTACTGGGGGTTCATCTGGCATCCCAGGTATTTCCCTGTCTCATGCTGATTGGTGGCTGCAGGGGGTTGCTATGGGTCCTCACCTAGCCTGACTGAGTCAGGGACACGTGGTCCAGCAGATCTCTCCTGTTATTTGTACATAAACAACTCAGCAGGGTGGGTATGTGCCTAGGAGTGCTCTGTGGGTCATTCCAAGGACAAGGGTCACGCCCCTTCCTGGGTCAGGCTTTGCTCTGAGGTAGAGGATGGTTTGTCAGACTCAATGACATTTTGTAATAAAGGACCAATCTCTGTGACCTTCAACAGATGAATGGTTAAAGAAATTTTGGTATATATACAGAATGGAATACTACCTAGCCTAAAAGAAGAACAAAATGATGACATTTGCTGGAAAATGGAGAATATTACACTAAGGGAAATAAGCCAGTCCCAAGAACTCAAAGGCCTAGTGTTTTCCCAGATAATGCAGATCTAATTCACAAAAAGGGTGAGGTTCTTGGGAAGAATAGAGGAATTTTGGATTACACAGAGGGAAGTGAAAAAAGGGGAGGGGTTATGGAGGTAGGATTGAAAGTAAAATAAATCAGAAGTCATTACCCTCTGTACCCTCTGACTTCATGAGCAGTGTAACTCTATATCATGTGCAACCAGAAGAATGAGGAGGTATAATCCACCTATGTAGAATGTGAAAAAATGCATTCTGCTGTCATATGTAACTAATTAGAATCAATAAAAATCTTTTCAAAAGTTCATTGTACATTTTTGTATAAAACAGTATCAAGTACTTGGGAAATAATTCCCAAGTATTTAAATGAAATGATGAAGATTTGTAGAAGGTCATTTAGCAAGCAGAAAGCAGTAAGATTATAATGTGAGTCTTGAATCAATCATCACTCATAGCAAATTAAATGTAGAAAACAATAAAACAGAAAGAAAATAATTCAGAATCCAAGTAGGAAATAGGAGTCACATCCTTACTGTGAACTTGCACTCTGGGAGTTCAGTTCATTCTCCAGCTTCAGCTGTCCATCAAAGCACTGCCTCTTCATTCCTCCTGTCCCTGCCCAGCCACAGGGTGCATTTGTGAATGGGCTGCAAACACTTCCTGTTTTCTGTGTTTCCTGCCCCAGGATTTCTGCTGAATGCTGTGACTAAACATTTAACCACTTGTTCCCAAATTCCACTTCAGATCTATTTCTGAAGAACATGTTTCTCCTCCCACATGAAGAATGATATAAACATTTAAATGGCTTAAGTATGTTTAATTAGCCCCCCCCTCAAATCTCACTGCCTTGCTAACCCGTGTCCAATGAACAAGTCACATTCTGGGTAAACCTCTTGACTCTTTTTCAAGCACATGTACCTCTTCCTTGCTCCTCTTCATCCTCACGTTTTAGGAAACTCCGTGGAGACTCGGGACAGTCTCCCTTCACCTGTGGGCTGAGGACAATGATTTGCTTTTATTCATGAGGGTGTCTCTGGGACCTGGACCAAAGAGGCCTCATCAGTGACACAAAACATCCCTGGGCCCAGGTTGAGGAGTGAGGTTCAGCAAGATATTGAAATGTTGTCAAGACATGTCAAGGGGCGACATGGTGCACAGAGAAACAAATACATTCACCGAGATTGTCTCAGTATTTCTCTGTCCCTACTTTTTAATTTTTAGAAAAAAAATTAGGTGTAGTTGGACACAATAACTTTATTTATTAATTTTTATGTGGTCCTGAAGGACAGCAACTTGCAAGTTCTGAGCAGCCTTCAAAAGGAATCTGCTGCCCTTAGGGGGACCTTTATTTTTATATCTTTTTTTGCAGATATCTTTCCAGGTAGTTAATAAATAACGTCAAAGCCCGAAAATTATTTGGTGTACATACTTTCCAAGAGTCACAATCTTTCTGACATATTGATTACCTAAGATATATTGAGGACATGGTTTAAAATATTTTCCTGTAACCTTTGCCAATCATGAGTAAGCTTTTACATTTTCACCTTAATCATCAGGTGCATACTGTTGTGGGGCAGGTCACTCAGAAAACACACCAAGTCCCAGTTCTGTCCAGATTGACAGAATTTAGCCGGCCAGCCAGGGACAGCTCCCTGCATGACCTGTAAGGGTCCCGCGAAACGTTGGAGAAAGAGACCACCAAGTGACCACTCATGCAATTGGCAGAAGGGGATTTATTGAACCAGCATGCTGGAGCTCCGTGCCCACTCAAGAAGGGAAAGCAGCCCAGAGCCCCGAGCAGGGGTTGAGCACTGCTTAAGTACACTTTTTGGGGAGGGCGGAGGGCTTTGTATACATCAGAACAAATCATCATGAGGTGCGGGAAAATTGAACAACAACTCCTAAACATGATTGGTTCATTCATTGGCGGGAACAGGTCAGGCTGGAGTGATAGGTCATTCCTAAGGAGGGGGTTACATTTAAACTGATTGGTCCAGGCCCTGCAATGCCTATGTGCGACCACACAGAGCCCTTATTAAACAACCAAATAGTCAGGGGAAATATTTACTGGGCAGTTCCAAGCATTGTCTCAACAGCTACAGAAATTTCAGGTTTTGCAGGTAGCATAGGAACCTAACAATACCTAATCCTTTACATTTTAACTCAGACCTTGCAGCTTAGAAACTTTACAACACCCGGTCTTTTACCCTTTAACTTTTACGCTTTAACTTCAATTTCTTTTACCCTTACAGACCCATAACTGTCTCTGCAAGGAACAGGCCCAAGCCTGAGCATTTTAGGATATGTAAATACAAACAATAACAATAACAACAACAACAAAAACAATCTGGGTGGATGTAGCTGTAAGCAAGCAGGTCCAGAAGCTGGACAGGGCATTTAGCGAGACAATGCAGTGGGTACATTGGTATTTCCCGCAGGACTTTCCAGGTTGGCAGAGCAGCAAGCCAGCAGAAGGGAAGTGGGTCAAAAGGTAGAGAATGGTTACTAAGGTCTAGGCAATCAATCTCTGACAAGGGAAATTGCCCAAGAAAAATGGAAAGCAAAGAGAACAATTTTACATTGTGTAAGAATTGCTGTTTTGTGTTGCCAAGTGTGCTCTGTAAGAAACCATTAATGGGTAGAGAGGCGGGGCTTTCCCACGGGAGAAGCCTTTCTTCCATGATATGGAGTCTCAGGGTAAAACGGAGTCTTTTGGTCATTGCTCATATAGCCTGGCCCTTAACACTATAGTTCACAACTCGACTACACGTCTCCTGGTCTATTATTAACTTTTAACTTTAAATCATACCTATAATTATTTCATTAACCTTTAACTTTAAAGCACATCTATAATTATTAGTAACTTTCTTACTTTTAATCTAAAGTTCCAGTAAAACACCTTTTTTTAAGAGAGAGGGGGGAGAGAGAGAGAGAGAATTTTAATATTTAATTTTTTTTTTTTTTTTTTTTTAGTTTTCGGCGGACATAACATCTTTGTTTGTATGTGGTGCTGAGGATCGAACCGGGCCGCAGGCATGCCAGGTGAACGTGCTACCTACCGCTTGAGCCACGTCCCCAGCCCCTATAGTAAAACACACTTAAAATAGTGAAAGCCTATTATTCCGAAGTGACTCTAAAATATATCTATATTAATTTTTCATTATTCTATTTTTAATTTCCAAAGTAATTTCCTTTTTTCATATGACCTATTTAATTGCTTTCTTAAAGAATTTTCTTGATCCTTGGTCAAAGCACACAGAGTCTTGTGTCTTTCTAATCTTTTAACTAAAGGGCAGGCTCTGCTCCTCAACCCAATTGCCATTAATACTAACTATGTGTTTCTCAATTTCATCATGAATTCCTGTGTGAGGCAAAGGAGGGTGTGTTAATGAGGGGGGATGTATTTTGATTAGCCTCTTGTTCTGGAGGGGAATACTATAATCTTCCTTTAATTACGCAAGCTATACATGGTGGTCCTTGTACACTTGGCGCAGGAATTGTTTTTCTGTAACTAGGCTGTGGCATGAGTTGTGCCTTTAGAAAGGGCAGGGGGGAGCCAGTGTACCTTGTTAACCACGGGATAAACCGTTCTAGTCAGTTAGGCTTTTCTCAGGAATTTTGATTTGTAATCTTTTCCCTGTGAATTTCTTAAGTAAGAAAGTTACTATTGTTTGTATCCTAAGAGATTGAAATACACCTTGGGGCCTGTCTCAATTGTGTCCTTGGCCTCATTCTGGGGATTTTCCTGCATTCTCAGGCTACATGTACTTTTATTATTGACGGAGGGGTACCCTGTTCTCCATATCATGAGGATCATAAACAAAACACTTAACATTCCCCTTGGTTCCGGTTTCTACATGGTGTGACCCTGCCACAGCATCCCCCACACTGTGATCCTGTCAGACAGTGGATTACGGGAACCCCTTCACCAACTCCAGATTGTGAAAAACCCCAGAAAAAAAAAAAAAGAGAGAAATTTAATTAAAAAAAAAAAAAAAAAGAACTGGGAAGTAGCTTCAGCAGAACCCAACATGCCTGCTCTGTACTGAACAGGTGATTGGGAGCTGCCTAGGCGGGGAAGCCCTCCACCCCAGTCTTGAAGAGTGGCAGCTGTCAGATCAGGGGAGGCAGGCAGTGACCAAAGGATGCAGATTTAAAAGGGCCACTGAACAGACTTTATTGAGGTATCACTCCCGGGCAGAACTCAATTAAACCCACGGAGGGGACAGGGGAAGGGTCTGAGGAGAAACCGCGTGGAAGCTCGACTGGACTGGACTTTTATGGGGCTTACAGCAGGAAGAGAAGGGCTTGGGACAGGAAAAGGTGTTTTTAGGGTCCCTTGCCCCTTTGGAGTTGGTCAGGGGAGTTGGCTGAACTCCAGGATCGGCCAGGGGGTCCTGCTGATTGACAGGCATTAGTCAGGAGATCTGGCTGATTGATAGGCATTTCTGCCAGCATCTGATTGATGTTCTTGAGGGCTGCTTTGTTCTAAGTCGCCACTAAGTCGCCACCACCAACCTAACAGCAGCTGCACTAACTGCACTTCAGCATTAAGAGCTCGTAGGACCTCCAAATGATACCATGGTTACTGGTGAGGAGTTCTGCCTTCCCACATGTTGACGTTTGAACATTAGAGGAGCACGCCGAAGCAAGCATATGAAGCAGGGTTTATTTAAAAAGAGGGAACACAGACTTCTCCTGGGAGGGAGAAGGGGCCATAGCTGGTGTCCTGGTATCCCAGGAAGCAAGGTGTTCTGCCCTTTTTATGTGTCCTAGGCTTCCTTGGTTCTGGGGCCCTCTTCCCCTCATCTTCCTCCTTCCTAGGAACCTGACTAGGCCCAGGGATGCTCCTGAGCTGGTCAAAAGGTGGGAACCAGATGAGCTGAAGGGGAAGGGCAGGGTGGAGCAGCCAAGGACAATTAATCAAAAACCTTGTAGCTCCCTGTAGGGAGGGGCAATTCCTGGGACAAGCTATCTTAGCAGCAGATTGGCTCAAGGGCAGGTTCTCCATAAGGGTGGAGGAAGGGCTCTGAAGGAACTAACATTTCAATCCCTCAGGGAACAGTCTCCAACTTGCCACACTCATCAAAATTGGCCTCACTCCATTTCCTGTCTATACTGACCGCCGGTTTAATTCTGGCTTCACCCCAGGGCCTGCGTGCACAAAGGAGCAAGAGTCCAGCACCCTGGAGATTCCAAACCGGAGCCTGGTGGAGCTGAATTCGCACCAATTCTATGAGGGGGGGTGGGGCTGTACCAAGACCCCTAGAAGGAATTTTTAAAAAGGGGGTCCCGTAGGCCGCCCTGGCTGCATGGGGCACTCACCCTGCTCGGGCTCCATCCAGATTAAGCAGCTCCAGAAGCCCCAGCTTCACCTGGCGGTGGGGACCCGGAGAACCAGTTTTCAGGCGCCACTCCCCAGGCCGAGTTGGGAGGTTAATCGGATTAAGTGAGCCATGGGGGTCCAGGAGCGCGCCCAGCAGCCCGGTGGGCGGAGACGCCAGCGCGGGAGGGATCATGCCCAGGTCTGGGGTCAAGGTCCTGCCCCGGCGCCAGCACGCAGCCATGGGATCCACGCAGAAGAGTGCTCGCAGGCCCAGGGGACGTGCCTCGGCCACCGCCAGGTGCGCGGGACTCCTTGATGCAGAGCCACTCAGGCCTGGGGAGGGGACAAGCGCGAGACCCTGGGAAGAAAGCGGAGGTGCCCGGAAATGGCGGGTCACCGAAACCCAGCCCCGGGCGCATTCTCTGCGCAGCCGGGAAAGCAGCGCTGGGGTGGGGCGCAGAGGGAGTGGGGGGCCGAGCAGGAGGAGGGGGTCCAGGCCGAGCAGGAGGGGGGCCCCGGGTCGAGCTGCGGAAACCGCGCATGCGACGCCCCACCCCAGGGCCTCGGAGACTCGCCTCCCCACGCTGAGACCCTCGGGCCTCCGAACCCCTCCAAGACCCGGTCCCTGCCCCCTCACGGCCTGTGTCCCCCACACCAGGTCAGCACAGATGCGCTGGAGTGTCCCCCCACTAAGACCCGCTCTGCCCCTCCCATTCGGAGCCGGGACCCCTCCCCATGGCCACGTCCCACAATCTCTCTAAGGCACTTCCCCTGCCCCACGCTGACACGGCTGTGACACACCCCACACACTGCCTGCCGCTTAACATTTTTTAAGACACGCAGCCCGATGCCCCTGTCTTCCCAATAAATTCGAAGCCCTCCGTGTCCCGCCCTGGTCCCCACCCCCAGCCATGGCCTTTCACACACTCTAAGACACAATCCTGCTCCTCCCCCAACACGGTCTTGACCCAGGCTGAGACTCCTGTCCGGTTGTCTCCCCATAAGGCCGTCTCGCCCCATCACTCCCAGAAAACCACCCGGTCCCGACTCGGGGCCTGTCTTGAGTCCCCCCGCACGCCCTGTGCCCCCTTCCTGATGCTGCTGGGGAGTCCCCAGGAACAGTCTAAGCCACTGCTGTCCCGCTGCCGGGCCTCTCTCCCCTCCCCCCAGCACTGACGGTCCCTCCAACTCCAGGGCCGCCACTGGACCCCTGCGCCGCCCCTTTCCCTCCTAAGTCACTCCCCAATTCGCTCCTGGGCCCCTGTGTCCACCCTGGGACAGCTTGGCGGTGCCCAACACGAAGGCCCGCCCGGGTCCCGCTGCCAGCACGTCCAGCCCTCCCCCCCATCCTAGGGCACGCCCCTTGCGCCATCCCACCTTAAGGCCTAGTGTCCCCCTAGACAGGCACTGGTGGGCTCCTGGGCGCGAACCCTCCCAGCCTCAGTTCTGCGTTGCCCGCCCACACTGAGGCTCGCTCCTTGCCCCACCCCCAGCACGCCCCCTCTAGGCCACGCCCCGTGCGCCGCCCCCTGCAGTCCACTGCGCACGTTAGAGCACGCCCTTGCACCGCCCTCCACCCTGGGTCCCTCTAGGAAGGCGCAGTCCAGCTCCAGGGCGCGTCCCCCTCGCAGCCCCAGCTCCGCGGTGCTCAACACTCAGGCTCGTCCCTGTCCCACCCCCAGCACGCCCACCCCCCACCCCCCCACTCTAGGACACACCCCGTCCTGCTCCTGGCTCCCAAGTTCCCCATGCCGTCCCAGCGCAGCCGTGCCCGGACTTATGACCTCCCCTCCCACCGTCCACTAAAAACCGCAGGGTGCGGACCCTTGACTCCTCCATCCCCGCCCCCGCCAGAGCTGGGTCCCCCTCCCACCGCTAGGACTCGCGGGTCCTGCTCTGGATCCTCCAGTCCGCCCACTGCGCCCTCGCATACCCATCCCTCCAGCAGTGAGACTGGCCTGCGATCCCCCACTCCCAGGGCGCACAAGATCTACGCAGACCCCGCCCCTTTCCTCAGGCTACCCTCCCCCCCACACACACTGTGACGTCACATTGACTCTGCCCTCCTGCCCTTCCCGGTTGCCCCACCCCCAGCGCGTCAGGGACAACCCAGTCCCTCTGGGTCCTGGGGCGGGTGGAGCCCAGGACCCGCCAGTGACGCTCCTAGTAGCCCCTGGGGCGGTGGGGCTCCTGGCCCCCTGTTCAGACGCTCAGGGACTCTCTGCCTGCTGCACTGCGTCTCTGGGGTTGCTGTGAATCCCCCATCTGTGGTTTAAAATCCCAGTGTCCCTGCTGGTCCGGTCCCCCCAGTGTCTTGTCTGCCGCTTAGCGCAGCCTTGGCTCCGCGCACTGTGGGCTAAGGAGCCTGCCAACCATCAGCCGCCTCCTGACACTCCGAGGACCCCAAACGGCAGGCCCGGGGCTCTGAACCCCAACTCTCGACAAGTTCGTCCGCGCTTTACTGAGAGTTGAGCTCAAATGACCTTAACACAGAGGACCCATTTAGTGACAAAACAAACTCAAAGAGACCATGACTTGCACAATAAGAAAGGGTGTTTCCAGGGTCACCCCGGTGTGTTGGTAGCGACAAAAGGTCACCACAAATGCACTCAGTAACTGTTCCTTAATTTAGTGGTCAGAAATCTCCCAGGATTCAGTTCTCGGATGTCTAAAAATAAGTGGGAAAAAACGGAAAGTGCAAAACTTGTAAATCAGGCATTTGTCACAGCACATTGTTAAAACTGTTTTATTTGGTTATGATTTGCCCTGTTAATCCTTTGCTGTGCCTAGATTATAAATCATACGTTATGACAGGCATCTATATATACTGGAAAAGTATAGTCTATATAGGGTTAGGTACTAGCTGAACTTTCTACCTCCTCTGAGAGTTCTGGAATGTGTCCCCGGTGGATAAAGAGGGGACCTCTGCGCTGTTTTCATGGGGTTGAAGTGGAGGGAACCTTCTTATTATGAGGGCTCAGGTTCTGATTGCTTGCTGAGAATCTCTAGTTTGGGTGCAGGGAGGAAATGGGCCTCTCAGTGTCATCTTGATTGTGTGGCCATTAGCAGTAGTCACTCCACCCTGGTTCGCTTTGGGCTGTTGGACCCCATGCAAAACCAGAGGCTTCCCACAGCTGGATAATTCTCTCGGGGCTCAGTTGGCATCATAAGAGTGCGGTTCAAGCCCTCCCCAGACCCCTGACATCTACATGTGCATGGTGTATACTTTGCACCCCAAATCCTGTACATTTATTTTCTGCCTTTTGTTTTCCTCTGCAGGGACTCCACGCTGCTTCTCCTCCTTGTATGTTGGCTTCTGCAGACCTGTGAGCCGAAATCACCGAACGCCTCCAAGCCAAACGTCCTGCTGATCTTGGCAGATGATCTGGGCATCGGGGATGTTGGTTGCTATGGGAACCGTACACTGAGGTAGAGTGCCGTTTGGGTGGTGGGGTGGTGCTGTGTGTGTGCAGTTTAGGGGAATAATTCACTTAAAATCGACCAGTGCAAATGAAATTTCTTAGTGCTCCAGAACTCAGCACCACACATGATTCTCTCCAAGAGTAAAAATAGGGTCTTAGCCCTCTCAAACAACTTGAGGCCGGGCTGAGTTTGTGAGGGTTTTCCTGGGGCTGCTGTATTAAATAACCAAAAACAAAGAGACTTAAAAGTAATCCAGGAACCACCCCCCCCACCCCAGCCCTGGAGGGCAGAAGCTGGACCAGGGTCCCAGCCTGAACTCCCTGCACAGGCTCCAGGGGGCTCCTCCTGCCTCTCCGCCTCTTGGGATCCAGGTGGCCCTGGGCTGGTGGCCCCTCACTGCAGTCTCTGCCTCCATCTCCACGGGGCTCCTCCTCTGTGTCTATGTCCCCTCCTCTGTCTCTTGTGAGGACACGGCCATTGCATGAGGGCCCCCCGACCCAGGAGGAGCCCATCTCAGGACCCTGCACTAACGACCTCTGCAGAGAGCCTGTTTCCATACAAGGTCCCACTCACAGGTTCTGGGGTCAAGGTGTGGACAGGACCTGCCTCTTACAATGGTGTCCAGCTCCCTCCACAGGCTCAGGGAGGCTCCTCCTGCCTCTCTCAGCTCCTGGGGCTCCAGGTGGCCCTTGGCAGAACAATATGGTGACCCCTCAAAAGCTTAAGATTGAATCACAATATGAGCCAGCAATGCCACCGCTGGGTTCAGACGAAAGGATTTGAAAGCTATGGGTCCAAAAGATACTCACATATTCTGTGTTCACAGAAACCCTGATCCCCAGTATGACTGGAGACTAGGGCAAAAATGGGGGGTCAAGGAGAAGGTCTGAATGGAGGCCTTTGGAGGCCAGAGGATCGTAGAGAGTGTGGGTTATTTTCTTATTTTGGCTAAACTGTATAGAGGATTACACACAGGGTTGTAAAATTGTAATCCGTTCTGAGCCCTTTATTCTCAGGGCTAGCAAATCACTAGAATTTTACCCCAATCCATCAGCATGCATCTTATGTATCCATCCATGAACGAGCCATCCCTCCACCCACCCATCTGTCCATGTTCTCATCCAGGCATCATCCATTTGTCTATCTGCCCATCCACCCATGTTGGATGGATAGATGGATGGATGGGTGGATGGTAGGATGGGTGGATGGGTGGGTGAGTGGGTGGATGGATAGATGGGTGGGTGGATGGTTGCCTGGATGGATGGATGGATGGATGGATAGATGGGTGGATGGGTGGGTGGGTGGGTGGATAGATGGATGGATGGATGGATGGATGGATGGATGGATGGATGGGTAGATGGGTGGATGGATGGATGGGTGGATAGATGGATGGGTGGATGGATGGATGGATGGATGGGTGGATAGATGGATGGATGGATAGATGGTTGCCTGAATGGATGGATGGATAGATGGTTGCCTGGATGGATGGATGGATGGATGGATGGATGGATGGATGGATGAATGGGTGGCTGGGTGGGTGGATGGATAGATGGTTGCCTGGATGGATGGATGGATGGATGGATGAATGGGTGGCTGGGTGGGTGGATGGATGGATGGGTGGTTGGATGGGCAAATGGGTAGATGGGTGGATGGGTGAATGAATGAATGGGTGGATGGATGGATGGATGGTTGAATGGTGGATGAATGGGTGGGTGGATGAGTGGAAGGATGGATGGATGGATGGGCGGATGGATGGTTGGCTGTTTGGATGCATGCTTGGCTGGATGGATGGATGGATGGAAGGACTGACAAGGTTCTTTACCTTGGTCCTACTGGTACACTGGCCCAGATCACTCTCTGTGATGGGCCCATCCTGTTCATTGTAGGATGTTGAACAATATTTCTGGTCTCCACCTGCTGCTCACCAATAGCACCACATCCCAAAGTGGGACACCCCCAGTGTCTCTGCACTTTGCCAGTTGTCCTTGGGAAGAAAACTGTCCTTATGGGGGGCCACTAGGTGGTCAGCTTTGGGTGCATGAAGAACAAGGTCTGAGCTTCTATAGCTTCGCTCCCACCAGATGCAGCCTCCTCCAAGGTAGAAGGGGAGAGACAAGCACCTGTCATCTGCCAGTACGTGGGGGAATTCAGTGAGCTCTAGGGGCTGTGTCACTGCCTTTGGGATTCGTATCTATAGTGAGATTCTCAATCAATTTTTGCACATCTGACTGCAAAAGCTCTTAGGTGAAGTGTTTCATCTTCTCTTTGAATTTTGCACCTGAGAAAGCTGGTAGGAAACTCAGGGAGAACCCTTCGGGAATGCTGATGGGATATTCAAAGCACACAAGCCCCTGGGTTGCATTACCCCCCCCCCAAAAAAAAAGAAAAAGCCAAAAACTTTGCCCTTGTGTGTGACATTGGTCATCTCTTCCTTCAAACATAATTTTGTTGGAGTCCATCTTCCTCTAAGAAGCCCTGTGATGTAACCACAGAGTTATTGTGACCAGAGGTCTCCCATAACCCACTCTAAGTGGAGAATGTCACCAAGCAGGTGTGCATTTCATACCCCGAACCCACCCAAGGTCCTGGCTGAGCCCAGACTGCCTCCAGCGGACTCAGAACCCACCTCATTCCTGGCTGGACAAAAGCTTCTCACGCAGCCTGTGTTTATAATCACTGTTCAACATCTGTCATCCATCACCCCCCGAAAGTGAAATCAGCAAGGTGTCTGTGTGCCAGCCCCCCCCCCAGGCCAAAGTCAAAATTCAAAATCTGGGGGCCCTTTGTTGCTTTAGCAACAGCTGAGGTGGGGAAGGGCTGTAGGAGGAACCGCCCAGGGTGAGCCTCATCTGTCCTTTGCAAACTCAGAGAAGTGGGCGCACTAAGACAGGTGCCATGCCTCCCCGGGAAGTTCCATGCTGGCCTCTTCTGGAGCCCAGAGCGTTCCCGTCCCTTTCCCAAGTGACATTCATCTGATTTGCTCAGGACCCCCAATATCGACCGGCTGGCGGAGGAGGGTGTGAGACTCACCCAGCACCTGGCGGCCGCCCCGCTCTGCACCCCGAGCAGAGCTGCCTTTCTCACCGGGAGATACGCCCTCCGATCAGGTGGGTGTCCCAGGGACCATGGACAGCAGCTCCAGGCTGCAGCCTGGACCCCATCGCTGCTCTATCTGGGTAGCGATCTCCAAGAGACTGGTAACGTGAAGGCTAATGTGCCCTCCTGTCACCTTCCTGCAGTGTGTGCTCAGAACAGGGTATCCTATGCCCTCACCCCCTCAGGACCCTCAGCCCCCAGTGGCTGTTAAAACCCATGCACAAAGCCAGGCACAGTAGCGCACGCCTGTCATCCCAGCGGTTGGGAGGCTGAGGTAGGAGGATCACGAGTTCAAAGCCAGCCTCAGCCAAAAGGAGGCCCTAAGCAACTCAGTGAGATCCTGTCTCTAAATAAAATGCAAAATAGGGCTGCAGACAGGGCTCAGTGGTTAGGTACCCCTGGGTTAATCAAATGGGAGTCACACACCTCTTCCTGAGGTCTAAATTGTCCCTAGCTGACCTGGGACATGCAGCACGATGCAGGTTCTATGGGAATCATGCTGATACTCAGAGAAAAAAAATTACTCAGGGAAAAAACACCCAACACAAATGTCTGCATGTCTGGTGCAGGAGAAAGGTTCTTTTCCTTCCGATATTTTCCATGTACCGGCTGTTGTCTCATCAAATTGCCAGGTAGGTGCCCTTAGTAGGCTGTACGGAGGGAGCCTTCTGGGATGGGTTGACCACCATCATTGGTGGATGAGAAGCAGATATATGGTGATTGACAGGTGATAGACAATGCTCCATAGATGATGATGGTGATACCATCAATGAAGGAATACGTATTAATGATGCTCAATTGATAGCAATCCTGTCAATAGATAATAGAGGAACAGGTGATAGCTAATGATGGGTGATAGAGGTATATAGAGGTGACAGACACGTAATGCACATACAGGTGACAGATAAATGATGTGTGGATAGAAAGGGGATAGATGCGACATAATGATACCTGGATGATAGGTAATGATAGATAGATAGATAGATAGATACTGGGTCGGTTCTCATGATAGGCAAGGTGTGTCCAACTTATGCAGCTGACATTGGGGCGGATGGTGCTCTGTGGTGGGGTCATGCTGTGCACGACAGCACATTTAACAACCTCTCTGATCTGCACCCACTCATACCCAGAGCACCACCTCCGACCTTCCCCGAGTGCTGACAGCCAGATCCTTGCCCACTGTCCCCTGGTGCCCAGAATCCCTTTGCTAAGACCTGTTCCTGGCAAAGGGAACGTGAACCTTGCTCTGCTGTCGGTTCCACAGGAATGGACAACGATAAGTACCGGGTCCTCTACTGGAACGCGGGCTCTGGCGGGCTTCCTGCCAACGAAACCACTTTTGCAAAAATCCTAAAGCAGCAAGGCTATGCCACCGGCCTCGTAGGTATGCGGACACCTGACTCCCCTCCCATCCAATTGTCCAGGGACCAATTTCCTCCAGAGGAAAAAAAAACACTTTCATCCTGCTCCGTCTCTCGAGTCGGTACCTGGCCTGGCTCTGGCGCTCTCGGATGGTTTCCAGTTCAGAAGTTCTCCTCATTGCAGACGGTCAAGGTTCTTTGATATATTCTTTGTCCTCTTTTCTTCTCTGGACCTGTCTATCTTCTTCAGCCTCAAGGAATCAGAAAGTTCTTCAGAGCCTGGCTCCGCCGCCTGTAATTCCAGTAGCTTGGGAGGCTGAGACAGGAGGACCGCAAGTTGGAGGCCCACCTCAGCCATTTAGCGAGGGCCTGAGCAACTCAGCGAGACCCTGTCTCTAAAGAAAACACAAAAAGGGCTGGGGATGGGGCTCTGAGTTCAATCCCTGGTACCCAGACCAAAAGCAAATCCTGGCTGAGATCCCTCATGGCCTCCGCTGATTCAGGATCTGCTCTTTTGGAGGTTTTCTTTCCCCTGACCGCATCGAAATGGCCCCGGGGATTTTTGTCCCAGGCAACGCATGCGCCCTTGGTGTGGCTGACCACCCACCCCCGCCTGCAGGAAAGTGGCACCAGGGCGTGAGCTGCGCATCCCGCGGGGACCACTGCCACCACCCGCTGAACCACGGCTTCGACTACTTCTACGGCCTGCCCTTCACCCTGATCAACGACTGCGACCCCGACAGGCCCCCCGACCTGTGGGTCAGCGTGGCTGCCCGGTTCAGCCGCTACACCCGCGTCCTGGCTCTGGGCGTCCTGACGCTTGCCGCCGCCAAGCTCAGCGGCCTCCTCTCGGTTCCCTGGACGGTAGTCGGGGGCGCGGCCGGCCTCGTCTTCCTCTTCTTCATCACGTGGTTCTCCAGCTGTGGGTTCGTGCGTCGCTGGAACTGCGTGCTCATGCGGAACCACCAGGTCACCGAGCAGCCCATGGATGTGGGGAGCACCACCCGACGGATGCTGCAGGAAGCCACGGCCTACATCCAAAGGTGGGGACCCTCACGATGGGGCGGGGGGCAGGTTCTGAGCCATGAGCTACTCTGGGGTCCAATAGCAGCAGGTGTATTGGAAAGGTCCAACCTCACACTTCATTCACAAATGAAAGGAAGCTTTCCTTCTTCATGGATACATAGTATTCCACAGTGTATATGCTGCAGGATTTCTTTATGGAGTCACTTTGCCCACGTCTGTCATCCTAGCAGCTTGGGAGGCTGAGGCAGGAGGATGGCAAGTTGGAGGGTAGCCCCAGCAACTTGGCGGGGCCCTAAGAGACTCAGTGAGACTCTGTAAATAAAATATCAAAAGGACTGGGGATGGGACTCAGTGTTGAAGCACCCCTGGGTTCCATCTCTGGTGCTAAAAAAAGAAGAAAAAGGAAAGGTCCGACCTCTTCCTATGAATTGGTTTCCACACTCACGTCTCTGTATTGAGTTACTGGGGTTGCATTGGAAAGTATCAGAGTAGTGGTCATGCACCACGGACTCCTTCCAAGGCCTAGGGAATGCCTGAAACCCCGGAGAGTACCCAACCATTCATATATATGTTATAAATCAATATTCATACATATATTATAATATATAGCTATTTCCATATGCATACATACCTATGAAGATATTTAATTTATAAATCAGGGAAAGTCAGAATTAGCAGCACCTAATCATATAATGGAGTAAATGTGGCAATGTTCTCTAATACGAGGTGGGTGGAGAGGTGTCCCATCCCTCCCTCTCAAAACTTCTTCCGGTACTATACTGACCATGGATGCTGTTTTACTCAGACAAAATTGCCACTGTGACCAAAAGACCCAACAAGAACAATAGAGAAGAAAGAGTTTATTTGGGGCTCATGGTGTCCGAGGTTCAGTCCCTGGTGGCCGACTCCGTGGCTCTGGCCCAAGGGGAGGCAGAACAAAATGGTGGAAGGGCTGGAGGAGGAGAGCAGCTCAGGACAGGGCACCAGGG
Organism: Marmota flaviventris; assembly: GCF_047511675.1. NCBI lineage: Eukaryota > Metazoa > Chordata > Mammalia > Rodentia > Sciuridae > Marmota > Marmota flaviventris. Next base: position 17,813,644 of record NC_092519.1, read on the forward strand.
AGCAGAGAGAGCTCTGCTCACCAGGGACAGGACAGAGACCCCAAAGGCACAGCCCAGGGACCCCCTCCTGCAGCCACACCCCACCTGCTGCAGTCACCACTTAGTTAGTCCATGCAAGTGGATTAATCCACTGATTAGGTTACACCTCTTATAATCTAATCTTTTTACCTGTGAACTTTCTTGCATGGTCTCACCCCTGAATTTTTGGGGGACCCCTCACAGTGAAATCCCAGCAGGTGACCCCAGGTCATGGACGCATCAGATTCAAGGTCCACTGTGGAGGCCATCATCTCCCGTCCATAATTCAAGTGGTTGGTTTTCTTCTTTCAGAAACAAGGACAGGCCCTTTCTCCTCTTTGTGTCCCTGATGCACGTCCACACTCCTCTGGTGACCTCGAAAGCCTTCCTCGGGAGAAGCCGCCACGGTTTATACGGAGACAACGTGGAGGAGATGGACTGGTTTGTAGGTAAGTCAAGATCAAGAATGGGGGAGAGTACACCCCAATCCTGTGCCTTGTTTGTTCACTTATTCCCAGTGATAGTCTAATTTTGCACGAAACCAATCATTTTGCTAGCAGTCAGTTTTGTGAGAAGCTGTCGTTCCGCGTCACCCTTAGTGGTTACAGGAAGCAGAGAGACAACGTTAGCTCTCAGCATCGTGGAGAAAAAGGGCTCTGCTTTCGGGGCTTGGGGACACGCTAGAGAGAAGCAAGAACTTGCAGACCCTTCCATCTGTGAGGGTTTCTTGGAGACGTGGAAGCCCCCGCAGGTCAGGTGACACGTCCTCGCATGAACTTCCTGACATCTGAGCTACGTGAGAGGCAGATGTCCCCAAGGAGGACAGCAGCTCACATCCCTCGTGAATTGGCCTCTGTGCCTTCAGGGGTAGGAAGGACCGCTGGTCTCCATGGTGCAGGGAGCTACTGCTAGGTTTGCGGGTGTCCCCTGCTCTGCTGATCATGGCCATCATATATTTGACTGCTATTGGTTGTGGTTCCTTCCACGTGGGCCGGAATCTGTCATGGCTTTTCCCTGCCCCGGGCCACCCTCTCACACTTTTATTAGGGCACTTGACCCCCACAGGCAGCGCACGTCGAAAGCACGCCTCCTGGCGACATCCTGGATATTTCTTTGCAAGTCTCTCCTGGTTTTCGAGGCGACACGGTGCTAAGCAGACCTGGGCAAAACAGTCTCAGCATCACATCACACATCACACATGCCCCTGTGAGCTCTGGGCAGGGGGCTCTTTCTGTGACTGTCCAGAATGAGGTGGCTTGCGCACAGAATGGGAAGTGCATGCCACCAGCTGAGACCCGTGTGGGCGCTCCCTCTGACACCTTCCACCTTCTCCACAGGTAAAGTCCTCCATGCCCTTGACGAGAACGGTCTGAAGAACTCCACGCTCACCTATTTTGCCTCTGATCATGGAGGGCTACTGGAGGCCACAGAAGAACACCAGCAGCTGGGGGGGTACAACGGGATCTATAAAGGTGAGGGGCTGGCCACAGGGAGGGACGGGGACAGGGAGCCAGAGGAGCCCGCATCTGAGATGCCAGAGCAAGGAGACTACAAAGTGGGGAGAGGAAGGATGATGATGAAGAAGAGGAGGAGGAGGAGGAGATGGAGGAGGAGAAGGAGGAGGAGGAGAGATGAGGAAGAGGAAAAGAAGGAGAAGGAGGAAAAGGAGGAGAAGAAGGAGGAGAAGGAGGAGGAGGATATAAAAAAAGGAGGAGGAGAGGAAGAAGGAGCAAGAGGAGGAGGAGGAGGAGGAGAAGGAGGAGGAGAAGGAGAAGAAGGAGGAGGATGAGGAGAGATGATGATGAAGAGGATGAGGAGAGATTAGGAGGAGGAAGAGGAGAGGGAGAAAAGGAGGAGGGGATGGAGGAGGAGAAGGAGGAGATAGAGCAGGAGGAAGAGATGGAGGAGGAAAGGGAGGAGAAAAAAGAAAATGGAGGAGAAAGAGGAGCTGGAGGAGGAGGAGGAGGAGGAGGAGAGAGAGAGAGATGAGGAGGAGGACGATATAAGCAGGAGTAGAAAAAGCAGGAGGAAATGGAGGAAGAGGATCAGTTGGAGGAAAAGGAGGAGGATGAGATGGAGGAGGAGAAGGAGGAGGATATGAAAGAGGAGGAGGAGGAGAGAAAGAAGGAGCAGGAGGAGGAAGAGGAGGAGAAGAAGGAAGAGGAGGAGAGAAATGAGAAGGAGGAAGAGAAGGAGCAGTAGGAGGAGAAGAAGAAGGAGGAGGAGATGCAGAAGGAGGAGGAGGAGGAGGAGGAGGAAGAGGAGGGGATAGTAAAGGAAGAGATGGAGAAGAAGGAGGTGGATGTAGAGATGGAAAAGGAGGAAGATGGCGCCCTGCCTTATGCCTGCCTGCTGGGTCCCCACCCCTAATGTCCTCAGCCACACACCTCTTTAGGGTAGGACGGTCCCTGCAGAGGCCCAACCATGATTGATGTCATCTCCTGGCAGGTGGCAAAGGCATGGGTGGCTGGGAAGGGGGCATCCGAGTCCCTGGGATCTTCCGGTGGCCTGGTGTGCTGCCCGCTGGCCGTGTGATCCAGGAGCCCACCAGCCTGATGGACGTGTTCCCCACCGTGGTCCAGCTGGGGGGCGGCCAGGTGCCCCAGGACAGGTCCGTGTTCACAAGGTCGTCTTCCCTCCCTCCTATGAGCCCCCTCGCTCTCAGTTCAGGGCTGGAAATGCCACTAAGGAATGCTCTATGACAAGTGGGGTGCAGCTCAGTGGTGAGCACCGGCAAAGTTCCCTGGCACTGAGAGACCCTGGGCTCCATGCTCAGCACTAGGGAGGAAGGGAGGGAGGGGAAAATCAGTATGCTGATGCTGAGTTGCTCTCAACTACATTTACAGTGACTAGTTCCCCTATTTAATGGAAGGTCTAGGGTCCCCCCAACTTCTCACTCCATGGCAGAATTTTCGTATTATATATCAGGGGATCATGAGGTCTCTGAAGACAGATTGGTCACTAGGGTATGTGTGTGTATAAAAATATGTCTCCGTGGAGATTATCTATCTGCCATCTATCTATCTATCATCAACCTATCATTTATCTATCCATCATCTAACTACCTATCCATCATGTTTCTATCTGCTGTCTATCAACATCCCTCCATCTTCCATCTGTGTATCTAACATTTGTTATCGATTCATTGTCTACATCTGTCACCTATCTATCTATCTATCCTCTGTCAATCTGTCTACTGAAGACATTTATTTTAAAGAGCTGGCTCACGGGCGTGTGACAGCCAGTAGTAAATCCAAAAGCCTTGCACTCAGCGAGCAGACTGCACCCCTGGACATTATTTCTATGCCAGTCTTGAGACCAAAAAAAATCCCATCTTCTCCAGTAGACCTGTTCTTTGCCTTGAAGGCCTTCAACTACTTAGACAATGCCCACCAACATTACTGTGGGTTAGCAGTTCAACCTAAACTCAAATGATGTTGGTGGTTGCTCTCATCCACCAAATACCTTCCCAGCCACATGATTACACACCCGGTGCTCTGTGTCTTGGGGTTCTGTGTTGACAATTCCACCAAGTCCACATGGGAAGTATTTTAAGAACTGAGTCATACTGAACACGGACAGATATTTTTCTGGTCTCATTCCCTAAACTACAGCAATTCCATGCAGGAGGAGATCCGTGAGTCCTAGGAGGACATCCTGTCTCCTCATGGAACAGATGTAGGCACCCTTGGGTTTGGGTATCCACAGGGGTCCTGGCACCGAGCCTCCCTGGGACCCTGAGGGACAACTCCAACTAAAAATAAAATAACAGGGCCAGGGACCTTGAGCTCAGGGGTGAGCACCTGGATTCCACCCCCAGCACTGCAAAAATAAATTAATAGGCTTAAAATATTTTTTTGAGGAAAACACTTGCATTTCTACATTCAATATTCAGATTGTTTTTAAATCACAAAGCAGGACTTCCTGGCTGTCTGGCTGGACTCAGGAGACTCTGCATGCATATCCAGGGCCATGGCGGGGTGCGGGCGGGTGTGCATAATGGTTAGGGGGTGCTGCCTACGAGATGGCGTTGTGTCTTAGAATACCACAGACCTCTTGTTAGAATACCCAGCGCCACTCGGTTGAGGAGTCTCCGTGACACACTCATCTGGGGCCCTTCTAGCCCCGGGATCACATCCCCCCACTGGCCGTCACTGCTCCTGAGCATCCTTGGTCTGACCCCGCCCTTGCTCTCTGCATCAATCAGGGTGATTGACGGCCGCAGCCTGGTACCGCTGCTGCGAGGAGATGTGGAGCACTCTGAGCACGAGTTCCTCTTCCACTACTGTGGACAGTTCCTGCACGCGGCCCGCTGGCACCACAGGGAGAGTGAGTACCGCAGGTCCTGCTGCCGGGCGCCAGGGGGCGCTGGGAGATGCAGCCGGAGGAGGGAGGAAGATGGATAGATGGATGGATGGATAGACACGTAGATGGATGGATGGATGGATGGATGGATGGATGGATGGATGGATGGATGGGTGGGTGGATATGTGGGCAGGAAGATAGATAGATAGATAGATAGATAGATAGATAGATAGATAGATAGATGGAATACATAGGTAGATGATGAGTGGATGGGTAGATGGATACATGGATGGATGGATGGATGATGGATGGATGGATGGATGGATGGATGGATGGGGGAATGGATAGATGGATGGATGGATGGATGGATACATGGATGGATGGGGGAATGGATGAATAGATGGATGGATTAGTGGGTGGAAGGATAGATGGATGGATGAGTGGGTGGATGGATGGATAGATGGATGATAGATGGATGGATGGACAGATGGATGATGGATTGGTGGATAGATGGGTGGATCACTAGCTAGCTAGATGATGGATGGTTGGATGGATAGATGGATGGATGGACGGGTAGATAGATGATGGTGAGTGGGTGGATAGATGTATTGTGGATGGATGGATGGATGGGAGGGTGGATGGATAGATGGATGGTGGATTGGTGGATGGATGGATGGGCAGGAGGGTGAATAGATAGATGATGGGTGGATGGATGGATAGATGAATGGATGGATAGATGGAAGGGTGGATAGATAGATGGTGAATGGATAGATAGATAGATAATAATGGGTGGATGGATAAATGGATGTTGGATGGGTGGGTGGATAGATGGATGGTTGGATGGATAGATGAGCAGGAGAATAGATAGATAGATAGATAGATAGATAGATAGATAGATGATGAATAGATGGGTGGATGGGTAGATGGATAGGTAAATAGACAGATGCTATGTGGATGGATAGACATAGAGATGGATCTAAAGAATAGGTATATGCACCACTGATCAAGGGGGGTCCCCTGCTTTTGTCTAGTTATTTTGATGTACATGCTAATCTCATCTGAAAACCTGCGTTCACAGGGACATCCAGACTCCAATCAGGATGATTGATAGAAGCACAGATACACAGATGCTCCGTGGAAAGATTGCTAGGTGATAGATAAGGAGAGATGATCGACCATCAAACAGAGATACACAGATGCGCAGACGGGTGGTGATGATTGACAGATGGGTGCAGAGAGTCAGACATATAGATAGATAGAATGGTTGGGTGCTGGCAGAGATGATTGGCAGGTACACAGACTCACAGATAATGAATAGGTGGACAGATAGGTAGGTAGATGATGGATATGGATGGATGGATGGATGGATAGATAGATAGATAGATAGATAGATAGATAGATAGATAATTAACAGAAGTTAGGAAGGTAAAGAGACAGAATAGAAAAAATAGATGATAGATTATTGGTGGACAGACAGCCGGACCTAGATGACTGATAAATGCACAGAGATTATATATATATATATATATATATATATATATATATATATATATATATATATATATATATATATATATCTGTCTGTCAACCCCCCCCCCCACCCCCCGCCATGTCTATACATATATCACCTGTCCTGCGCGGATCCCAACCCTGTGTCCGACCATCTGTCCATCCCCGAGTCCCCCTGCCGCCTACCCTGTCTGCCGGGGCGCACGCCCATAGACACCGGCGATCTTGACAGGGACGTGGGGCGCAGGGCCACCCTGAGCCGCGCCGCTGTCGCCGCTATGCCCACAGGTGGGAGGCTCTGGAAGGTCCACTACACGACACCGAGGTTCCAGCCCGCGGGCTCGGGCGCCTGCGGGGACCAGCATCTGTGCCCCTGCTCCGGGGACGGCGTCACCCAGCACAGCCCGCCCCTGCTCTTCGACCTCTCCAGCGACCCTTCCGAGGCCCGGCCACTGTCCCCCGACTCGGAGCCGCTGTTCCACGCCGTGGTCCAGCGCGTGGGCGAGGCCGTGGCGCGGCACCGGGGGACCCTGCGCCCTGTCCCGCAGCAGCTGACCCTGGACAACGTCCTGTGGAAGCCCTGGCTGCAGCCCTGCTGCGGCACCTTCCCCTTCTGCTCCTGCAGCAGCGACGACGGGGACAGCTCCTCCCAAGAGCCAGCGCCATGAGAAGGTGTCCCAGGGCCACCAGGGGACAGCGTCTCCAAGGAGACCCCTCCCCCGTTCCCCCCTTGAGGACCCTGCGGCAGCCGGGAGTGGGTCACTGAGCCATCTTGCTCTGAGAGGATTCCAGGGACCACCCCTCTCCTGACCCTGGGGTCTCACAGGGGCTGACTTCCTGTCCCCTCAGCTGCCAATCACCACAGAGCTGCATTGGGAACACCCAGCCTGACCACAGGCCAGGCAAACGGGTCTGCACCCAGTCCACTTTGGTTGGCCGAGTAAAGATCCTGTTCTGTGCTTAGGAATCAGTGATCGCTGAGGATTGGCCCTCGTGGCCACCTCTTGGGGTCACTGTCTTGGTACCCTTGCTGTGTGACTTAGAAATTGCCTCCAGGCTATCCACAAAAGTCCCAGAGAATAAGAAAACTTTCAACAAGATTGCAGGATAATGTCTCCCAGGAAATGGGAGGCCCAGAGGGACACAAGTTCATCCCAACTTCCTGCTGTACTGCCCTAACTATGGGAGAGTGGGCCCCATGGTGTCAGGAGGGTTGCTGCAGCTCTGGCCCTCCCATACCCAATCCAGGCAATAGGATAGAGCCAGAACTAAGAGGCCTCCTCTCCTCTGAGTCTGTCCCTGTGAAGGATAATTATCACAGAACCCACAACTTTTGGCTTTCAGCTCTCTGTAGAGAGAACCGGAAATTGAGAAATACCTGGCTCTCGGGAAGCGAGAGTAAGTCTCTGCGGCATATAAATGAGAACAGCTTCCTTGAGTGGGCCGAGGTTTTTGATGTATCACTAAAACTGCCAGAAGAAACACCCTTTATCTCATCCTGCTGGGAAGCACACGCAAATACCAGTACCTGTTATTAGCAAACGATCGTCAAAAGAGCAGAAGGCCTCTGGATGTATGGTTTCCACCTTGGACAAAGCCCTAGAGCCTTCAGATAGATCAAAGAAAGGCACCTTGCATGCTTCAATTATTTAAAGTCGTGGTGGCACACACCTGTAATCCCACTGGCTCTGGAGGCTGCGGCAGGAGGATCACCAGTTGGAGGCCAGCCTCGGCAACTTAGCAAGACTCCTGTCTCAAATTTTTTTAAAAAGGGGGCTGGGGATGTGGCTCAGTGGTTAAGCACCCCTGAGTTTAAAAAATAAATTAAAAATCCAGAGCTTTCGTACCAGGGACCAAGTGAGAGCAGTATTCGAGGGAACAGGGAGGCAGGGAGGTTTGTGAGGTCCTGCAGCACAGAAATGCAACCCAGCTAACACAAAGTAAGCATTATTTCTTGCATTGATCCACATAGCAAGGAAATCAAGGGACAATCAGCACATATAGGTTTGGGGACTAGAAACTGACACTGGCTGAATAGCCCTCTCTCAGTGAGCCTATTCCAATTTGCACATGGTCAAAAGTGTGCCTAACATCCTATAAGGGCCCCCTCTGACATATCTCTTAGCATGTAAATGTGGGTCTTGCTGAGGCCAGTTACTTCTGGGCAGGCAGCTGTGGTCAGATCTCCCTGCACCTGTTCCCAGCTCTCCCATTGCTGGTCTTGAACAAAGAACTTCTTTGGCGAGGGTCTTCCTGCCACTCATCTCAAGCACAGGACATGCATTCCTGTTCTGTCTCTAGCCACCAACTTGAAATTGGACCCAACCAAGGAGCCACTGTGATACCCAGCCATGGAAGCTTCTGTCATCCAGAGATCAGGGGGGCAGAGTGTCTCCCTGGGCGAGGGTCCCAGACAAGGGCGGAGGGTTCTGCTAACCAGGCAGCTGACCCTACCTGCCCTGGCTCTTAAAGTCCTTGGAGGGAAATGAATTATAGGTAGAGGGTTTTGTTGTGGTTTAGATCCAGAATGTCCTTCAAAGTCTCTTGTGTTGAAAGTGTGGTCCCCAGGGCAAGAGTGCAGAGGTAGGCTTTGGGGGGGTGATTGGATCTCGAGAGCTCTGAGCTCATCAGTGGGTTAGTCCATTGAGGGCTGAACGGGCGACTGGGAGATGGTAGGACATGGAGCCTACTTGGAGGAAATGCTTCCTTGGGGGTGTGGCCTTGGGGACTATATCCTGTCCCTGGCTTTTCTTCCCCCATCTCTCCTTCCTCCTGCCCTGTCCTAAGCTGAGTTCCTCCTCCACACCCTTCCACCATGATGGTCTGCCTTACTTCAGACCCAGAGCCCTGAGCCAGCCAACTACGGACAGAGATCTGTGAAACTGTGAACCAAAATAAATCTAACTTGCTTGGCTCAGGTATTTTGTCACAGCAACAAAGAACTGAAGAACACATTATTCTTGTGCCTGACCCCTTCTCTCTCCAACCCCTGGCTTCCTGGCTGCCCTGTCCTGAGCTGCTCTCCTTTTCCAGGCCATTCTGCCATTTTGTTCTGTTCCCCTTGGGCCAGAGCCATGGAGTCGGCCAACCATGGACCAAAACTCGGACACCAGGAGCCAAAATAAACCTTTCTTCCTCTCAATTGGTCTCGCCAGTTTTTTTGTCACAGTGATGGAAAGTTAAGCCAAGTTCTTTGCTGGCTGGATTTAACCTGCAGCCACAGGGAATGTGAGCCAAGGGAGGCGGTGCATAGAGTTCAGGCTTCAGAATCCATCCTGGAGAACATCTAGAGGAACAGGGAAGTCCCAACACAAATTAAAGGGACAAAATAGCAACTGTCATGGAGCATGGGTTGCAAGAGCTCCCTCATCTTTTACCTGATTTAGGTTGGTTTTGGATAAAACCACTCCATCAAACTGGAAAACATTCAAATTGATGCTGTTGTAGTCAGATCTTACCACATGGTGACCACAAGTCTCAACAAGAATAACTTAGAGGAGGAAAAGTGTATTTGGGGATCATGGTGTCCAAGGTTCAGTCCATGGTTGGCCAACTCCATGGCTCTGGCCCAAGAGGAGGCAGAAACAATGGGTACAGAGGATACAAGGCCATTTCTCAGGACTCTGAAATTCTGATAGATTCTCCCTGGGTGGTTTCATTTGTTCCTGTAGTCCATGTTCAAAATTCTTCTCCTACGTACACCCCCTGACTTTGAGTAACTTACCAGATTTTTGCCATGTATTCATGGAGAGAAAATGAATTAACAAATTCTCCTCTTGGAAATCCTAGATGGCAGTCACGAACTCACTGCTTAAATGATTAGAGAGGACTAGAGGAGACTGGGAACAAGAATGTCTTAAATGAGAGAAGAGTATGTTCTTTCCTAGATAATATGGGCTCTACCATTTTTAACAGGTAAAGTTGGCTTCATGGTCTCAAGATGACTGCCACAGTATGACACATCTCATACACATTCCAGCAGGAGGAAGGTAGAAGGGTAACTGCAGGATGCCAGGCAGTTGTTGAGTCCACACCTGAAGGGGAAGCCTTGAGTCATTTTGACTCCATTGGGCAGCTATTGATCTATATCTCTGGACTTTTTTATAGGTTATAATCTGGTACACATTATAAAATCAGCTACTTTCCAAGGGAGCCCATCATGAAGGGGAGCACGATCCCTCCTCTTCCTCAGTTCTGGGATCAGCAATGAAATGAATCCCAAATCAGGGGCATTTTACAAAAAATTATTCAGGAATTTTCAAAACTCAATCTCATGAAAAAAATCACAATTTAAATGTATTTTTAGCTAATATGTACAAACATAAAAATTGTACATATTTATGGGGTACCAGGAGATGTTTCACTACATGAGTATGTTGCATAATGTTTAAATCTGGGTAAACAACTATCTTTCTATATGTCTATCATTTCTTTATGATAAAAACATGCAAATTCCTTCTCACTTTTCCAAATGTGCCAGACATTATTGTTATTAACAGTCATGCTCAGGTGCAATAGTACATCACAAAGTTACTACTAATTAACAATAAGTTGATACTCACTGATCAACCTTTCTCCATCAAAATACCAAAACAAAAGAAAAGCAAAATAACTTCCTTACACACAGGAACAAAAATTTCTTAAAGCAGTGAAAGATCTCTGTAATGAAAAATTATAAAACATTGAGGAAAGAAACTGGAGACAGAGTCATACACAGAAAAAGGCATCCCATGTTCATGGATAGGAAGACTCAATATTGTTAAAATGCCCATACTACCCCAAGCCAGGTACAAATTCAATGCAATTTCTATCGAAGAACTGATGAACTAGAGAAAACAATCCTAAAATTCCTAGGAGTCAAAAAAAAAAAATCCCAAAAGAGGCAAAGGTGTTTTGAGCAAAAAGAATGAAGTAGGAGGTGTTCTATGTACCGACTTAAAAATACACAACATTGGGGCTGGGGTTGGGGCTCAGCACATGGAGACACTGGGTTTGGTCCTCAGCACCACATAAAAATTTTAAAAAATGAAATAAAGGTCTTGGGTCCAATGACAAGAAAAAAATATTTTAAAAAAATACACAACAAAGCGGCAGTTATCAAAACAGCATGGTAGTGGCATGCATTCAGGGGCACAGAGCAAGTAAACAGAAAATAAAAAATTTAACTGGATCCTACAGCCATTTTTTTCAACAATGACACTATGTCACCATTTGACTGGATCATTCAGTGGTGGGGTCCTTCCTGGGCAGTATAGGATATTGAGCCACATCTCAGCTTCAACCCATTGAGGCCATTAGCTCTTACCTGCCAAGTGTGACATTCAACATCAGTCCCCTGTAGACTCCTAGGGTCTGAATATGTCCCCCAATGTCAGGTGCTGGTAATAGAATCCACAATACAAGTGTTCAGAGTGTGGACTTTGGGGCAGTGTTGAGGTCCTGAGGCTCCCCCATTATGAATGGGTGAATGCAATTTGAAAAGATTTTTCTGGGAGGGAGTTTGGTTTCTCTTGGCCCTTCTGTTCCTCCCCTCTGGTAGATGCAACAACAAATTCCCTTGTTGAACGTAGACAACAGCCCTCACCAGACACTGAGCCAGGTGACACTGTCACCTTGGACTTCCCGGCAGACTCGAGTCACTGTCTGCGTTGGTGATGTGCGTTGAAGAGCAAGGCTTGGCAGACATCTGGAGAGCTTAAATATGGAATAGGTGCGAGGAATAATTATATTTAATTTTTCTAGGTGAGGTAACAGTGAAGCAGTTATGCAGAAGGACCTCCTAATTCCTAGGAGTTGCAGGTTGAAAATCTTCAGAGCTGAAGAATCACATGTTATTTTGAAATGGCTCAACTATATATATATATATATATATATATATATATATATATATATATATATATATATAACAAAGAAACATGTCAAGCTAACATGATAAAATGCTAGCCATTGTTGAGTTTAAGGGCAGTGCAGAACGGTATTCTTTTTTCCTTCTTTAAACTTTTCTGTATTTTGTTTACTTTCTTCCATAAAAATAGAAATAAATCAGAGTAGAAATGAATGAGCTATATCAATTATCATCTCAAAGGTCTATAAAATTAGACCTTATTATGTAGTTTTTTTAAATTTTTCTGATGTGACCATAAGACCTGACAAGAACAAATTTAGAGGAGAAGTTGATTTGTGGCTCATGGTTTCCGAGGTCCAGTCCCTGGTGGGCCGACTCCATGGCTCTGGCCCAAGGGGAGGCAGAACAAAATGGCGGAAGGGCCTGGAGGAGGAGAGCAGCTCAGGACAGGGCACCAGGGAGCAGAGAGAGCTCTGTTCACCAGGGACAGGATAGAAACCCCAAAGGCACAGCCCAGGGACCCCCTCCTCCAGCCACACCCCACCTGCTACAGTACCATCCAGTCAGTCCATTCAAGTGGATTAATCCACTGATTGGATTATAGCTCTCACTATCCCATCATTTCACCTCTGAACATTCTTGCAGTGTCTCATTTATGAGCTTTGAGGGACATCTCATGACTATACCATAACACTATTCATGGAGGATCCATTCCAAGAACCCAAAGATAAAATCTGCAGGTGCTCAATCTTTTATATAAAAGGCTATTACATTTGCATAGAAGCTCCACACATTAAACTTCACACAGTATATGTCTCTAGATGACTTATAATACCTAATACAGAGGAAAATCTCTCTAAATAGTTACTATTTTGCATCGTTTAACAATAATGACAAAAATCTGCATATTTTCAATATAGATATAATTTTCTAATTAAATATCTTCCATCCATCAGTTGAATCTAGTAATGCAGAGTCCGCAAGATGAAGGGCCAATATTTCAAATTCATCAAAGACACCATCGAGAGAGAGAGAGAGAAAGACAAGCCCCAGATTGGGAAGAGGTATTCCCTCTGCACATAACCAACAAAGGACTAGTATATACTGTACATAAAGAAAGGCTATAAAGGGATTAGAAACCAGACCAGCCACAGAGAAATAAGGGGAGCATTCAACAGAGACCACAAGACAAATGCAAATTTAAATCTGAATGAGGCACAACTACCTATCCTCTAGAATAGCTTACGCTGCAAGAATGGATGAGGTCCAGTACCTAGAGGGGACGTGGAATGCCCTCAATGTCACAATGTTGCTGGTGGAGTGCAAATTGCTTTGACCACTTTAGCAGTAGCTACTGAAGGAGATTACTATTATTTTAAAGATCTACCATTTGGGATGCAGTGGGCATTCTGAAGGAATCAGAAGCCACTCTGACAACAGACAAGGATTTCATGGTAGCATCATTTATAAGTGTCCTAAACAAGTACTCATCAATGAGAGAAAGCACATGTAGTTTAGATGCCAATCAATGGGTGAACGGTCAAAGAAGATGGGGTACATATATACCATGGAATATTATGCAGCTATAAAAAAGAGGGAGACCCCATCATTTGCAGCCACATGGTGAAAGTGGAGGACATCATATTCTGTGAAATAAGCCAGGCACAGAAAGAGAAGTACTGCATGTTTTGGGTTAGCACGTGCCATGCATATGCATGTATGAAAACATCTTGCTGAATCCCATTAAGATGTATAGTTAACAGGTGCAACATAGGAAAATACTCCAGAAAAACAAACCAGAAAGGATTAATAAAATGTGGGAGATTCATACATTAGAATATGGCACCATAATAAAAAAAATTTTGCCATATAAAGCTAGGCATGGAATTCCTCCATTTTCATGAAATTCCAGAGTAGGGCAAGATCAGTCAATGATGTTAGAGTGCAGGAGATTGGTTCCCTTTGGGGAGAGGGACTCGGGAGATTTGGGAGGGATGCTTTGTGATTTGTACCCACGATGCCCCAGGGCAAATGTCAGTCCTTTCAATTTCTAGCTTGAGAGATTCGGTTTTAAGATCAAGCTGCCTCCGTTTCCCTGACTTTGTGGTGCTGAGGATTAAATCCAGGGGGGCTTAACCACAGAGCCACATTCCCAGCCCTTTTTATTTATTTATTTTTTTAATTTAGAGACAAGGTCTTGCTAAGTTGCTCAGGGCCTCATTAAGTTGCTGGGGCTGGCCTCCAACTTGAGATCCTCCTGCCTCAGCCTCCAGAGCCACTGGTATGACAGGTGTGCATTGTTGAGAGTCACAGCTGAGGGGGTCCCAGCAAACTTCCAGCTGCCAGCTGATTGGCTCCTCCTCCGTGATGCTCATTAGGCTGTTTCCCCGCCCTTTCAGACCATGGAGCTGCTCATTGGGGGAATTTTTTTTTCACCCAGCCAATCGGCCTCAAGAGCAGGAGGAGTGGGGGAGGTTGAGAGGCTTGTGGGAAGCCGGTGGTGGCAGTTGGGCTCTGAGGGAATTCCTGAAGAGCTGTGTGGTGCAGTGTGTGTTCTAAAAATAAAGTTCGTTTCTTTTGACAAGTGGCTCCTGAATTGTGCCCAGCCAGACTGCGGCAGTGCATCACTGTGCCCGGGGCCATAGTTTTCAAACTCTACCCCTCTCCACCATCTCAAATGGTGACATTTGTTTTCAGGCAATAACATTATTTTATACCTTTTATATTTTTTTCTTTTTGGGGTGCTGGGGAGCAAACCTAGGAACTCCAGTCCCAAAGCTCATGTACCACTGAGCTACACCCCAGCCCGATTTTGTGTTCCTCATGCAGATGTTTTGGGATTCTTTCAAGTATTTTCAAACTTCTCATGCATTGATTGATTGCATATCTTAGCCTATAGAGGTAACTCCACAACCATGCAATGAAGGAACAAATAAATGTAATTGAGAACACAGAGCCCCAAATCCAAAAGCTCCTCTAAGAAAAACCTTAAAAGACTTCAGAGGGACCATAAGTAAAGATGCTTGGCATTTTGCCACCACCAGGGATTCTGAAAAATCCACCGGACCACTGGAATCTGTCCTGGGAGCAAGGCAGCCACCTCCCCTCCCGCTGTGCCCTCTAAAACACGATCCCAATTGCTCAGAACCTTGCAGCCACACTTAAGAGGAGACTCCGCGGCTTTTTAAGACTTTAATTCAAATCCATCAGCGCTCTTCCAAGGAGGTTGACTGGCGCGCACCGGGGGTGCAGTCACATTCTAGATGGAGCTAGAATCCTGAAAGCCCACTAAACCATTGCCACGAATTCCCATTTCCAGAGATGCACATTCATTTACGAGTATGAATTTTCTGGAATACCGTCCATCTGGTTTGCTCGACGGAGGCTTCTGGTTTCATAGCACCAACACTCTTTTGTTCTGTGATATATTCACGATTTTGCTTGGATGGGGATCACCGGCGGACGCCTCAGTCAACACCATGAGTTCACCCCAAGGGCTCTCCCTAAATGGTCAACCTGCTTTGAGTGACAGAGGCCGGCCAGACAGACAGACACCATAAAACACTGTTCTCACCATGTCCCAGCCCAGCCTGTTGGAGAGGGATCCCCTAGAACCCAATCCCCTATCATGGCCACCCAGTGACACACGCAGCCCTTTGCATCGGTGCCAGTGATGAGGACAGGTGTGAAATGGTGGTTTGGAATTGGAAGCAGCTGTCCCATCCCCAGGACACTGAGCGTGCTCCCAGAGGAGCCCAGAGGAAATGGCTTTGGAGAGTGATCACCGAAGGTACTTGGCACTGAGGTAGAGATGCAGAGACCGAGGAAGGACTGCTCAGAGGTCACCCACCTCTTGCTGATGTCATCGCTTAGCAAAAAGCATCTATCTCTAGTTTCTGTTAGTGCAGATCAAGCTGCTACCCCTCCGAGTGAGAGTCTTTTTTTTTTTTTTTTTTTTTTTTGTGGTACCTGGGATGGAAGTCAGGGGCTCTCAACCCCTGAGCCCTGTCCCCGAGCCCCATTTTGCATTTTATTTAGAGACAGGGTCTCACCGAGTGGCTTAGGGCCTCCCTTTGGCTGAGGCTGGCTTTGAACTCGAGATCCTCCTGCCTCAGCCTCCCGAGCTGCTGGGATGACAGGCTCAGAGGTACGGAATACGCAGTCTAATGTTATGAGGTTAACCAGATAATTAAGATATGCATAATTAGATAATTAAGATAGGCACCGAAGTGGAACTCCATAAAGGCTGGACAGGCAGCACTGAGGCTACACAGCACTGGAGAACTCTTTCCAGTAAGACCGGAGACCAGCATCCGGGGTCCACTAGGGCTATAGGCTTGTTCTCTTTTGCTGACAAAGGGAAGGATTGACCTCTCAGGAAAGCCCAAGAGGCAGGGTAGGGAGCTCGGGGGCAGCCAGGGTGGCTTGGAGCTGGACCTTCAGCATCTACATAACTCAGGGCAGGCACTGGAGTTGGTGAATCATAAATAGAGGCACAGGGTTCCCCCCGGGAGGGGTCAGCGGTGGCCGCCACGCACGCGCATCAGTGCAGGAAGCGGTCCAGCTTCTCCTGAATGCGCGCGAAGGCGTCCTTCCCCATGTAGTCAATGCGACCTTCCTCCCACTTCTTCCTCTCCTCCTCGGAGGTGGGCTCCTTTAGCTTCTCCTGGATGGAAATCTTGGAGACGGAGGCGGCCACATCGACCTGGGGGACACAAGCAACCGCACAGGGTCACCAGCTGTCAGTCAAGCAGCCACAGAGGCTGCACCATCCACGCACTCAGCCCTCACTTCTGCAAGACGGCTGCGTCTGGGGCTCCAAACTAAACCCATGCCGGATGTCACACAATCTGGCAAGGTGAGCTCTGCCTAGCTTGTCCGTGGTGCTGGAAACCGTAACTGTGTTCCTGTTTGCTTTCCCCTAAGAATGAATCCCTAACCACTAAACCCCACTCCCCACCAGCACTCGTTAGATTAAATACTTTCACCTGCAAAAACCTCAATGCTCCTGAGTCATCTTAAAAAAAGGAAAGCTGGGAATGGATCCACCATTTGACCCAGCTACCACCCTTCTCGGACTATTCCCTGAGGATCTTAAAAGAGCGTACTATAGGGATACTGCCACATCAATGATCATAGCGGCACAATTCACAATAGCTAGACTGTGGAACCAACCTAGATGCCCTTCAATAGATGAATGGATAAAAAAAAAATGTGGCATCTATACACAATGGAGTATTATGCAGCACTAAAAAATGACAAAATCATAGAATTTGCAGGGAAATGGATGGAGTTAGAGCAGATTGTGCTAAGGGAAGCTAGCCAATCCTTAAAAAACAAAGGCCAAATGTCTTCTTTGATATAAAGAGAGCAACTAAGAACAGAACAGGGAGGAAGAGCATGAGGAAAAGATTAACATTAAACAAAGACGAGTGGGGGAAGAGAAAGGGAGAGAGAAGGGAAAGCATATGGAAATGGTAGGAGACCCTCAATGTTACACAAAATTACATATAAGAGGTTGTGAGGGGAAAGGGGGCGGGGAAACAAGGGAGAGAATTGAACAACAGCAGATGAGGTAGAGAGGGAAGATGGGAGGGGAGGGGAGGGGGGATAGTAGGGGATAGGAAAGGTAGCAGAATACAACAGTCACTAATATGGCATTATGTAAAAATGTGAGTGTGTAACCGATGTGATTCTGCAATTTGAATTTGGGGTAAAAATAGGAGTTCATAACCCACTTGAATCAGATGTATGAAAGATGATATATCATGAGCTTTGTAATGTTTTGAACAACCAAGAAAAAAAAAAGAAGAAGAAAAAAAGATGAAGAAAAATGGCACCACATGTAAATAAAATTTGCAATGCTTTACACGTCTAGGGAGGATCACCGAAATAGTCACATACAGATTTGACTTCAATTTTCTCCCTAGGACAGCAGGTTCTATTTTCCTAATGGGTAGGTGGATGTATATCCACGCACAAGTGTGTAAACGCAAACACACGCATCTCACTTCTATTTGGTGCTCAGGTGGATCAAAAAGAACCCGTGACATAATCACTTCTCACAGGACTAGAATGAGAGTTTTAAAAGTCTGCACATGGTGCTCATAACAGACATGCATGTATATCATCGATCTGGGTATTTATCCACGTAGACGGACACACGTATAGACGGATGGACAGAAAGATCAATAAAAGGATAGATACAACATAGAGATGGATGGATACATATGATGGGATGGATGGGTGGATGGATGGAAGAGTGGGTGGATGGATGGGTGGTGGATGGATGGGTGGCTGGCTGGATGGGTGGGTGGATGGCTGGATGGGTGGATGGATGGGTGGGTGGATGGGTGGATGGATGGGTGGGTGGGTGGGTGGGTGGACGGGTGGATGGATGAGTGGATGGGTGGGTAGATAGATGAATGGATGGGTGCACTGATGGATGGGTGGGTGGTTGGTTGTGTGGGTGCATGGATGGATGGATGGACAGATCAATGAATGAATAGATGGATGAGTGGATACAGGGGTGGATGGGTGAAGGACAGATAGAGATAAGGAGAAAGACAGATGGACAGATGAAATACATAGAAACAAATGGATGGTAGGTAGATTTACATGGTGGATAGAAAGCTATAGTAAGGGGCTGGGGATATGGCTCAAGCGGTAGCGTGCTCGCCTGGCACGCGTGCGGCCCGGGTTCGATCCTCAGCACCACATACAAAGATGTTGTGTCCGCCGAAAACTAAAAAATAAATATTAGAAAATTCTCTCTCTCACTCTTTAAAAAAGAAAAGAAAAAGAAAGCTATAGTAATTTGACACATTGTTCCCAGATGTGGGTTGGGTTGGGTAGACTTGGTGCTGGGCAGTTGTGCCCTGGGTGTTCTTTCTCCTCTATGTCTCTGTCTACACACACACACAGATGGATAGAAGGATAGAAAGACCAATGGATCCATAGATTAATTGATGGCCACTTAGACACACAGGAATTGCTGGATAGATTCACAGATAGCAGGATAGATACGTGGCTGTGTGGATACGTGGATGGATGCGTATGACAGGTGGGTGGTCTGAAGGATGGTTGGATGATAACAGATAGATAATAGATACGATAGATGGATGAATGGATGTTTGGGTAGATACTTGAGAAATGGACTATGGACAGATGAAATACATAGAAATCGATAGGTGATAAATATATGGGTGGACACGCTCCCAGGACATGGGCCCTGGGGGCAAATGAGTGACCGGGGTCCTGATGGTGTACGGGAGGCAGACACACAGTAGGGCTTCTTCCAGTTCACCTTCTCGTCCTGCCTTCTCCACGCTTCCCCCAGTTCTTGGAGGTGGGTAGCCCAGCTCCTCCTCCCACAGATGCTCAAAGGATGAGACCCACTCACCCAAGATCCCAAACCTACCAATGGCTGGGCCACCAGGCAGATGTACCCAACCTTACTCCCACGCCATGTCACCCACCACCAACTACAGAGAGGATTCCCTGAGTCTCCTTATCAGCGCACAAGGGCTGAACGTGCTGAAGGGACAAACTCACACATCATAACAGGTGGAGTTTTACAAGAATTCTCGTCACCAACAGCGTTCCATGCCAGTCCACACTATGACACCTGGAATTCACCAACCCAACCGGGTGAGGAGGAGAAGCAGCATTCACACTTTCTCCAAGGGTGAGTTCCCCTATGGTATGCTACAGTTTGGATGTGGAATGTCCCCCAAAGGCCACAAGGGTGGAAGGCTTAATTCCGGGTTTGGTGCTATTGGAAGGAGGTGGGACCTTTAAAAGGTGGGGCTTAGGAGGAGGAAGTGAGGTCATTGGGGGAGTGGCCTGGAACCTCAGCCTCTCCTCTCTGCTTTCTGGCCCCGGGAAGGGGACCAGCTTCCTCCACCTCACACAATCCCCAAAGCACCTGAGCTTGAAGAGAAAGCTCTCAAAGTATCATCCAAAACCTTTCGTCTTTTTAAGTCGATTATCTCAAGGTATTCATTCTAGTAACAGAAAGCTGATGGATACATGATAGATGAGGCGATATTCCAAATCGGTGGGTAAATACATTCAACCCAGGCCCAGTTCCCAATGCTGGAGGGGTGTCATTGAAGGGGATTATGACCTTGAACGGATTTACTGCTGCCTAAAGAGAAAAGGCATGATTTGATCGTTCATTTACAAAGAAAAAAAGTTGCTGATGGCTTTCATTCAACGCACCAGAGAGAATGAAATGCAGGATGCGAACGATCATAAGAGGAAGGAAGAGAAGAACGAGTGTCCCATTTCTCAGACACGGAAGAAATAGTGTGTTTGATTTGCAGCTATGCATTCCCCCCTAAACAGCCCCCCAACGTTTCTTCACAGGACAATTCGGCATGCAGCCCGCCATCTTGAATCTACCCCCAAACTTTCTTCAGATCAACTTCTGATGGAAAGCTTTTGAGGACACAACAGGCAAGATCCGAGCCAAAGACAGGAATGAGGACACCAACCAGCCCCCAGCAAATGGCAGAGAGAAGACAGGTGGATCAGAGGCAGACAGAGCCTGAGTTGGACAAGCAGAGGCTGAAATTTTGGATTAAGGATGGATGTGTGCATTGGGCTGGCTGCAGAGCTGGCTGAGAGCATCCATCAGGAGTGATGGGCAAGGCAAAGGGATGCAGGTGTCACCTCCAGGGTTTCCTGAGCACCGGGGTCTCTGCAGGGCTCCCCAGGGACCTCCTGACTCGGATCCAAAGACGACTCAGCTGGGCCACCTTTGACTTGATTCGCTGCCTGCTAGAAACACAACCATTCCATCATTAGTCTTCAAGAGGATGCAGGGAATTCTCACCTTAGCCCAAAGGACGGAGGAAACGAAATAAAAATTAAGACGCCCTACTAGATAGCCTTTGGGGGGAGGGGAGTACCAATGCTTAGAAGAATAAATAAATAAATAATGGGCGGCTCAGGAGGCTGAGGAAGGAGGATTGCAAGTTGGAGGCCAGCCTCGGCAACTTAGAGGGGGCTTAAGCAAATTAGCCAGTCCCCTGTCTCAAAATATTTTAGAAGGGCTGGGATGTGGCTCAGTGGTTCAGCACCCGTGAGTTCAATAACCTAGTGGCAAAAAATTTAAAAAAGAATGAAAATATTGCAATTAAAGTTAAAAATTAAAAATTTTCAATTACAGTTGGCTCCTCTTTTTCACAGGGGCTATTTCCCAGGACCCCCAGTGGATGCCAGAAGTCTTGCACAGTACGGAACCCTGTGTATGGTTTTTTTCCCCAACCTATGCGTAGTTCTGATAAAGCTGAATTTGCAAATTTGGGCACCGACGGGTGTCCTCCACACTCCCGATGCAATGGAACAAACTCGGCATTTAGACCCTAATAAACGTGATGCGCAGGCAGGTCCCTAAGAGCCAAGGCAAGGTTAGTATCCTTGGTGACTGGAACCCTATCAGGCAATGCCGTGGTTACAGGAGAGTGTCCCAGTCATGATTTCAGGCACGGCTGCAACTCCCTCCAAAAGTTTTGAAAATTAAGTGAGATGCCCCTGCCATATTGGTTTTTTTTGTTTTGGTTTTATTGGTTTTCTTTTCTTTTTTAAATTTAAAGACAAGGTTTCATTAAGCTGCTTAGGTTCTTGCTAAGTAGCTGAGGCTGGCCTCCGTCTGGCAATCCTCCTGCCTCAGCCTCCAGAGCCGCAGGCGTGCACTACCACGTGGCTCTTTTCTGTTCCTTGCTAAAGCCCTTAGGCGATTCAGGGTGAAATGGGAAAACCCACGGTCTGCTCGGCTGATGCAGATCTTCTGAGAGAAAGGACAAGCGACAGACAGGAGCCCGTGGGAGAGAAGGGGCCAGTGTACCCGGGTGGGTTGGGTCTCAGCGACGTCTGGAGATGGCAGGGCCAGCGGTGGCCGAGGCGCACACGGGATCCCGGCCGGAGTCAGGGTGTCAGGGCAGCCTCCCGTCTGTTATGAAGGAAGAGCCGACAGGTGAGACCCGGACCTCGGCATGGACACAGCTTTACCAACAGGTGGGCAGGGTCCCTGCCTCCAGGGTGCCGGGGGCACCTGACCTCAGGCGCTGAGAGTGACGGGCTCACCGGTGTCCAACGTGGATCCTTCTCTGTTCTCTCCCGTGGGATCCCACCTGATGCCGGGGTGCAGCCTCCTGGTGCCTGGACAGGGTGGTGCATCTCCATCTGACCACTGAGACTGGGCAGCTGGGGCAGGACGCCCCTCCGTGCTGGGCAGCAGGAAGACACGTGCTTCCCGCACCCTTCCTAGTGAAGGGCAAGATGTCCCCCCCCAACCTGTGCCCACTCGGTCGGTTGCCACGGGAAAGGAAGAGCTATGGAGACCGAGTCCGGCGGGTGCCAGGCAATGTTCTCTGCCGTAGCTGCTCTGAGCACAAAGTCCTGATGCTCTCACAGAGTCACAGCTGCAAGGACAGAGCAGAACCCCGGGTCCCTGAACAGCTTCACGGAGCCCAGGAAACCTGTGCCACCCAAAACTTGGATGCGACTCAAATCAGAAGCCAGCTTTCAACTTGGAGGGACAATGATGCCCGCCTGTCATCCCAATTACTCAGGAGGCTGAGGCAGGAGGATTGCGAATTGGAGGCCAGCCTCAGGAACTTAGTGAAGCCCTAAGCAACTCAGCCAGACCCTGTCTCAAAATAAAAAAATGAAAATGAAAATGGGGCCAGGTGTGGGGGCACACACCTGTCGTCCCAGAGGCTCTGGAGGCTGAGGCAGGAGGATGGCAAGTTGGAGGCCAGCCTCAGCAACTTAGCGAGGAACTAAGCAAATTAGTGAGACTCTGTCTCAAAATAAAGATAAAAGAAAGGGCTGGGGATGTGGCTCTGTGGGTTCAAGGTTGAGTACCAAGGTCCTGCACATTCCTGACCCTCCTCGCAGCCCTCTGAGGACACTGGTTACCCCCTTGCTCTTGGTGGTGAGGGGTCTAATTTGCAGTTGGAGACACTTGTCCACACACAGGAGCTCGTTAAGGACAGAGCAGGACCTGAGCCTGTGTCCCCCCGGGCCCTGCTCCTGAACCCTGCGCTGGGCACAGCGTCCACGCACCCTGGGGCCTCACGGGTCAGAAGCACGTAAATCCCACAGGAATGAAGGGCTGCTTTGACCCGTCAGGACTGCGAAGGAAATGTCCTAAATTCTAACCCTGCCCACGTAAGGAAAAGGACCTGCGTGGACGCCTTGCTCTCTGCCACTCGCTTGCTTTGGTCATGCAAGGGACCCGCGGTGGCCTTGGAGGATAAAGGAAGCAATAATTTGACTTTTTTTTTTTTTTTTGGTACCTGGGATTGAACCCAGAGGTGCTTAACCACTGAGCCACATCCCCAGCCCTTTTTTATTATTAATTTTTATTTATATTTTATTTTTGTTTTATATTTGATTTTGAGGCTGACTTCAGATTTGGGATCCTCCTGCCTCAGCCTCCTGGCTGAGTTGCTGAGGCCAGCCTCAGCCTTGGGATCCTCCCGCCTCAGCCTCCTGAGACACTGGGATTAGAGGTGTGTGCCACCGCGCCTGACCCCACAGGTTTATTGAAAACAATACTAAATAAAACATAAACCTAAAAAAAATTGTCAAATCAATATCCCCCTTATTTTTACCAATAACTAGGAAACACATCCCTCTTTACACAAGATGAAGAGAGAGACCCAAGATGAGCATTTAGCAATAGTATGGGGCCAACACAGCCTCTCGGCCAGGTTTCAGGAAGCCGGTGAACAAATGGGTTTGTCATTACGGGACTGATTCATCCACTGCCTGACATTCAGTTCACCTTGAAAGAAGAGACCGTGACCTGGGGCACAGTCCAGAGACCCGTGGGTAGCTGTAAGGAAGGACAGGCGGACGGAGCAGAGAAGCCCAGAAACGAAATCGAAGGAAACCAAAATTTTGCTCTCCGTCCAGAAACGTGTGACAGTTGGAAGAGGGATACCAAAAGAATCCTCTACTGGGCAAGGATAGTCTGATTCAGAATTTCAAATTATTTTTGCAAGAATTTTTTTTCTCCCATAAACAATGTCTGGCCTTCGATTTCCAAAAAATTAACCATCCTGTGAGAAGACAAGATCAAATGAGTGAAAACCAAGAGAAAAACCAAACCAAACAACAAGCATCAGACCTGCAGGAACGCAGAAAAATGATGGTTCAGACACAAGACCATTAGCAATGCGAGAAATAGACTCTGAAATCGGGAACTAGCCACAGAATGTCCATGAGGTAATGACACTCCAGCCAGTTTTTGTTGTGACTTATCCACATCTGCTCGCTTTATGGCTGCATAGTATTCCACTCTAGGAATTCGCCTCGATTGGTTCACACATTCACCTCTTGATGGACACTTGTTCCATTGCAAAGCTACTATATATAAAAGTGCTATCATCTTTATGGACATTTGAAACCAGCCTCAAAATCAAATATAAAAATAAAATATAAATAAAAATAAAATATAAGCTTTCATTTCTCTTGAGCAAACTTCGGAGTGGAACGGCTGCATTATGCAGTAGGTGCATGTTTAATGTTCAAAGAAACTACAAATTTCCCACCTGCATATATTGTAATTTTGTTTGCAGGAAAACCAAAGAGAATCTTGTGTCGTCGCATGAAAAATTTCAGCACACCGTCTGGATTCAAAAGTCACATGCATTTCTACATGCCGATATCAGAAAAAAAAAAAAAAAAAGCAATGCTATTTACCTAGACTCAAAAATTAACAAGCCTAACAAAACACAAAAGTCCACTGCAAAAAAAAAAAATATTAACAGTGTTGAGAGAAATTAAAGATATAAGTATAGAAATGGACCAAGTTCATAGAGTTGGAAGGCTCAGTACCTTGGAGACGTTAATAATCCTAAAACTGGTTTATAGATCGAACGAAACCCCAGCCAAAATTCTGGAAGTTTCTCTTTTTAGGAGAAAAATCGCCATGCTAATTATTTTATATAAAAATGTCCCGGGGTTAGATAATGGCCATCATTAAACACTCAAAGGTAGCTATTTTGAATAGAGACTGCTAGAATTTACACTCAGCTTTTCTGCAGTTATGAGGACTTTTTAAAAAAAAATAGTATCTCAACCTCACCAAAAAAATAAAAATTAATAATAATAATAACTTTTTTTTTTTTTTTTTTTTTTTTTGAGGGGTGAGTCTGGTTTTGGCTCCTCAAAAAAATCAAGACTCCAGAATCTGCAATTCAATAAATGGCCATAAGGGGGCAGCAGGGCTGCAAAATTCATTCAGAAAAAAAAAATTCATTCAGAAAAAAAATTCATTCAGGAAATACACGGGGCGCTGAAGGGAACCCTTCCCATTTAAAACTGCAACGACCGTCATTTTTTGGAGGGAAATAGGCTCCTCATAAAATACACAGGCGCCGTGGTACGAAGGTGTTCCCCAAAAGTTCATGCTTGACAGACAGATGTAACCCCCAGAACTATGGGTTAATGGTGTTGGAGGTGGCGTTTGGAGAGGTCATTGGGGCTACGTGAACTGATGAGGGTAGGACCACCCCCCCAAAGTGGCTTCAGGAGAACAGGGGAGACAGACCCGAGCTCGGTTGCTTTCTCTGTCTCCCCACGGGACATCTCTGCCATGAGTTCGAGAAACCTCTTTTCTTTATCAGTTTCCCCGCTCCACAGCATTTTGTTATAGCAACGTCAAATGGGCCAAGGCCAGAGTCAATGTGCCCAACCACTATTCACAGAGGCCAGGGCGGCCGAGGGGGACAGGAAGTTGAAAGGTGAAAGATGGATTTACACCCAGCACTTTTGTCCCCATTCCTATTTGGACCATAGATTTCTCTCTGATTCTAGCGTGTCCCTCAAGTGTTCACACTCTAGAAGTTTGGTCCCCAGTGCGGTGACATTGAGAGGTGGCACATCGGATCATGGGACCCACTGAAGAGCCCCCAAAAATCCTGACCTGTCTGGACCTCTCTCCTTTATCCATCCCTCGGTCTCAGGTAGTTTATGAGAGCAATGATAAATAAACACACTGACTCATAATGGCTTTGACTTCCCAGCTTTGGACTCTAAAGGAGTGTGAAAGGGACCCGTTTTCGGTACGAATTCTGCTTGGAATTCTAAATTCTGTTCTTTTCCTAAGAAATATTGAATTTTCTTCACTATTTTTCATGCGGGGAGGGATAGTACTGGTGATGGAGCCCAGGAATTTTCCACCACTAAGCTGAACCCCCAGCCCTTTTTACTTTTTTTTTAAATTTTAAGACAGGATCTCACTAAGTAGCTGAGGCTGGCCTCCAACATGCGATCCTCCCGCCTCAGCCTCCCACATTGCCAGGATTGGTAGGTTGAACGTAAGCAATGAATTTTCTACTTGTATTATTTTTACTTCATGATGAGTTCAGCAGGACCTGAGCCCATGGTCAGCAGGGGCTCCCTCCTGAGCCGGGTCTCTGGGGCTTTTCTGAAATCGGAGCAGGTGGAAGGCTGGGGGGGGGGGGGGCAGCTCCCAAGATGGAGTCAGCTGTTGATTCTGGGAATTGGCTGATTCTACATTTTCCCTCCTATAAGGACCTTTAGGATGAGGCGGGTCCCCTGGGATAATCCACAACCCTCTCTGCAACCCCAACATCCTTGACTCCATCCCATCTGCAAAACCCCCTTTGTTCGTACAAGGTTGTGCGGGTCAGGGCGTGGGCGCCTCTGGGCAGAGTGTGGGAGGCGGGTACTCACATCTTCCCATCCTTCAGGGGACGTCGGGGTCTCAGCCACCGTGGTGGACGTGTTCTCCAGAGCAGACCGCAGGTGGCCCGATCCTGGTGCAGAATTTGCACACGGCACCTCAGAAGGGGCAGGTGAGTTTGCACACGGCTCTGCAGCACTGGGGGCTGAATTTGCACGCATCACCTCGAGGCCATCTGAGCAAACCTGTGCGCACACACACACACACACACACACACAGGACACATTTTTACTAGTCCGCTCTGCTCTGGTCTCCCCGGTCATCCTGCCCCGTGGGTGTGCAAGAGCTGCCCATCAAATGGAAGGATTTGTGCAACTGGATTCCCAAGAACCTGTAAATAACCCACCAGTGTTCTGTGTGGCTGCCACTCACCCACAAGGTGGCCCGAGAACCAATAAACTCCTTCCTATTTGCTCCTGTCAAAAGCCTTCAAAGGTTCCCGAGAAGTAGCATCTGGAACCACTGATTTCTTTTTTTCAAGCAAAAATTAAAGTTGACCTCCAGCCAGACGCGGTGGCCCACGCCTGTGATCCCAGTGGCTCGGGAGGCTGAGGCAGGAGGATCGCGAGTTCAAAGCCAGCCTCAGCCAGAGCGAGGCCCTAAGCAACTCAGGGAGACCCTGTCTCTAAATAAAATGCAAAATAGGGCTGGGGAGGGGGTGTAAATACCTGTCTGATTGTTTTGGGAGTAAGAAAGAGGGGGGGAAATGGACCTGTGTACTGGTTCCGTGCAGATGCAGCTATTTGAAGAATATTCTATTTTGCATCCGCGGTTGGAAGGGAACCGCGGATATGGAGCATCCGCGGATACGGAGCATCCGCGGATACGGAGCATCCGCGGATACGGAGCATCCTCGTGTTTAGACATAATGGGGAGCAGCCAGGGGAGCTGTGGGTCTTGGAGGGGACAGGCTGGTCCTCAGCCGAACTTGCAGAGGAGCGTCCACTCACGCGGAGCCCCGCAGGTCCCTGTCTCTCCTGCGCACAGGCGGTTGGGTACAGAGGCCGTGCGCCCTCCTGGAACAGCCTCCACCAGAGATTCAGGAAGGTCACGTGCTGCCGGGGGCCGGACCCTGCGCCCTGCTCCGAGACGGAGCCAGTCTGCGGGTCGTACGTGCAGTTCCAGGGCTTAGTGGACCCCAGAAAGTGCACCACCTTCGCGCTGGAGCCGAACCTGAGAAGGAGAAAGGACAGATTCCGATTTTCCACCAGGAAAGGACACCAGAGGGCGCCCGAGCACGACGGTGGAGGTCCTCACCAAGAGCCACCTGGAGGGGAACCGTCTGACCCGCTACCACTGTTGACAGGGACCTTAGTAGGGCAATGATTGACAGTTACTTTGGGTAAAGGGAATAACATTTTGGGGGGATTTTTTTCTGTGTGTGTGTGGTGCCGGGGATGGAACCCAGGGCCTCTACATTCGAGGTTAAGTGCTCCACCCCTGAGCCCCGTCCCCAGCCCTATTTTGCATTTTATTTAGAGACAGGGTCTCCCTGAGTTGCTTAGGGCCTCGCTCTGGCTGAGGCTGGCTTTGAACTCGCCATCCTCCTGCCTCAGCCTCCCGAGCTGCTGGGTTCCCAGGTGTGTGCGCCACCGCGCCGGCCCCCTAAAGATCATTCAAAAAATCCACATGTGCAGTTTTTAGAAAAAGCATCCCTGCCCTGAAATGCTTTGCATCAACAGTGTTCTGGATCTCAGATGTTATCAGGTCTTGGAAACAGCATAGGTGCATAATGAGATATCCTGAGCTGGGCTGGGTGGCACATGCCCGTCGACCCTGCAAGCTGGGGAGGCTGAGGCTGAGGGAGGATCTCAAGTTGGAGGCCAGCCTCAGCAGCTTCATGAGGTCCTCGACAATTTGGCGAGACCCTGTCTTAACATAAAATATCAAAACGAGGCTGGGGATGTGGCTCAGTGGTTAAGCACCCCTGGGTTCCATCCCTGACACCCAAAATAATAAATAAATAAATAAATAATGAAAACGTCATAAGATGTCTTGGGTATGTGTCACGTCTCATCATGAAATTAATTTGCTTCACCTGTACCTTACACGCACAGCCTGAAGGTCATTTTCCACGGTATTTGGAGCACACCTGCGCTCTGCCCGGGACCCACACACAATATGACATGTGGGTACAGATCTTGGGTTCTGCAGTGTGTCAGATTTGGGGTTTTCTGACAAAGGACGCTCGGCTGGTAATTCATTCTCTATGAACCGAGAGACCTGTGTCGTCTCCCTTGAGGTCTTCCTCCCAACTGGAAGGAGACTGCAAGGTGATTTGCGGCTGCTGGTTTTCCACGGTCGGGGATGGTACCCAGGCTGGTCCAGCACCCCACCTCTGAGCTGCACCCCGCGTCCACACATCAGTCCTATATACAGGAACGCTGGGGCAGCTTCAATGACCTCATCCTTCAAAGGATGGGACGAGAAAATAAAATAAAGAGCTTTCGTGGCAGATAACACAAGCTGCAAACCAAACGCCTCTCAAAATAAAAGAAAAAGGATCAAAGATTCTGAAATCTCCCCTTCTGAACCTTTTTCCGGTGCCATTCATTATCACTCCCCAAGTGCTTTTTGGACACTTTTTTTTAAAAAAAATTAACTCCCCATGAAATTTTAACACCAAAGTCGCATGGTCTGAGATTCACACACATTATTTTTTTAAAAAAAATATATTAACAACAAAAAAAGACTATTTGCCGTCCCCAGAACCAATTTCTGCCTCCCTGGAAGCAGCAGGACCCCTGCTGGGTAATGCATACTCTGGAGTTATTCATCTCCTGGATCATTATCACATTTTGATTTCATTTTAACGTCTCCTCTAGCAGCAGAGCTCCAAATTTTGGGGTCCCAGGACCCCAGGGAAGAAAAAAAAAAATCACTGAAGACCCAAAGAGGTACAACCCCATGGAATTCATCTTCTCTACTTTACCATCATAAAATCTAAGACTGAAAAATTAAGGAATACCGTCATCCATTCCTTAAAAGCAACCCACTATACATAAATTTCATAATTATTTTTTTTAACAAAAAGGAAATCCCTGTATTCAAAACAAACACATTTCTGGGTGCCGTGGTGCACAGACCTGGAATATGAGTGACTCAGGAGGCTGAGGCAGGAGGATCGCAAGTCAGAGGCCAGCCTTATCAACTTACTGAGGTCCTGTCTCAAAATAAAACTTTTTAAAAAAGCCTGGGGGTATAGCTCAGGAGTATGGCACTTGCCTGGCATACGGGGACAGGGTAATCTATTTCCCTTTCCTCTACGAACAGCTGATATCTAATCTGGGAGATAAAAACAACCAAGTGGCTACGGCCAGTTGGGGTTCAAGATGGCGGAGGGCTTACTGTTGGAAGGCTGGACTGTAGGTGTAGGCTGCGTTGCTGGTCAGGTTGTAGATGAAAGGCAAATGCTTATGGATGTCCGCCGTCGGCCAGTCACTGAAGAAACTGTTGAGCAAGCCTTGATCTGCGCCTGGGCCACCCGCCAACACAAACAGAGGTCAGTAGAGTTGGGTGCAGTTCTCAGGTTGGCCCGAGGTATGAGAAGGACCTAAGGTCTACACTGGCCTTGAGAGGTCCTCTCTGCCAGCTACAGTGTTCCTGCTCTTCTTGACAGTGATCGGCTACCCATACCATTACTAAAAATCAGGGTGTGTTCCCTACAAGATCTGCATCCATTGCCCCCCAAAATTAATAATAAAACTATATACAACCTCCAGCGTCCTCCACTCACCCCCAGTGAATTCCATCTGGTAGTTAAAATGGCTTCCCCATTGTTATGTTAGGACCGTGCAGACTCTTGGAAATGGGCTACATGAATTTTGCATGAGATTTTGGGGGACCTGGGGGGACAATGACATGGTATACATATGAGGTATGTCCCAAAAGCTCATGTGTGAGACAAGACAAGAAGGTTCAGAGGTGAAATGATTAGAAGAGGTGTAACCTAATAGTGGATTAATCCACTTGGATGGACTCACTGGGTGTAGACTCATAGTGGATTAATCCACTTGGATGGACTCACTGGGTGTAGACTCATAGTGGATTAATCCACTTGGATGGACTCACTGGGTGGTGGCTGCAGCAGGTGGGGGGTGGCTGCAGGAGGGGGTCCCTGGGCTGTGCCTTTGGGGTCTCTGTCCTGTCCCTGGTGAGCAGAGCTCTCTCTGCTCCCTGGTGCCCTGTCCTGAGCTGCTCTCCTCCTCCAGGCCCTGCCGCCATCTTGTTCTGCCTCCCCTTGGGCCAGAGCCATGGAGTCGGCCAGCCACGGACTGGATCTCGGACACCAGGAGCCCAAATCAACTTTTCCTCCTCTAACTGTTCTTATGAGGTCTTTTGATCACAGTGATGAAAAAAAATCTGATGATAACCATTTCCCCCCCCTAATTCCCTCTCAGGGATCACCCTGAGCCCCTTTTTCCAAACTGGTCTTATTGAAAGTCAGCCACGTTCACTGTTTTTCTTCCAATGTCCACCTCCAAGTTACACGTGCAGAAGACAGTGTTTGCAACCAAGACCGTGCACCCTGCAAAGCGGACAACATCGGTTATTTGGTCCTTCGGAGGAAGGTTGGAACGCCTGTTGTATACGATCGGCATTGCCAAGGTGCTCTCTCTACCTGGGAGGGAGTTTTCCAAAGGTTCTCCTGGCTGCTGCACATTGACATAATAGCTTCTTGATGTCTCCCTGTCACCCTGCCTGGCTCACTTCTCAATGTGCACCTTTGTCTCCAGGCTGCAGCTCGTGGATGCGAGAGACACGTTGAGCTGGGTATAAAACCGGACTCCGGCAACGGGTCCTCTCTGCCCTGCCGACTTCCAGGCTGCCCTCACTCACCGTCAAAGCTGCCGTGCTCCGTGGCATGCTGCAGCAGGAGCTGGTGGGTCTCCAGGGAAGGCTGGAAGACAAACACCCCGCTATTGAAGCAGTCGGGCCATCCCGGATCCGGGGCCGCGGAGAGTTCTTCCCTGTCAAACAGCTCGTCGATGTTGTGCAGAACCTGGCGAGGCAAAGCCACACATCTGTCGCCTCCATTGGGCAACCGAAAAATTCCACAGGGGCCTAGAGTGAGCCCAATGCACCTCTGGTGCCCGGAAACCTTAGACCAATTTTTTTTTTTTTTTTTTTTTTTTTTTTGTGAGATTCTTAAAACTTTTAAGGTGAAATGAGAAACGTTGGTGAGAAAGACTCCTCTCCAGTTTACCTGCAGTTGTTGAGTCTGCACTGGGTCTGGAACGATTTTCTCACGGATCTTAAGATTCTAGAGTGAGGAGGATCATCCTTACTTACATCAGCAAGTGTGCAAAATGGAACTGGGATCCCAGGAAGGGACATGGAGACCATCCATATCAAGCAGATACTGGGTGAATTCGGTCGCGGAGTGGAAATGATCTCCCCAGCCTCAATGCCAGC
The DNA here is from genome assembly GCF_047511675.1 of Marmota flaviventris. NCBI lineage: Eukaryota > Metazoa > Chordata > Mammalia > Rodentia > Sciuridae > Marmota > Marmota flaviventris. The sequence continues at coordinate 17,845,464 of NC_092519.1, forward strand.
CTCTGGGATACGCCATCTTGAGCCAGCACCCATTCTTGGGGGTTCTAGAACTTTCTTTTATTTTTGCAAAACTCTTAGCTTGCCTCCTGTGTCCTGGAGCCCATTCAAAAACCGCTTAGGATTTGTTTCCGTTCCACGAAACTCAGAGCGAGACCAAAATGCACTTAGTACCTTTAGGCTACCCAACAGCCCAGTTCAGCAACACACTGTGCCCTTGAGAACTTGACCCCTAATTGCAACTCCGTCTAACACGTACTGGTTTCTAAATCATGCCATTTGGCAGGGGGCGACCGTGTTTTGGAAGACAGGGTGCTTCACTACCTCTTCCTAAAGAGGTGCTTTTGCTTAACCAAAACTGACTCGCGGTAGACCAACTCCGTCTTGCGTTCCAAATCCCCAGTGGCCATTTTGAAAATGCCCATCCCATGATAGTTCTAAGGTACTACCCCCCAAATGACATCGGGGGATGCCACCATTTGCAATTTCGGGGATAGCGCGCTGTCCAATCCGGAATCTACAATTCAATACACAGCCGAGACAAAAATATTTTTCCACTTATGCTCTTTTGAGCAGATGAGATAATGTGGCTGGAACGGTTTGGATCTGGAATGTTCTCCACAGGCTCCTGTGTTAAAGGCTTGGTCTCCGAAGCAGCAATGTCCAGAGCTGGGGATTTGGGAAGTGATTGGATCGTGAGGGTTCTGAGCTCATCAATGGATTAATCCATTGATGGCTACCTAGATGAAAGGGTTATTGGGAGGTGGTCTAGGCTGTAGGAGGTGGGACCTCGTTGAGGGGAGTAGACCGTGGAATGGTACATCATATCTCTGGCCCTTTTCTATTTCTTTCTCAGCTCCCCTGAGCCAATCAGCTTTCCTCTACCACTCCCTTCCGCCATGATGTTCTGCCTCAACTCAGGCCCAGAGCAATGGTGCCAGCTAACCATGGACCGAGACCTCTGAAACCATCAGCCAACATAGACCCTTCGTCCTCTAGGTTGATTCTCTCCGGTATTTTTGTCATGGCAATGGAAAGCCAACACCATGGTTCTCGAACACTCTTCGAGAAAGGATCAGTCTTCAAATCCTTCCTGTCCTCACCAGGGTCTAGCCTACTGCCCCTATGTTATTGGGTGGTTTGGGCAAATTGAATCTCCATGGTGCAGACAGAAGCGCTCACCACCTCTTGAGAACTGACCCGCAAGAGCTGCCATGCCGTTTAGGAACAGGGTCATATTATGACGTTAGAGGCATCAAAGCCTCCTCATCAAGCCGAGAAGTTGGACCTCTCCACTCCCTGCACTCACCAGGGTGTCGGCATCCAAGAAGACGCACTTGCTGTAGTGAGTGAGGGTCCAGCAGTGGAGCTTCGTGAGGGTGACCCCCAGCTCAGGTCTCTTCAGAAATGCCAGGTGGATGTAGTCTTCGCTGTCCATCAGATTGACTTCAGTGACCTCATCGAACACCCGTGAGAGGACATCCCTGATAAAGACATGGGTCAGCAGAGGACCATTAGCCCAGGACAACGCTGTCCTGCCAGAAGATACCCTGGAGCTGCTCCCAAACACGGAACAAAGCTCCAATTCCCACCACGCCCACTGAAGACTCAGCATTTGGGGTTGTCTTCCATGGCTGTCTCTCAACTGGGCACACTTTGCACTCCTTCTGGAAATGACCCCAGATGGGAAAAGCATACAGATTGAAGGGAACTGTTCTAGATAGACTGACTCAGGTCATCTCTTAGAAAGGTAGCTCCCTTCATAAAATGTGTGGGCAGGGAGGTGTGAACGCCAAAGTGATGGGAACCCACAGATGTCCACTGCAATCTCCCGTCAGTTTTTGCTTTACGTGTTCAAAACCCACATTGTTAGTTGCATACAAGTTTGAAGCTCAGATCTTGAAATATTATATTTTTTATCAAAATAAACTTATCCCTGGTCCATTATGATTATTCTTTTTTTTAGATTTGGCTGACACTCTACTTCACAGTGACCTGGAACATGTTATGATGATAATTTTTTTTTTTTTTTTAATTTGAGCAAGCGCTAGAAAATGGATAAAAGTATGAGAACAGGACACCAAGACCCGACGAGGAAAAGATTCCAATTTCCAGAGCAGAAACAATTTGGTCAGCAAAATAACATACACAAAGCATTAAAATAAATGTTTCTGGGTCTCTATTCAAAAGTTTTTGCAATGGACAACCAGGGAAGAGGGAGGAGGATGATCTTGGGAAAGAATTCCACATAATAAATACAGAATGAATGAGGAACAGAGAAAATCTACGGTAAGCAAACAGCACCATAATAATTCTTGCAAGCCAGACTCACTGACGGATGCTTAGATACGTGCGTGAATGTTTGAGGAGAAACACTTGGTTGCATAAACCTCGTATGTCTGTCCCAGGATATTTATTCTCCATAAAGGGAAAAATCATAACTTGATAACGGAGAATGCCAACTATGCCTACTTCATTTATTCTTTGTCAATGTTTCTGAAGGGGACAGACAGACCTGGGTGCTGGGACACGAGGTCCAGGGGACAGTTCTATCAGTGACCCCCGGTGCTGACCCCACAGCTTCCTTCCCAGAAGCCCTGGACCTGCAGCCCTGCCTGGCCTCCCGGCACAGGCTCCGCCACCTTCCTCACACACCACCTGTGACCTGCAGGGGACATGCAGGCAGGAAATCATGTCCCTGAGAGGAGCCAGGTGACCCTGAAGGGGGGACTTCTGTGACCTTGATGCAGACCTGGTCCCGGGACTCAGGGAGACGAGGATCCTTCCTCCAACCATAAATCGCACTGTGGCCTGTGACCTCAAACCCTGCTGTGCGGCTCTGCCCATCTCCTAGAAGTGGAATATGTTTCGTGCATACAGTCAGGAAGAACTCAGGTTGTGCCTTTGCAGACAGGCTTGCACCACAATGCCTGGGAGAGGGGTGGTCTCCTGGCCTCACACCCCTGGTGGTTTGTGGTCAGGAGCCACTCGCTGTCTTCTGCCCCCTTAACCAGTGCATGAAAATTCAACCCGGTCTGCGACGTCCTACCTTACCCACGGTTTCTGTGCTGTCCTCTCTAAATATTTAAAAGACCATTTGGAGTCAACATTAAGACGTATACACATGGCTAGGCACGGTGGTGCAAGCCTGTCGTCCCAGTGGCTCAGGAGGCTGAGGCAGGAGGATCACAAGTTGGAGGCCAGCCTCAACAACTTACAGAGGCCCTGTCTCAAATAAAAAATAAACAGGGCTGGGGATGTGGCTCAGGGGTTAAGCACCCCTGGGCTCAATGTTCAGTACCCCCCCCAAAAAAAAGAGAGAGAGAGACACATAAATATGAACAACACTGACCCCTGCTAAGGACATAGAAATCATGAGAATCACACAAGGGTTGTGGGATTGCATCAAAAATCCATAGATGGGCATCATTCAAGGGATGGAGGGACAGGGAGCAGATCACACAGGGTCCCCTCCCCAGAGACCCGGGTGCACTGACTTCTCATGCATGGTCATTTTGCCCAGATCTGACATCTCCTGTATGAATGCGAAAGTTAAATGGACCCAGGGCCAATGTCCACTGTGACCAAATGTATTTTCTTCCCTTGATCTCTTTCTGTTTGGACGCTGACAGACTTATTGGATCAAGAGGAAATACAACCTCGGCACCCATTCATTGGGAGGACCTTCAAGAGAATGGGTCACAGCCAAGAGGGTCCAAATCTGATCATGTTGCTGGGCATCCAGCTCAGAGATCCACCCAAGGAGGCCACCATTTTAAAAGACATTGGCCAACCTCGGGAGGCAAAGACCTCAAAGACTAAAGCAAAGACTGATACGGTGTGACTATTTGAGAGGGATGGAGACGTGCTCATCTCACACACGCACGCCCGCTACTCTGTCTTTGCTTAGTGATTTATAAGAGTTCTTTACATATGAAGGATGGTAGCCAAACTCTGCATTCTCCCACTTTGCATATCGATCTCTTTCTCCATCCAGCTACGATCTACCATCTAAATATCTTAAGGACGTGTACCTACCTACCTATCATCTGTCTCTCATCCATCAATTCTACGTGGTTGTCACAACCTGGGTGGGGTTGTTCCTGGTTTCAATGACCTGCCATCAACCATGATCCCAAGCTATTCGGCGGAAAATTCCAGAAAGAAACAATTGGCTGAGGCCCAGAGCAATGGAGCCACCAACCACGGACTAAGACCTGCTGAAACCAGGAGCCAACATAATAAACCTTTCGTCCAACATAATAAACCTGGATTTTCTCAGGTATTTTGCTACAGCAATGCAAACTGACTAACACTGTGGTTCTCGACCACTCCTTAGGAAAGGACCAGACTTCCAATCCTGCCTCCGCCTCAGGAGGACCCCCCTGAGTTCTAGGTGGTTCCGATGGACTGAAAAATCCACATTGGAGACAGAAATGCTCATCGGCTCCTGGGAACCAACCTGCAAGTGGGGATTGAGAGTATGTCCTGGGTCCCCTTGGACATGGTGACCTTTACTGCATCGGGGTGCATGCGGAGTCCCCAGCTCTTACCTGAGCAGGCTGGACACCTGAGGGGTGATCAACACCACCAGCTTCCTCGTCGTCTTGTGATTCCTCAAGGACAGGCCCAACACCAGGGCCCCCTGGCAGTAAATATCGTTGGTGGCCAGCGTGACGAAGGCTTGTGTGGTCACTGGGGGTAGGACAAGGACATGAGGGTTACTCTCCTGAGAGATTCCCTAAGACACTGGTTCAGAAGTAGGGCTTTAAGGTGATGAGGGATCATGAAGCTCTGACCTCATGGGTGGATTAATCCACTTGACGGATTTTGTCGTGTGGGCATCACACAATCTACTTACACCGACGAAATGGCTACGGTGTCCACACCACAAAAATCCCCTAATAACACACTTCTGAGAACACCTGGATAAAGTCCACACAACTATATTCTGAAGTCTATCAAGCGTCCCATGGATCAAAAGGATTAATCCATTTGGGGCTGGATGGATGATGGGAGGTGGGACCTAGTTAAAGGAAACTAGTTAGTAGGTGTGTGCCCTGGGCTGACCTTTTCCCCAGCCCCTTCCCTTCCCTTCCCTCCCCCTCTCTCTTCTTCCTGATTGACAGGACCTTCCCACCTCCATTCCCTTCCGCCATGTTTTTTTTCTCCCTTGGAGCCAGTTGACCATGGAGTTTACCTTTGAAGCCATGAGCCCAAGAGGATCCATTTAGCTCCTCTCAGGTCACTTAGTCACATCAGGGAAAAGCTGATAGAGACACCTTGTCTGGTGGGACCCGAGGTCCAGGGGACAGTTCTATCAATGGCCCCCGGTGCTGACCCCACAGCCTCCTTCCCAGAAGCCCTGCACCTGCAGCCCTGCCTGGCCTCCGGGCACAGTCTCCGCCACCTTCCTCACACACCTCCTGTGACCTGCAGGGGACATGCAGGCGGGAAGTCATGTCCCTGAGAGGGGCCAGGTGACCCTGACGCAGACCAGGTCCCGGGACCCAGGGGGACGAGGATCCTTCCTCCAACCCTAAAATCTGCAAGAACAGGTTCCACTGAGAACCAGGCAGCAGGGGCCAGGGTGACCCAGAGTGGCCATGGCCGTGGGGACTGGAGAGTGGGATGTCACCCTGCTGTCCGTCAAAGTCAGGAGGGGGACCTGGGCGGGGCTCTCTGGAGACTCCCTGGGACCCCAATAAAACTGGAGGGCAGGAGGGGCACGCTGTCTCTGTCCTCTCTGAGAGGTCCCCTCTGTCCCTAGAGAGTGTCACCTTGCCACATTGGCCCGCTACCAGCATTGATCTGGATATTTCCAAAGCACTGGGTTGTCCACGATGGAGCGAAGCCATCTGACGAGATGCTCGGGGGATTCTCCCAAGGAAACAGGGAAGATGAAAGGGTCTGGGTTTCCCCTCCAGCACCCCTGAGACTTTACGGGGGAAAAAACCCTAAAAGGGCTTCCCACAAAGCCAGGTGGTCACCCCAAGCCACCAGCAAGGAAAGAGACCAGCAGCCCACGTGGCTCGCACAGGTCTGTGGCTGAAAGAGCCCGGAGGAGGTTAGGACAGCAGGTGGCTTGAGCTCTGGTGGGAAGGGACCAAAGGACCCAACCGATGGACAGCCAGAGACCAGGTGTCCCCTGCAGGATGGTCACAGATGGGATCCTCAGAATCCAACACCCCCCCCCATCCCCAGGAGAAAACTCAAAGTGGAATCGACTCTAAAGAAAAGGGAAGGTCCCCGAGAGAAAGTCACCCCCACGTGGAAGAGGGAGCCCCTAATCCCTCATGCACAACGTCACCCCTCAAATTCAGACCCACCGATAAGCCCCGCCCACGGGCAGGACTGACGTGGACAGTTGCTCAGCTAACACACCCGGACGCAGAGCTGATGGGGACAGAAAGGTGCACGAGAACTTGAATCCCAAACAGGGCAGGAAGGGATGGGGGAAGGAAGGAGGGTTCCCAGAGGACCGGACGTCCCACGCGAGAGACATCCAAGGAACAAATTGGGCACACGCCTGTCATCTTAGCAGCTCAGGAGGCTAAGGAAGGAGGATGGCAAGTTGGAGGCCAGCCTCAACAACTTAGCAACCTCGCAAGACCCTGTCTCAAAATAAAATGCAAAAAAGGGCTGGGGACGTGGCTCACCCGTCCAGTGTCCCCAAGTTCAATCTCTGGGATATGAACAAGACTTTTGATCTTCCTCGGCACCGGCCTTGAAATCCTGAGTCACACGTTCTTTAACTTAAAATCCTAAACCCAGACCTTAAAGAGCCAGGCTTCTCCAAATTTCCCTCCTGTGGGACGGAGCCACTGCATGACCCAGGTCCCGCACAGAAAGGGTTGGTTTCATCTTCGAATATTTTTTTGCCAAAAGATGGGCGCGGCTCGTCCGATTAAAAAGGCGATGATCGTAAAATGAAATGGGCGCAAGGTTTAAAATGCAATGACTGTCATCTCGGGTTGGAAAATAGGGGACTTTGAAATTGAATCCCACTATGGGATGATACTCAGTTCATTTGAAAACCCATGTTTTCGGAAGCATACGTCTTCGTGTTTGTTTTCAATCACAGGCTGCACCTTGAAAGACTTAAACCCGGGCACCGTGGTGCACGCCTGTCATCCCAGCAGCTCTGGAGGCTGAGGCAGGAGGATTGCAAGTTAGAGGCCAGCCTCTGCAACTTATCGAGGCCCTGAGCAACTCAGGGAGACCCTGTCTCTAAATAAAATGCAAAATAGGGCTGGGGAGGGGGCTCAGGGGTCGAGGGCCCCTGAGTTCAATCCCTGGTACCCAAAAGAAATACACAAAAAGTTGGCGTTGATGTCCCTCTGATGCCCACCCCTTAGGCTGAGAGGAGGAAGATCCCTCCCAAAGTCCATGCTGCTAGACACACAGGGGACACAGACCCAAAGGAGGAGCCCCGTGGAGACGGAGGCAGAGACTGCAGTGAGGGGCCAGCCCAGGGCCACCTGGAGCCCAGGAGCTGGACAGGCAGGAGGAGCCCCCTGGAGCCCTGGAGGGAGCTGGACACCATGGTAAGAGGCAGGTCCTGTCCACAGCTGGACCCCAGCACCTGGGAGTGGGACCTGGTGTGGGAACAGGGTCTCTGCAGAGGTCGTCAGTGTAGGGCCCTGAGATGGGCTCCTCCTGGGTCAGGGGGCCCTCGTGCCATGGCCGTGTCCTCCCCAGAGACAGAGGAGGGGACACAGACTCAGAGGAGGAGCCCCGTGGAGACAGAGGCAGAGACTGCAGTGAGGGGCCACAATCTGTGTCCTTAGGTGCTGCAGTCCAACAGGGGACAGTAACCTGAGCCATGAACACTTTCAAAGCCACATGGACATTGATCCAGGAGGCGGCTAAGGGCTGAAAACCAGTAGAACTTACCGCAGCTCCCAACACCTGATTGGCAGACGCCAATCCAGAGACCCCCGTCCACCCAGGAACGCGGGGACACGCCGTGTGTCCGCCCCATCGTCCATTCCCACCCCAACTCCAAGACGGGTTTCAAAGCCCAGAGAAATCGGGGCCCCCCGTGCCTCACTGAGCCGAACGTCACCTGTAATTGCAAAGCCACAAAAGTCCCCAAAATAACTTTTCTCTCCAGCCTCCAACAGAAACTAGATTAAAAATAACCCGAGAGGGACGAGGCCACCCAAGGCAGACGAGTGTCCCAGCGAAGTAGACACGGGGATCGCAGGCTGGATGTGGGGTCCCACGAGAGACAGCTCTCCATGGAGCCCGGGGACGGGGTGGTGGGAAGCCGGTAAGAAGGGGACACCCAGAATTTGGCTTTGGCTTTAGTTGTTCCCCACCCCCCATCAGTGTGATCAAAGGAGCTGACAAGGAGAAGTTGATCTGGGCTCCTGGTGGCCGACTCCATGGCTCTGGCCCAAGGGGAGCAGAACAAGATGGCGGCAGGGCCTGGAGGAGGAGAGCAGCTCAGGACAGGGCACCAGGGAGCAGAGAGAGCTCTGCTCACCAGGGACAGGACAGAGACCCCAAAGGCACAGCCCAGGGACCCCCTCCTCCAGCCACCCCCCACCTGCTGCAGTCACCACCCAGGGAGTCCATCCAAGTGGATTAATCCACTATGAGTCTACACGTCTCACAACCCCATCATTTCACATCTGAACATTTCACACCTGGTCTCATGCATGAGCTTTAGGGGGACCCCTCGTATCCAAACCATAGCGTCTTTTCTCCCAAAGGTCCTTTAATTCCAGAGGGTTGCAAATAGCATTATGGACACCGTGTTCCAGCGAGGAGGAAGACGGGGTTGGGTGCCCTAACAGCAAGGGACAGGGAGGGCACGGGCGTCAGCTATCAAACCAGCAATTGATAGCTTCATACATTGGGTCTGTAGCTCCACAGGAGCACAGCAGGAAGGACCGCTGACCCTGGTGGATATTACACATTGAACCCCATCTCCCCAAAGTCCTCTGCCGCAGCCCTGGCCCCAGGACCTTGGGACGTGCCTGTGGGTGGAGACAGGTCTTTGCAGAGGGAATGGGGGTGCAGTGAGGTCCCAGGGTGGCCCTGACCCAGCAGGACTGGGGTCCTCGTAGAGGAGGAGATGAGGACACAGACGCACACAGAGGGACGCCCCGGGGGGACACAGGGAGAAGACGGCGGCTGCCAGCCCAGGGGAGAGAGAGGCCTCGGGAGGAGCCCGCCCTGCCCAGCCTGGACCTCGGACCTCCAGCCTCCAGCCTCCGGGACCAAGGGGCAATAAATGTCCTAGGACCCAAGATGGACGAAAGAACCACAGACCGGGCTTATGACTCATATTAACAGCACCCGCGAGTGGAAGAGCCCTCTGTCCGGCCTCCAACTGTCCCTCCGGACAAGAACATTCACCCGTGAAGGGAGCGCAGCCTCCCCCGGGCCCTTGGAGGCCATCTAAGCTGCAAAAGCAGCTCCACAGACTTGAATGCAGTTTGCTTTTAAGACATCGGGGTGACCAGCTTTGGGGGGCAGCACCCAGGAGCAGGCTCCAGGCCCCAGGTCAGCAAAGCAGAGTCACTCTTAAAAAATCAACTCGAGGCTCAGCCAAGAGTCTTCAACGGAGTCTGCCAAAAAGTGGTTATTTCTTGGCCTCCGCCCTGCATCCACCTTCCATCTCTCCCCCCCAAATAACACCACGGCCTTCTCCCGGGGCGTCTTCTCTGCTCAAAGGTGGTTTTTGATTCCTGCAAAGAGCTCAAAACCCCCAAAGCAGGTCCAGCAGGACATTCCGAGCCTGGTCAAGGAGTGTCCTGCGGTGGGCCGGCTGAATGCTGGCATTGTACACACCCCCAGCGGCCTCGGGGGGCGGGGGACATGTGGTGGCCACTCAGGAGAGCTCCACCGTGATTCTGGGAACAGAGGACCCTTTCTGTGGCTGCTGGGAACAGAGACTCCCAGTCCACCCCGAGAGAGAGAGACCCTGCAAAGCCCGGAGCTCGGAGAAACAGGATCGAGGTCTCTGGTCAACTGTCCCAATGTCCCCTGCCCAAGCTCAAGGGCAGGGAGACCCGGGGCCGAGCAGGCTGCAATCCCTGCAAGTTGGTCATCGAGCCCAGGCCTGCTGCCTGTTGGGGGAATCATTGGGACAAGAAAAAATAAATAAATCTGTCACCCCAGCAGAGGCTGAGTCAGGAGGATGGTGGATTCAAAGGCAGCCTCAGCCAAAGCCAGGCCCTGAGCAACTCAGGGAGACCCTGTCTCTAAATAAAATGCAAAATAGGGCTGGGGACGGGGCTCAGGGGTTAAGCACCGAGTTCGATCCCTGGTACCCCCCCAAAAAATTAAATAAAATAAATAAAACTCATGTTCTGACTCTGAACCGGCCTCCTGCATTATGGAGCCTCGATTTCTTCCCAACCCTCTCCCACGCAGTGAGACTCTCAGCTTACTATTACTCCTATGAACCCAGCTCTTCTGATCCTGTAGGTGACACTTTCACAGGAGGACAATTGTGACATCTGGAGGCCCCCCTCTGTCAGGCCATAAATCACCCCCTCCCACGGCTGCTGAGTCCCCCGCCCCCCCAGCTCCGGCCACATCAGAAGCGCTCCTCCCTCGGGCCCCAGAGACCTGGGCGCGGCAGCCAGTTGGGGACTCAGGTTGGGGGCAGTGGTCAGGGTCAACGGGGGGAGGGGGGTCTTCTGGAGCCAGCAGTGGCTACTCACCGGACATGTTGGGAGGCGCGGACGCTGCGGGCTCCCAGAAGAGCCTGAACCCTGGCGCAGTGGATGGATCCTCCTGGCTCAGGCCTGCGGAAGGAACCCTGGGTAGCAGCTCCGGCCACAGTCCCCAGACCCCAGGCCCCTGTCACCTGCGCCCACACCTCCCCAGCGCAGGGTCAGCCTCCACCCTCCACCTGGGCTCCCCACCTCCCCAAAGTCACCTGTGGCCCGGGTGGGTGCAGCCCACCCCGCGAACCTCAGCCCCTGTGCGTCCCAGGGCAGCCTCTGAACCCGGTGTGTCCAGGGCCCCACGCGGGTGTCCTCAGTCGCCTACCCGCGCCCCACACCTCCTTCCAGTGCCCGCATCCTCTGCCACCAAGGCGGACCGCGAACCGGGCTCCTGGTCCTCTCCCGCACCAACCCTGCGCCCTGAGCGCTGCACTCCCCAAGTCCTCCCACCTCGCCGGGCCTCTAGCCTCCCCCGAGCCTCCCGCGCAGGGCCTCCCGCTGCGGCGCCCCAGCACCCCCCCCCCCAGACCCTGCGCGCCATCCCTGCTCCCTCTATGTCCCCAGCGCCCGGCTCACCTCCTCCACGGGCGCCTCCCGCTGCCTCCCCAACCAGCCTCCCCTCTGCTGCCCCCAAGATGCCTGAACCCTGCAGCAGCCCTGGCCCTCCCCGGCCCGCCCAGGACCCTCGCCGCCTTCACCTCCCGCGGGCTCCTGGAGAGGCCGCGCCGCGCTCCCTCCACCCCTCCCGCGTCCCCTACGCTCTCTGGCGGCCTCCGTCCCCGGCCTCCGCTGCGCCCAGGCCACCTCCACGAACCACGCTCCTCTGCTCCCTCCACAGCTCCTGGGCGCTCGCCCCGCAGCCTGCGCCAGGGCCCGCGCCCCCTCCCCAGCCCTCTGCCCTCCCGCGCCCCCAGCTCCCGCCGCCCTCGGCAGCCTCCATCCCAGGCCTCCGCGGCTGCCCGGACTCCACGCCCCGCTCCCCCTGCAGTCCCCGCACCTCCGCGGCCCTCGGGCGGCCTGTGCCCCCGCGCCGCCCCGCAGCCCGCGCGGCACGATTGGCCTGTCGCAGGAAGCCCGGCCCCACCTCCGCGCCGCCACTCGTCTCGCCCAGCGGTGTCGCAGCCCCGGCCAGAGAGCCCTCGCGCCGCCTGTCGCCCAGCCTGGGCTGGCTGCCAAGAGACAGAAGAGGGGACCTGGCTGCGCTCCACTCCCGAGTGCCACCTCCCCTCCCCCGGGGGCCGCTCCCCGCCGCCGCAGCCAGCGGTTCCTGGCTCCCGGGTTTGGACATTTAACCTTTACTCAGCCAACCCCTAAGCAAATGTTTGCTGTGGCTTCCCCGGCGCGGGCCCCAGGCCAGCGGGCGGCTCGGCGGAGGCCAGGCTGGGAGGCCCCCTGCCCGGGAGGCGGGATTCCAGTCCCCATCTGATTGAATGCGCGCGGGAGAGAAGGGGAATAAATGAGCGAGCCCGGCTCAGCTGTTGGGTGCGTGGGTGGTTGAGCGCGTGCACACGTGGGAGGGTGGATGCCTGCGAGAGAGAGAGAGAGAGAGAGAGAGAGAGAGAGAGAGAGAGAGAGAGAGAGAGAGAAAGCGCATTCCTGAGCACACGTGAGGAGAATGGTGGAGGGAGCCCGGGACTCACCAGAGAGTAAACCCCGGCTGGGAAGGCGCCAATGATTGACAGCGTGAACGGATGCGTGCGTGAAAGACCCGCTACGCCAATGAGCGAAAGAGCTGCGTGCGTGCGTGGGGGAGCGAAGGGCCGATTGAGTTCGTGCGTGCAGGATGGAGTGAGCAGACTCACGCCTTGGTGCAGGAATAAATGCGGGCATGAGTGAATGGATACGGGGCGTGCATGCGTGGATGTGTGAATGAACCCACGCCGAGTAGGCCGCGTGCGTGCGCGAGCCAATGGAACGCAGGAACGACGCATGCGTGAGCCAACGGACTGCAAAGCGAGTGGGCGCGGGAGCAGTGAGTGTGTGGATGAGCGTGCAGATGAATGAGCCGAGCGTGTCAATCCGCGTGTTAACGCCGGCCGGCAGGATGAGCGAGTGCTCGGGAGCGTGCATGCACCAAGGAATGAACCGAATGCGTGAAGGAGCGGGAGGAGTGCGTGGGTGTCTGGGGGATGAGTGGGAGGATGATGAATGAATCCGGTCAGCACGTGCACGGACCTAAGCGGATGGGCTGGGGAATGAAGGAGGCCCTGGGAGAAGGCTGCATCAGCAGGTGGGCTGAGTGAGCCGGTGCAGGAGCGGAGAGTCGAAGGAAGAGTGAATGAGCAGGGGCCCCGATGAATGAATGCGTGCCTCAGCAGGTGAGTGGACCAAGGAATGAGCACGCGCGCATGAACAGATGAGTGGAGAGAATGGATGCGCAAGCAGATTCCGCTGAGTGACGGAATGACATGATGAATGAATGAGTGGGTGAGCGCATGAATGAGTGAGTGAGCGCTTGGATGAATGAGTAGCAAATGAATGAGCAAGTGAATGAATGAATGAGTGGGTGAATGAATGAATGAGCAAGTGAAGGAAGGAATGAGCAAGTGAAGGAAGGAATGAGCGCGTATGCGCATGAACAGATGAGTTGAAAGAATGGGTGCACAAGCAGATTCCGATGAACGAATGAGCGAATGAATGAATGCATGAACAGATGAGTTGATTGAAACAATGAATGAGCAGGGGCCTTGAATGAATGAACGTGTGCCTGATCAGGTGAGTCGAACGAATGAATGAGCACGTGCGCGCATGAACTGTTGTGCTAAATGAATCGTGTGAGCAGATTCCGCTGATGAATGAGCAGGGGAATGAATGAATGCGTGAGCAGGGGATTGAATGAATGAGTGAGCAAGTGAATGAATGAATTGAATAAGGGCGTGAATGAATGAATGAGGGCGTGAATGAATGAGTGAGCAAGTGAATGAATGAATGAGCGCGTGAATGAATGAATGAGCGCGTGAATGGATGAATGAGCAGTGAATGAATGAATGAGCGCGTGAATGGATGAATGAGCGTGTGAATGAATGAATGAGCCTGTGATTGAATGAATGAGCGTGTGAATGAACGAATGACCGCGTGAACGGATGAATGAGCAAGTGAATGAATGAATGAGCAAGTGAATGGATGAATGAGCAAGTGAATGAATGAATGAGCAAACGAACGAAGGAATGAGCATGTGTGCGCATGAACAGATGAGTTGAAAGAATGGGTACACGAGCAGATTCCGCTGAGTGACTGAATGAACAGTCAGGTTGAATGCGTGAGCCCCTATACATATGGACAGATGAGTAAAATGAATGGGTGCACGAGCCGATTCGGCTGAGCGAATAAGCGAATGAATGCATGAATGAACAGATGAGTTGAATGAAACAGTGAATGAGCAGGGGCCTTGAATGAATGAATGCGTGCCTGATCAGGTGAGTCGAACGAATGAATGAGCACGTGCGCGCATGAACTGTTGCGCTAAATGAATTGTGTGAGCAGATTCCGCTGATGAATGAGCAGGGGAATGAATGAATGCGTTAGCAGGGGAATGGATGAATGAGTAGGGGAACGAATGAGTGAGCAGGTGAATGAATGAATGAGTACGTGTGCACATGAACTGATGAGTTGTACCCAATGGGTACAGGAGCAGATTCCAATGAATGAATGAATGAATGAATGAATGAACAGGCAGGTGGAATGAATGCATGAGCACTACACACATGGACAGACTAGTGGAATTAATGGATGCACGAGCAGATCCTGCTGAGTGAATGAATGAGCAGATGAACAAATGAATGAGTGAACGGGTAGGTGAATGAATGAATGAGTGAGCAGGTGAGTTGAATGAATGAGCGCGTTTGTGCATGAACCGGTGAATTGAGTGAAAGCATGACCAGATTCCTCTGAGTGGATGAATGAATGAACAGGCAGGTGAATGAAGGCGTGAGCGCCTGCACATGTGGACAGACAAGCGGAATGAAGAGATGCACGAGCAGATCTGCGGAATGAATGAGTGCATGAGAGACTTCCGCGTGAGCAGATGAGCTGAATGCATGAATGGATGAGCAGATAACTTGAATGCATGAATGGATGGACGAGGTGAGTTGAATGAAGAACGACTGCACTGATGAGTGAAGGAGCAGGTGAGTCGAATGAATGAATGAATGAATGAGCACGCGGTTGCGTGAACAGATGGGTTGAAAGAATGCACGACCAGTTTCAGCTGAATGAATGAGTGAAGGAGCAGATGAATGAATGCCTGAAGGAGCAGCTAAGTTGACTAAGTAGATGGTGAGGGGAATGAATGAATCAGTGCCAGAATGAACAGGTGAATCAATGAATGAATCCATGAATGAGCGCATGCGCACCTGGACAAGTGATCCGAATGGGTGTTGGAGTAGGTTTCACTGAATGAATGAGCTGCTGAGTTGAATGAATGAATGGGTGGATGGATGGATAGATGTGCGCATGCGCACCTGGACAGGCGAGCTGGACGAATGGGCTCAGGAGCGGTTCCGCTGAAGGAATGCGGGCCTGAGCAGGCGGGTTGGAGGAAGTAGGAGTGAATGAGAAGGTGAGGGACGAGGTGGATGGACAGATGCAGGTGAGCATCCAGGTGAGCTGGGGGAAGGAGCAGGTGGCCTGTGGATGGGGGCGAGTAGAATACATAAAGGTGACTTCCCACCTGGCCCCCGTGGGGGTGCGGGATGCCCTCAGATGCAAACCAGCCTCCCCTGGGCCTTTTGCGTCCACCCCCACCCCCACCCAGCAGGTGGGAGCCCCTGCAGAGCCTGCAGCTGGGCTAGAGAAAGGATCCAGTGGCCCAGGAAGGGTCCCTTGAGTGACAGTGTATTTCAACCCGGGGTCACAAGACCCAAGAGGCTGGCCCTCCTGTAGGCCAGTGGGCCTGGCCGGCTCCAGGGACAGCGCATAGCCGGACCAAGCACCTTATTGCATCCAGTTGGGGGACAGGCAGAGACCCACGGGGCCAGGTGGCCCCTCACAATGTGTCCTTGAAGCCTCGGGTTACTGCGGGGACCGGGTTGATGGTTCAGGTGAAGGGCCCTTCGTGGGCGGGCCGAGGAGGGGTGCAGGTAGGTGTGGGCCTGAATCCTGTGCATGCACCCCGAGTGGAGCAGCCTCTCTGGGCTCCACACACCAGACACTAGGAACAGCGGCCCCTCCCCAACAGTCAGATCCAGAACCTTCTCCAGACATGGCCAATGGCCCTAGAGGTGACACTACACCAGCCACACTCCGGGCTGTGGGGAAACAGTGCCCAGAGGCTGGAGAGGCCTCTGGGTGGGAGGCCACCTGGCTGGATCCCTCTGCCAGGCCCGGGGGACACAGCCCGTCTCTCCACTCACCTCTGACCCCCCAGAGCTCCTTGGACTTTGTCTTCAGGTGTCTTTGCTGGGAACATGGAAGCTGGATGTGTCCATCTCACTCAAGGTCAGCCCGGGAGGGAAATGGAAGGCGGGAAACTGGACAGAGGTTGGAGGTGCTGGGTCTGCAACACAAGCTTCTGTCCATGTGCTGCCGTCCCCTGCCCCACAGTCACTCTTGGGTCCCACAGTCACTCTTGGGTTTCCTCTCCAAGCAGAGCAAAAGCCTCTTTCGAAATGACACTGTGCCCAGTCAGCAGGGGACAGGCAGCCCCCTCGCTCCCGGGTGAAAGGGCAGGTGCGCGTTTAGACCAGGGAGAGAGGGTTCCCAAGAGAAGGCGCTGGCCAACGGCCACACTGAGCGGGCGCTTTCCCAGGGAGCCCCTGGAGACATGTCCTCAAGATGTCCTCACCACGGAGAGGGTGACGTCACTGGAGAATCCAGGGGACCCTGATCTAACATCAAATGCAAGCTGAGAAGACAGATGACAAATTGAAAAGCCATTTTAAAAAAAGGGACAACCTATTTGATTGACACTATGAGTTTGCCACCCGGAAGAAAAGAAGAAAAAAAAGGAGAGGAAGTGTTTGTGACAAATATGCAAATTTCTGTGTGTCAGAGTCGCCACTTTGTATCAATCGTTCATATGTCGATAAAAGTTGTTCCTTAGCAATTGTTGATCTTTAAAATATTTTTTTCCTGGGGATTAAACCCCCTTGAGCCCCCTCCCCAGCCCTATTTTGCATTTTATTTAGAGACAGGGTCTCCCTGAGTTGCTTAGGGCCTCGCTTTGGCTGAGGCTGGCTTTGAACTCACGATCCTCCTGCCTCAGCCTCCACAGCCGCTGGGATGTCAGGTGCGGGCAATCACACCCTGAACTTTTTTTTTCTTGCTGTTTGCCTGGGCAAAATCGTGACCTGGATTGGTCTTCAGCATGTAAAAGGTTTATCTCTGCAAACAAGCAGAATACAGCGTGCTTTGACTACTGTTGGGGTATTTCGATGATAAAAACGTTTTTCAAAAAAGGAAGATCCAATTCTCCCTCTTTGGGATGTCGAATGCTCGACTGGGGGGCGGGGGTACCCGGTGTGTTCTCTGATTGACAAGCTCAGAAAGACCGCAGGCTGCCCATGAATGTGGGGAAAAGAGCGGTGGGAATGCAAATTAAATCTAGGCTGAAAAACCTCATCTCACGCGGGTCAGAATGGTGCTCGTCAAGAACATCTGTGATAATGGACGGCGGAGAGCGTGGGGGCAGAAAAGAACTCTTTACACGGTTGGTGGGGCTGTAAATTCCCACAACTACTACGCAACTCGGTAGGGGGGTTCCTCAAAAGGCCAGCTTCATCTATCCTGAAGCATGAAAGTCATCTCACGGCAATGATCCACGCACACCCTGGTTCAGAGCAGCACAGTTCACAGCAGCCAAACTACGGAGCCAGCCTGGGGATCCATCAGTGGATGAACGGATAAAGAAAATGTGATATATAATGGAATATTACTCAGCCACGAAGAATGACATTTGCAGGAAGAGGAGGAAAGGGAAGAAATGGGGCAGAACTGGGCTGTAATTTTAAGCAAATTATGTTATATGCGTAGCCCACAGTGAAACACGCTGTTCTGCTTAATTAATATACACCAGTAAAAAAAAAAAAAAAGTATTTTAATAATTTAAAATGATTCTTCAAGTATATGATCTTAATAATTTAGAAATGATTTTAAAATGTTATCATTTTAATAATTTTTATTGTGTTTAGTATCATGTTTTTAGAAATCTTTACACGATTTTTAGGATTTTATAAGAGTTTTAGGCTTCAAAAAACGGAGGCGACTTGCCATTGGCCAGACCGAGTCACATGGTCATGCCTGACTGCAAGGGATTCTGGGAAATGTAGTTCTTCTGTGAGCCCAGGAACCGGGCCCCATTGGTCAAGTTTAGCGGATTTAAAACTATTGGGAAGGAAAAACTGGGCCAAACAGCTTGGATTCTCCACTCTCCAGAGCCATAGTTTTCCTCTGCGGTTTTGATTTCATGGTGTAGAGTTTCCAGTCATTTCTAAGAAATTCCCAACGTGTTTATTTTTTTTTGGAATGGGGTAATTAAGACTCAGAGAGGTTGTGAAACTTATAAAAGTTTGCACAGCTTCAAGAAACCTCCTTGTCGTCCTCCTCCTCCTCTTCCTCCTCCCTCTCTGCTCCCTGGTGCCCTGTCCTGAGCTGCTCTCCTCCAGGCCCTTCCGCCGTTTTGTTCTGCCTCCCCTTGGGCCAGAGCCATGGAGTCGGCCAACCGTGGACAGAACGTCGGACACCATGAGCCTCAGATAAACTCTTCCTCCTCTAACAAGCTGTTTTTTTCACGTCTTTTGGTGACAGTGATGAAAAAGGTCACTCAAACCCCCCAATCCCGGATTGAGCCCCTGAAACAGTGAGTCGCAAAGAAATCCTTGTGATAAGTTGACTTACCTCGGGTGTTTTGTCACAGTAACGGAGATCTAACATATATCCCAATATCTTCACCCTCTTGTCCTGGGGCGGGGTTTGATCTTGTCACGGTCTGACCCTATTTTATATGTTCTTAAGTCCTTGATCCTCAACCCAGAAAGGGATTCATTAAAGTGAAACTTAACACAGGGCAACAGTCAAAGCCAAGAGTTTCCTTTTGTATTTATTTATTTGTCGATTGGAGAGTTGGAGGACATGCTGAGGTTCACACTCAGGGCCCGGAGCCTGCAAAGTGCCCGCCCTGTCCCTGGGCTACCCCCAGCGCCCACTCTTATGTGAAGGAATTAAAAGTGGTTTAGGACAGTCATGGAAATGGGCAGCTGTCCATCAAAAATGTTTAGATTCTACCTCAGTGTGCGGGTAGGAATCTCAGGGTGGTTGGTTTTTTTTTTTTTTTTGGTACCAGGGATTGAACTCAGGGGCTCTTGACCCCTGAGGCCCGTCCCCAGCCCTATTTTGTATTTTATTTAGAGACAGGGTCTCCCTGAGACTCTTGGGTGGCTCACGCCTGTCATCCCAGCTGTTGGGGAGGCTGAGGCAGGAGGATCGCGAGTTCAAAGTCAGCCTCCGCCAAAGGAGGCCCTAAGCAACTCAGGGAGACCCTGTCTCTCAATCAAATGCAAAATAGGGCTGGGGACGGGGCTCAGGGGTCGGGTGTCCCTGAGTTCAATCCCTGGTACCAAAAAAAGAAAAAATGAGGAACCTGATTCCGAGCCACCAGGATTGCAAGTTTTGTGTCCTTTTTCAAATCGAGGCTATTTCACTCATCTCTCTGGAGACCGGATGACAAGGTGAACCCAAAGTGTCAGTGTTGGGGACTTGGGGGGGGGGGGTCTTCTGTACGAGTTCCAGCCTGTCATTACTTCCAGAAACTTTGGTTCTGATATTTGGGTCAAAGTGTAAAAACTTACGTCATTACAAACCACTCCTGAATCAAACTGGATCCGAAGGCCATTTTTTTCCCCTGTCCCTCAAAGTGTCCCTAAAAATAGAGCAAATGGCTCAGACACTCTTTAGATGTTGAAGGATCTAGGAGGTTTCCCCTCCGTGAATAGACAAAGGTATAAACCAAAGGCGGAGGCTGAGGCAGGAGGATGGCAAGTTGGAGGCCAGCCTCCACCACTCAGTGAGGCCCTAAGCAACTTATCGAGACTCTGTCTCAAAATTTTAATTTTTTTTTTTTTTTTTTTTTTTTTGAAAAAAAAGGCTGGCAACAAAGCTCAGTGGTAAAGCACCCCTGGATTGCATTCCCAGTACAAAAAAAAAAAAGAAAGAATTTTCTAGAAAAAAAGTCTTGCAAGGCCCATTTCCACGAAGTGGATTTTAACATCCGTGACTTTACATTTTAAAACCTCAAATTCCATTTGGAGGGGACAGACAGGGGACCGAGAGCCCTGGGAATCCCTCCTGCCCCTTGCAGGGGGCGAAGGGTCAGTGTCACTAATTATGGCCGCAGCCGAGCAGGGGCTGCAGGTCCAGCCTCCATGCCCGAGACCCATCTGCTCCCTGGCCTCCGCAGCCGGGCTCAGCCTCCGTGGAGGCCCCCTGCTCTGCCCCGTGAAGGCAGGAGCTGCCGGGTGGAGGCCACAGGTAGAGAATCCTTCTGGAGGCAGCTGGCCTCCTTCCGCAGGTGGGAATGCACTGAAATATAAAAGGAGCCTTTCCGCGGGACGGTCCCCGGTGTCCTGGGGTCCTTCTGAGGACCTCGGGAGGATCTGGCCCCCTTCACACCGTCTCTGGATCTGGAAGGGAAGGGGCCAAAGGAAGACGTCTCAGGTCGGGGCCGGGGGAGAAGCTGCATCCATCATCCCTAATGCATTTCGGGGGATTTCAGCGAAAGCTTTGCTTTTTGAGTTAAAACTAATATTTGTGTGAGCCTCTTTTTTTTTTTTAATGCGGCCTCATCAGATCCGAAGTGCGGAGGGTAATTTTCTTCTTTTTTCCTAGTACCAGGGGGGACTGAACCCAAGGGCACTCAGACCCCCTGAGCCCCTGTCCCCAGCCCTATTTTGTGTTTTATTGAGAGACAGGGGCTCCCTGAGTGGCTCAGGGACTGTCAGTACCGCGTCTCGGCCAGCAGAGGGCGCGCGAGGCCAGGTTTTGGAGACCCTCACAAACTCCCGGAGGGAGGCCGCCCGCGGAGGCCCGGGCAGACCTCCACGTGGGTGGTCTCCCGTCCAGACCCCAGAGACGCCAGTGAAAAATGTGACTGGTCCTTCGCCATCAGCGGCCCACCCCCGGTTCTGGGTTCTGTCGTTGGAGAGTGTCTATGGCTCCCTCGGTCCCCAGGGGCTAAGCCCCTGCAGTTTGTAAAAAGCAGCCACCAGCAAGCATTTGCTGGCTGGCTTAAAGCAGCCCGTACCACGAGAGGGACAAGAGAAGGAACTTACCACTGGCCCGAAAACAATTTCTCCTCTGGTTGGACTTGAAGTAGCTGACCCCGGCCCCCACCAAGGCCACCACCACCACAGACACGATCGGGGACACGATTCTGGCCACCGTGTTGCCTGCAGGGTGGACAAAGAAAGTCTGCCTGAGACAAAAAATTGGTGAGCAGGTCGCGGCTAAAAAGGGCAGGTCGGAGAAGGGCCTGGAGAGGCGCCTGGACGCTGGCCGGGAGCCGCCTGGTGAACCGCGTCCTTCAGGGGACAGACACCCAGGGCCGCGATCTGCACGGTCCGCTCCGGGGTCTGCAGCCCTTGATGGACGGGCTCGGGTTCAGCCGCAGGGCTGTGCCTCAGCATGCTGTCGGGGCTGCCGAAGCCCCGGATGCTCAGAACGGACCCCTGTCCTCCGGGGCACTTGAAACCACCTCTAGGTGACTTAGGGTGGCTGGAAGCTGATGACCCAGCTAAAGGACAATTTTCAATCCGTGCTTGGTGGGCTCAATCTGTGGCCGTAGAATCCACAGACATGGGGGGACAGGGCAGAAAAGTGTCGCATAACAGAAGCATTTAATTATATGTGAATTATGTGTGTGACATGTGATAATTGACCATGTAAAATCTAATATGCAATATACATAATGCACATTCTGCATAAATAATGTATGTCGTACAATACACGTGATTATATAGCTTATATAATCACATGCGATACATATCCTATTGTAATATGCAACATATAAAATGTGATTGTATAATATATAACAATCACATAATTATATTAAATAATATGTAAAATATATCAAGTCTACATAATTATGTAGATAATTATATATCATAATTATATGAGATGTATATTATAGTTATACATATATACAATATATTATATTATATTATATTATATATATATAGTATCTGAGATGTATATTTCATTATCATATCAGATATGTGATGTATATGTGATTATGTGATATAATATATATAATGTATCGTTATGTATTATATCTATAATTACTCCCATACATGCATAGACACACACATGGATGGATGTGTTTGCATGTATACAAACATAACTATTAAATGCATTTACATACATACTTATGTGTGCATCTATAAGTGTGCATGTGTGTGTGTATATAGGGTTTTATTTTGTTTTATTTTGGGTACCAGGGACACTCGACCCCTGAGCCCCGTCCCCAGCCCTATTTTGCATTTTATTGAGAGACAGGGTCTCCCTGAGCTGCTTAGGGCCTCGCTTTGGCGGAGGCTGGCTTTGAACTCGCCATCCTCCTGCCTCAGCCTCCCGAGCTGCTGGGATGGCAGGCGTGCATCTCGGTGCCCGGCTGTGTGTATAGTTTTTTTTTTTTTTTTTTAAACTAGAACATTCCTGCTAAGAGTTGTTTCCAAAACCAGGCTGATTCTCTGGTGCCCTGAAACATAAACACCCTCCCTTCCTACAAAGTGTCCACGCACAGAGAACAGAGGTTGGGGACCTCTGTATACATACACAGCCGTATGTATGTGTATTTATGAAGAGAAAAGGTGCGTATATGTCACTATGTCACTGTTTTTATATTTATCTACACTTATCCCTGTGTAGATCGGTAGGTAGGTTCATATACTGATTGACTGATTGATTGATAGATTGATTGATCAATAGATTGATCAATGAGAAGAGGAGGAAGCTTAGTTTGCATTTGGAGTCACCAGCGATGTCCCTGCAGACAGGCTCCAGCCGCCCAGCCCAGGTCTGGGTGCAGGAGGTGACGGACATGGATGTCCCGTGACGAGGCCACCGTGTTGGCGGGAAGACTGTCACCTCGCAATCTGTTTACCTTGCCTCTCAGGCCTCCCCAGGGGGACCGGCCTCCCTCCTTCGCCTGCCCAGGTCCACACCCCTGTGCAGGGCGGCTGGGCTGCATTCCTCCTCTGGGGGCGGGCTCTGGGTGGGCCTCCCCGGAGGCTGGGCTTTGGCAGAAGGGAGGCTGGGCTGGTCTCAGCTGGGTGTGGCTTCTCTCTCTCTCGGGCGCCCTGCCCTGCTGGCCACCAAGGGAACGAGCCTCACCCTGCAGGGATGTGAGATCCCAGCGAAGGCAGAGAGGGGCGGCCTCAGCTGAAGCCCCAGGTCTACGGGGAGACTCGGCCCTTCAACCAAGAGGGCCAACCGCCTCCATCCGAGCACCTCGGAGCAGGGAGGCCAGGTGGGCCTTAAACCACCATCATCAAATACCGCGAGGGTAGCAAACAGTTGGGGGGGTTCTTTTGTTACGCAGCGCAGCTGACTGATACTCACCGCTTTCCTCTCTGCGCCCCTTAGACGTCATTGGGGGCGTCATTTCTACCAAGTGGCCCCCACCCACCCCGTGTAGACTCCCTCTTTCCCATGAGTCACAGGATCCCAGGGGCGGCACCTAATGGTGGGTCAGCCTGGGCTGCAGGGCCTTCTCTGCCGTTCTCGGCTCTCTGTGATTTAGGGGGACACGAGGTGTCCTCACCCAGAACTCCACACCCGATTCCCAGGGTCAGGGGACAGAGATGGCCGAGACAGCGGGGCTATGATAAGGAATCAAGGGGTTCTCCTGAGATGCCAAACCCGGGCACCTGCTTCCCAGTCCACCTAAGATATGGCCACGCCGACACTGTGACCGCTGGGCATGCCCGGTCCCGCTGTCCTCTCCCGTAGTGGACAGGACAGCCTCGGGGTTGGGAGCACGGTCGCGATCATCCTCCGTCTGCGCTCAAGCGGGTTGGAACCAGGTCCTTGGGAGGGCGGGGACCCTGTCCCCCTGCTAGTTGGCCTTTTGAGCGCAGCGTCCTCTGTCCTTTGCCCTGAGATGGCCGATGGGGGTTTTGAGGGCTTAACTGAGCAGAACGACACCCCCCCCCCCAGCCCGCTGCTGTCTGTCCCGGGTGCTGAGTGAGTGTCCCCTGCACAGGCGCCATGAGGACCCTCAGGCCAAGCCCGGGCTGTAAGGCGCCTCAGTCCCTGGCTGTCCCCACGTCTGCTTCCTGTGAATGCCCGTGGGTGGCGCAGCCTGTGGACAGGACACGTGAAAAGTGCAGTCGGGGGGGACGAGGGGACGGCCACCGGGGTGGGCGCAGCGCCTGTCTATACCGCAGCCGCCCACCCGCGTCCGATGAGACGTGGCTGGCTCACCTTGTGGGTTGCCATAGGTGGACTGTCCGTCTCCACCTGCAAACAGAACAGGACACGGTCACGTGCTTAGCTCCGCCCTCGCACGTCTGAGAGGCTCAGGGCGCAGGCGCGGGGCTGCGGAGGGTTTGCATCGCGCTCGGAAGCGGAGCGCACGGGCCACGGGGGCGAGGTGGCCCGGCCGAGGGCAGGCGCAGGGACTTCGGGGTGGGCAGGGGCGCTCGGGTGTGCGACACACAGCGCAGGCACACACACGCAGCGAGCTACACCAGTGTGCACGCACACCCACCACGGCACGTGGCACACGCAGACACACAGCAACGCGTGTGCCCGTCCACACACAGGCGCACACATCCGTGCCCGCTGCACCTCCGAGGGCAGAACAGCACTGACACACTCGGTCAAGCGTGTGCAGAAGTGTGGATCCACACACCTCCGTGTGCACAGAAAACACACGCAGGCACGCGCGCTCACACACCTACACGCACGCACCATAGTACAGACGACTGCACACGTGCGCACCCCTCAGCTCCACGGTCAAACACACACGCGTACGCAAGAACACACGTGTGCAATTCACGTGCACACCGAGCACTAGAACACAGTGCATGCACACGCACCTGCGTGCACGCACGCAATCATGCACATTCTGCACGAGCACGTGTGCGTGCCCAAACACACGCGTGTGAGCGCAAAGCGTGCTCACAGGTGCCCACACACGTGCACCCGAGGGCCGCAGCTCCCCTCAAGATGTTAAGGCTGCGTGCAAAACAGCTCCCGAGCATCAAGGTGCGTGAGCACAGGGATCGCAGACCTGGGTACGTTAGTGGCCCCGCGGGGGGACAGGCGGGCCCCCTCCCACGCCAGGCCGAGGGTTAGTGGGGCGCGAGGACAGCGTCGCCCAGCGCGTCCCTTCCTTTACCATAGGGATTTCCATAACGAGGTTTGGGTCTGTAACCCCCTCTGCCTGCAGGACAGAAAGACCCGTGAGAGGCGGGACTGGACCCCGGGACCCGCAGGGCGCAGGCCCCACACCCGAGCCCAGCCCTGCCCAAGCCCCCCAGGGACTGGCTCCCGGGCACCCGGGGCCTCCAGGGCCTGCGACCCTCTCCCTCTTCCGGAGGACACAGGCAGCCCCGCCCAGCGGTGAGGAGTGACCCAGCCAGGACCCCGTAAGTGACCAGCAGCGGAGGCCCCGTCCAGGCGGCTCCCGGGCCTGTTCCCTGTGAGGCTCCAAAGACCACTGGACCAGACACAGGGCCAGTCCCCAAGGCTCCCGGCCAGGTTAGGACACACACGGGCAGGACAGCGCCAGAGCTCACAGCTCCTGCAGCCCCTAGGGCAGAGGCTGGACCAGGCTCCCAGGCTGAGCTCCCTCCAGGGCTCCAGGGGGCTCCTTCTGCCTGTCCAGCTCCTGGGCTCCAGGTGGCCCTGGGCTGGTGGCCCCTCACTGCCGTCTCTGCCTCCGTCTCCACGGGGCTCCTCCTCTGTGCCTGTGTCCCCTCCTCTGTCTCTTGGGAGGACTCGGCCATTGCATGAGGGTCCCCTGACCCAGGAGGAGCCCATCTCGGGACCCTGCACTAACGACCTCTGCAGAGACCCTGTTCCCACACCAGGTCCCAGCATAAATTTTATGATGCAGCCCTGGCCCCAGGACCTTGGGACGTGCTGTGTGTGGAGACGGGTCTTTGCAGAGGGGATGGAGGTGCACTGAGGTCCCCAGGGTGGCCCTGACCCAGCAGGACTGGGGTCCTCGTAGAAGAGGATATGAGGACACAGACACACACAGAGGGACGCCCCGGGAGGACACAGGGAGAAGACGGCGGCTGCCAGCCCAGGGGAGAGAGAGGCCTCGGGAGGAGCCTGCAGGGTTGTGCCAACGTCCACTGATAACACGGCCCACCTTTTGCATTAGTGAAATGCCACAGGCTATTGACATATGAAGTCTGCTTTGGGCCTTCCATTGGGTGGAGAGTGACGTTAGCAAGCAGAGCTCCAACTGCAGACTCCCAAATACCGCGTCTCTCTCACGCCCCAAGCTTCCCAGTCTCCTGGGACCAGAGTTACAAGAACTGAGCTCGGGCCAGGTGCATGCCTGTCATCCCAGCGGCTCGGGAGGCTGAGGCAGGAGGATCACGAGTTGGAGGCCAACCACCCAAGGAATTCCCATGTCACCGCGTGGGCTCCTTCGGGTGACGCTGCATCAGAGTCTCGCTCCCCATTAAACAGAGCTGTGGGTGCAGAGCCTGGGCTCCCGGGGGACAGACGGGGTCCTCCCAGCACAGACAGATGCTCAGAGGCCCTGACCCCAGCCAAGGCGGCCCAGCTGACAGAGGACCCCAGATACCAGGCCCAGGCGGAACCCAAGGGGAACCAGAAATTCCAGCACCTGGGTCCCCGCTGCCCAGCGCCACCCAGAGCCCACGGGACGCACCGTCTGTGTGTCCGTAGCCACCAGATCCACCGCTATATCCACCGCTGCCACCTCCTCCTGTCAGACAGAGAAGGAGGGACTTAGGGTCAGCAGGCCGAGCCTGTCTCACGGGCAGTGGTGACCGACGGGTAGGATGGCCAAGGTGATCCCGCCAAAGTGACGTCGTCCACGTGATAAATCTCACACCAGGACCAGCTGTGGAGACTCCTTGGCTTCACACGACCGGATCTGCCACATTGAATCACTATGGGTGCATGCTGCTACTGCAGAGAGACTTCTGAGGGACCGGCAGCCCCGGGCCAGAATGACCCGCTTCGGAAGTACAGCCCCTCCGAGGATCCCGATCGTGAACGCTCTCATTATTATTATTATTATTTTTTTATTTTTTATTTATTTTTTTATTTTTTATTTATTTTTTTATTTTTTATTTTTTTTGGTGCATGGGTCTGTGTGGACCGTCCCCTTCCAAACGCAGAGAATTTGCATTAGAAGTTCACATAGAGACCTACAGAAAGATCTATTTCTGGCCAGGCGCGGTGGCACCCGCCTGTCATGCCCGCGGCTCAGAAGGCTGAGGCAGGAGGCTGGTGAGTTCAAAGCCAGCCTCAGCCATTTAGCGAGGCCCTGAGCAACTGAACGAGACCCTGTCTCTAAATAAAATGTAGAAAGGGGCTGGGGGTGCGGCAATACATTGTCCCTTAGGGATTCCATCCCTAGTACAAAAAAAAATCCTATATATATGTAATGTCTTCATACCTCTTTAGATATACGCATATGTGGGTACACACGTGGAAAAATGTAGATCTTTGCATAAAGATATCTGTGGATACCTAAAGTCACATCAAGAGATATAAGCATGTGACATTAAAGGGTACAAACATATAAATGTGTGCATACGTGTTAGAAAGGTGCATACCTGAGGGTAGACATGCTTTGTATAGGGCCATACAGACATTCATGCAAATTCACAGAAAAAGGTACCTGCAGGGTCAGACAGGCATACATTTGCATATAATTATCATATGTAAATACCACGCATATATACGTATGAATGTCTATGCAAATACCATGCATATATTTGCATATAAATATCATACATATATGTGCATATAAATATATGCAAACACCATGCATATATTTACATATAAACATTATATGCAAATATCGTGCATATATTTACATATAAATAATATGTGCAAATATCAGGCATATATTTGCATATGGATATTATATGCAAATATGATGTGAATATGCATGAACATATAATAGACACATAAAATGTACACACAGACACGATATATGTGTGTTTAGGGGCAGCTCTGCACATGCT
The DNA here is from genome assembly GCF_047511675.1 of Marmota flaviventris. Classification (NCBI taxonomy): domain Eukaryota; kingdom Metazoa; phylum Chordata; class Mammalia; order Rodentia; family Sciuridae; genus Marmota; species Marmota flaviventris. Next base: position 17,873,323 of record NC_092519.1, read on the forward strand.
GAATGCAGAAAGATTCATAGACCTATATAGAAAGATGGTCCATATGCACAAAGTTCTATCCATTTGTATACACATGAAGGTCTATTAACCCCCTTCTGTATAGCCACAGGTAGGTCATTTTACCTGAAAATGACCATGATTTTCTTTTCCTTCCGTCCTGGGCACTGCACCCAGGGGAGCTTAACCTCTGAGCCACACCCACGGCCCTTTTGAGTTTTTGTTTTGACACCGGGTCTCGCTGGGTCTCTTAGAGCTTTGCTAAGTTGCCGAGGCTGGCCTCCAACTTGCGGTCCTCCTGCCTCTGCCTCCCGAGTCCCAGGGATGCACCTTGGTGCCCTGAGTGAGCACAGGTCTTGAGAGGTGGGTCGGTGCACAAGCCCCCGATGCAGGGATGGACAGACCCTGTTTGTGTCCTGCAGGTGTGACCTCCGTCCTCATGGGGTCTGTCCACACCCACCCTCTCTGGACACACCTGAGGCTCAAAGCAGCTCTGCACCTACGTACCTGCGGGCGGCCTGGGCCTGGGCGGGTAGCGTCCATCATCGTCGTTGTGATGGTACCCTGTGGGGCAGAGGCACAGCGTGAGGCTCACGTCCCGCCCACACACCCCTGCCGGACCCACAGGTCGGGAGCCTGTGTCGGGGACAAGCCCTGTGCAGGTCCAGGACACCCAGGGACCCCACAGACACGTCGGCTGGGTGTCCTGTGGGCAGACGGGGACACTGGCCACCAGCCTTCAGGAACTGCGCTCTGCAAACAGAGGGGCCTGCCTTGCTGTCACCTGGGAGGGCCCGTGCAAGGGTCCTGGGGCACGTCCTGCTCAGAGTCTCCCATCAGGATGCTGTGCCCCTTCCCTGCCCAGGCGCCACCCTATCTCCTCCCGCCCCTGGTTGGCGGGGCCTCCAATGGCCAATGCAGCCCCCTGACCCTCACCTCGGCCCTGGAGGGGTCTCCAGCCTCAGCCCCTGCTCCCCACGGCCCAAGAACCTCCTCCTCTTTCAGGTCCAAAATGACCTCCCTCACGATAAAGCCACTATATGTCAGCACGTGACACGGGCAAAGCCAGACGGACCTATATGTCATGCAATCCCCGGGCGCTGGCCAGCAACCCATGTAGCCCGCTGTGAAACTGTTCCAGAGGGGAATTCACCGAGGAGCGCTGCGTATGGAGTTTCAAGTGCTCCCGGATCAGTCACCTCCGGAATCGGAACGGGGACTCAAGGTCCTTACCTCCTCCGCTGTTATCGGAGCTCCCAGGCTGTGGGCGAGGCTGGGGTTTCGGCCTTGGGTAGATATCTGCAGGAAGAGAGCGCGGGGATTTCAGGGAAAGCGTGACACGCTCACCCCGAGCGTGTGCCCACCCCAGGACCTTTGCACACCACCAGCTGCCGGCCCCAGGACCTTTGCATGGGGTGTTCTTTCGGCGGGAATCTCTCTGCCTGATGCCTCTGTGGCTGTGGGGTAAAGGACCTCTGGATTGTCAGTCACCACTGGAGTGACATTGCAGGCAGCACTGCCTACATTGGGGATGCTCTGGACACACCCTCTTGGATACCGGCCACAGGGGGGGGCTGCAAATTAACCGTCCAGCTCTGCACGCTACATTCAAACCCCGGAACCGGAGCCAGGGAGCCGCCTTCCTGTGCGCGGAGGCAGGAATGGGAACATGCAGCTCTGAGTCACACAGGGCCCTGCCCGAGCTGGGACCTGGGCCAGGCCCTCGGGTTGGTGAGTCACTCGGGGAGGGGAAGGGCCAGCGTCCAGACCCCGTGGCTCTGACAGGTCCTGCGCAGGGAAAGCCCCGGGGCAAGTGGTCAGAGCTGGGAAGAAGAAGAACCGGCCCCCGGTGTTAGGGAAAGGACCCGCGGTCCCTCCCGTTCAGTGTCAGGGACAAGAACAAAAAGTGTCCCTTGAATTTTGTCTTCCCCAAGCTCCTGGGTTGGGAGCCTCCTGGGGCCGAGGCTGGCTCGAGGGAACTTACTGCCTCCGCTGTCCGGGTTTGCAGGCTGGGGGCCGTGAGGGGGCCTGGGCTTGGGGTAGATATCTGTGGGAACAAGGGTGCAGGCTTAGAAGACCCCCCAAATCCTTCCATGACCCTTCTGCGGGACACTCACCTCAGGCTGGGTGCCATGGCCCACGTCTGTCTTCCCAGCGGCACAGGAGGCTGAGGCAGGAGGATGGCACGTTGGAGGCCAGCCTCAACAATTTAGCGAGGCTCTAAGCAACTCAGGACCAGCCCATTGCCCGGCCCTGACCCTGCTTCCTGGTCTCTTGCCCTGTTTTCTATGCGACGAGGACGGTTCCCAAGTCCCCAGACACAGTCCACTCAAAGTCCCTTCCCGGGTGTCCACACCGCTCTCCTTCTCTGTCCTCCGTGAATTTATTTAATTTTAATTTTTATTTTTTATGTGCTTCTGAGATGGAGCTCAGCCCAGGGTCCCCCTCCTCCAGCCGCACCCCACCTGCTGCAGTCACCACCCAGTGAGTCCATCCAAGTGGATTAATCCACTTCTAGGTCACACCTGTCCTCATCTAATGGTCTGACCTCTGAGCACTTTTGCAGGGGTCCCCATGAGCTTCCGGGAGACCCTCGTATCCAAACCACACCGACCGGGTCCTGTCTTCCCAGAGCGCGGCCGCGGCCCGTGTGGCACCCACCACGATGTCCCCGCAGCCGGGACGTCCCACACGGAGCTCCGGGCGGGGGACTGTGGTGGTTTTGGTGACGGGGAACCCCACGCCAGGTCCCCGACGTCTGCCTTTGACTGACATGTCGCTAAGTATTTTATCATTTAAAAATAATGATCATAACTGTCACCCTCCATCAGGTCATTTCCGTCCCTGGTTGCAAAACGCCCCACGAGTGGCTCCCCAGGATGGGCCTGGCGCCCGGCAGGTGCCGCCCCACGGAGCTCCAAGCCCCGCCCAAGAGCCACCGAGTCCTGTTTAGGGCGCCCTGTCCCGGGCTCCAAGTTCGGGTGCCACTCGCCCTCTGTTTCCATATTTCTTTATACAGTTGTTGTGCACGTCCTGCTACCGTCTAGACAGGTGGCGTCCCCAAAGGTCACGGGTGAGACCAAGCAGGAAGGTTCAGAGGTGACATGACCACCTTACAGAGGTGTAGACTCATAGTGGATGTAGACTCTGTGAAACGCTCCTGGGGGACCCCATCCCTGGCCCTGGGTACCCACCTGCTCCTACCTGACCAGCCCCTTCCTGAGTCTCCCTGAGCTGCTTACGGCCTCACTAAGTGGCTGAGGCTGGCTCTGAATTCGCCATCCTCCTGCCTCGGCCTCCCCAGTGGCTTGAAGGACAGGCGTGCGCCCCGCACCCGGGTCCCTCTGCATTTCAACGGTGACCAACTCCACATGGACACCTGTCACTTATCGCAAGCCTGGGGCCCCTCCATGCCTCACATCACCCTAAACCCACGCATGGCCATTTTCCTAAAGGCCTCCTTGGTCAGTCCCCTACATCATTTTGGTCCTCGAAATACGCCCTCTGGGGCCCAAGGCAGGTGTCCCCAACTGTCGCTGGCTGACTTACCCAGCGGCCCCCAGGATTATTTGGCATTGTCCTTTTGACTGGTACTCTGAGCTGCCCAGGAGCTGGATGGACCAGGACACGCACTGCCCCCAGGGCGGGAACCAGCCCCGGGTCCCCAAAGCGCGCCAAACAGAACGCGTTGCATCCGCGAGTTGTCATTGAGACCGACCTGAGCAGCTCACTACCGCCCCCAGTGGTCGGCTCAGGAACTGCAGGGCGGGCAATGGTGACCCTTTTTTGGAGGGTTGGGTGGGCGGCACCAGGGACTGAACCCAGGGACACTCGACCCCTGAGCCCCGTCCCCAGCCCTGTTTTGCATTTTATTGAGAGACAGGGTCTCCCTGAGCTGCTTAGGGCCTCGCTCTGGCTGAGGCTGGCTTTGAACCCGTGATCCTCCTGCCTCAGCCTCCTGAGCCGCTGGGATGACAGGTGTGCGCCCCTGGGCCGGCCCCTGGCCACCAGTCACCCACTTCCCATCTCTTTGGATTTCTCGGTTCTGGCCACTTTATATAAACAGGATCCTGGGCTCTGTGCCCTTTGGGGTCTGGCCTTTGTCACCGAGAGACTGATGTTCATGTTGTAGCTGGTGTCGGGGCTTCATCCCTTTTCATGGCTCGGTAATATTCCAGGGTACATGGGCCGCCTTGTTCCTTTTTCATGGCCTAGTCATATTCCACAGCGTGGACGGACCACATCGTGTGCATCCATCCATCGTTTGATGGGCCCCATGCCCACCTTTTGGCTTTACCGAATCGTGCTTCTACAAACACGGCTTGCTGTGTTATCAAAACCTGACGTTATCTATTTCTAAAAGCCTAACCCTCCTAGTGAATACGATGGACCTTCTCACGGTGGCTTCTTTGATTTGCATTTGCCCGGTGACCTGCATTTGCTTGTAACGTCCACTGACCGGCCCCCCGTCCCTCCCCCCGACACCCTACAACAGCCCTACAAAGCGTCCACACCCATCGCTGCCAAAGCCTCCAGCCCAGGGTGCGGCCCCCCGTGATGCCCGGAGCGGCCACTCACCTGAGCTTGGCTTCGGGGTAGGTTCTGCGAACAAAGAGAGAAGACAGATTCCGTGAGCCGCCAAGATTTATCGGCTGCTCGGAGAAAGGGCGTCCACGTCCTCGTTCAAAAGAAACCATGAAGAGAAACTGCAAAGCTATAAGGAATGGCTGTCTGTCCGCCAGCTGCCCAGGGGCTGTGTAGGTGCCCACAGATGGCCAGCAGGGACGACAGCACCCAGGACGGGAGCCGCGGGCCTTGGGACGGCAGGTGTTTGCATCTGTGAAGCTTAGATAAAGCCACCCTTGATAGGATTGGGAAAAGCAAGTCAAGAGATATTTTCAGCTTTCGAAATGGTGCGTCTCCTCACTCCCTCTGACCCACTCATTGATTCACGCTGCAAACATGAGCTGGGTGCCCACTAGTACCAGAAGAGGTGCCGGTCCCTCTGGACACCCAGATCACCCCACGGTGCACACGGGAACATCCGGAGCCTTGGGTGGTCAGAATTCATGGATGCGGGTATCAGGTGGGGAGTGCTCAAGGTGCAACGTTGCTCTGTGACTTAGGTGTGGGTGCAGGTGGGCGTGTGGGGGCAGCAGGGGGTTGCAGTCTTCACAGAGCAGAGAAGATTGGACACACATCCCGGGTGTCCAACGGCCAGAGTCCTTCCAAGGACCCGAGTGTCTACTGGAAGTTCTGTCTGAAAAGCTGTCTGGCATTCCCTTGGTAGGAAGTGGCTGGAGAACGGGAACCGGGGGGCAGCATGCCCAGTCCTCCTTCCCAGAGCCCCCCATAATCTACTTCCTGTCTGTGTGGACGCTATGGTTTAGGTGGAGGTGACACCCCAAATCTCCTGTGTTTCAGCGGTGTAATGATAGAGTTATGAGAGCTGTAGCTTAATAAGTGGATTAATCCACTTGTTTGGACTCACTGGGTGGTGACTGCAGCAGGTGGGGTGTGGCTGGAGGAGGGGGGTCCCTGGGCTGTGCCTTTGGGGTCTCTGTCCTGTCCCTGGTGAGCAGAGCTCTCTCTGCTCCCTGGTGCCCTGTCCTGAGCTGCTCTCCTCCTCCAGGCCCTGCCGCCATCTTGTTCTGCTCCCCTTGGGCCAGAGCCATGGAGTCGGCCACCAGGGACTGGACCTTGGACACCATGAGCCCCAAATAAATTTTTCCTCTTCTAAGCTGGGGACGGGGCTCAGGAGTCCAGTGCCTCACCAAAGTCCCCTGCGTACCCCTGGACCACAGGCTCAGATCTAGCGAGACAAGGGTAGGAACCGATGGCCAAAGTGGACCTCTGCAGACAGGCTTCTAGAAGGGCATCTGTGGGTCTCCCGAGGAGGCTGGCCTCCCTGGAGAGAAAGCAGACCTCAGCCCCCAGGGATTGCCAGCTGACCCCAGAGCCCTGGCCCAGCGGGGACCAGGCCAAGCCCCACTGAAAACATGGGCACTTACCTGGGTCATCCAGGGCGTCCGCCAGGTCAAAGTCTCCCTGAGCTGTTGGGAGCAGAGAGGGCACAAGTCACATGGGGAAGCAAAAGGTGACAGATGACAACTGCAGGGACCTCTGTGCTCCTGCCTGCATGGCCCGCCGGTCCCTCTGGGCACCAAGATCACCCCACTGTGCGGCACGCTGTAGGATCTGACTCCCCTGAGCCCCAGTCATTTTGTACGTGGGAATCGAGTCTCTGTGGGTCGTGGTATCGGAGGGGGCCCTGCAGCCACCCTCCAGGATACCTAAGGGTGACCGTGTAAGGAATGACGGTGGGTGGTTGGGGACAGCCTGTCCAGTCCTGTTGGTGGCATTTCAAGAATCCCACCCACTCATCTGCCCCAGGACCTTGGCATCACTACCATGCATATTTCCCAGGTGAGAAACCCGGGGCACCAGGAGGTGAAGGGCAGGGCAGAGGCTGAGTCTGCACTTAGACTCGGGCCCAGTCACCAAGTCCCAACGGAGGCGGGGCCTGGGGAAACCCCGGGAGCCGGATACTGGGTGTCCCCAGCCACAAGTCTCCCCACTCCCTGGGGTGCCCTGCTACAGGCAAAGGTCAGCGGCTCCAACCACATCACGGGCTCTTCCCAGCCTTTCAGGTGCCCTGTGAGGGAGCCACCGCCCTCCCCGGGGCTCCCAAGGCCACACCCAGTGTCCCACAGAGCCAAACCCTCTGCCTTATGTCCGTCCCTCCGTGGAGGCTGGCCTCTCTGAAACGCTGTTTCCCAACAGCAGTGGGGTGGAGGCTGGGTCTTATCAGAGAAGCCAGGAGGGCAGGGCTGGAGACTGTCCCCAGATATCACCAGTCCGCAGCAGGGGCCGGTTGGCCCACGGAGGTGACTTCCAGAGACCCCCCTCCTGCACCCCTTGTCTGTCCTGTCTTCTCTTTTCTTTATTGGGGAGGGGTATTGGGGCCTGACCTCAGGGGTACTGGACCCCTGAGCCCCGTCCCCAGCCCTATTTTGCATTTCATTGAGGGACAGGGTCTCCCTGAGTTGCTTAGGGCCTCGCTTTGGCTGAGGCTGGCTTTGACCTCACGATCCTCCCGCCTGGGCCTCCCGAGCCTCTTCCCTATTCATCCCATGGCCTCCTGCGGGCAGGATGCGGGAGGGGCCCCAGAGGAGGCCGGGCAAACTGGCCGGGCGAGGTTTTGCCTGGTTTTGAGAATCGCTTTCCAAGTAGGAGTGTCCCCGGGCAGCGTGACTCACGCACACGCGGGGAGGGCGTGGGTGCCACCCGGGCCTCCCGGTTTGGCCTCCCGAAAGCCAGGCGTGGCGCCAGCCCCTGTCCTGCGAGATGGGCGGGAATCTGCCCTGCGATGGGGGCGGGGAGCCCAGCCAAGAGTCCCCGGGACGGGGGGGGGGGGGGGGGGGGCGCTCAGGGCGCGGCCAGCCCGGGCGGTGGACATCGCGCGGGCATCTCGCTCTCGGGAGGCCACGGACTTCAGAACGTGTCTCTGACTTGCTTTTTGGTGACTTGCGCTGTGTGGCCTCTGAATCCAACCCTGCTGTGTTCTGGGACCCCTAGCCCACCCCCAGCCCCCACCCCCCAGGAGTCGGGGACAGCAGCCTGCTGTGCTGTCCTCTGGTTTCAGGCTGGTCCTCGGTGGCCGGTCCCCGGGGAAGGCCGGTGGAGACTCGCCCCTGCGCAGAGCGCAGCATTTTTTGCACGAGATGCCCCGGGCCCCGCGCATGCGCACAGAGAGAAGTCGTGCGGCGGGTCCTGCAGGGGGCGCTGTGAATGCAGCTGAGACATCCGCGGCCTCGTGCTGCAACCAGACCCCGGCCCCGGCCGCATTTGGTGCAAAACCATGCCACCTGCAGAGACCCTCCGATCCCGACCTCTGTCCACACCCGCCGCCGGTTACCCGTGCACACAGCCAGCAGCCCAGACCCCGCGGCTCGGTTCCACCCAGAGGAGAAAACAGGCCCCAGGGCGGGGCTTGGAAATGAAGGGAAAAAATAAAAAAATAATAATAATATATGTTTTTTTTTTTTTTTAAGGGTTTCTAAAGCCCTGGGCGGGCGCAGCACCAATTCCAGCAGAATTTGCACACGAAGCGCCGCGGAATTGAATTCAAGTCTACCGAGGCCGCCTGATGGCAAACACAGCTGGCTCCTCTATTGTGTTGTGCAAACCACTGTCACCGCATCTGCAAAACATCTGCCTTTCCTAGTGACAGTTGGGTTTTTTTTTTTTTTTTTTTTTTTTTTTGGCACCAGGGAATGACCTCAGGGGCCCTCCACCCCTGAGCCCCTTCCCCAGCCCTATTTTTGCATTTTATTTACAGACAGAGTCTCCCCAAGCTGCTGAGGGCCTCGCTCAGTTGCTAAGGCTGGCCTCCAAATCGTGAGCCTCCTGCCTCAGCCTCCGGAGCCGCCGAGATCACAGGGCACTCTCCACGATTTTTTTTTTTTAATTTTTTTTTTCCTATAAAGAGGATTTTTTTGGGTTTCTCGGAAAGCGGTTGCACAACGGCTTTCTAAGTCTCTGGACCTTGAGGAACTCCCTGGAGCCCTTGCCCAGCACGTGGGAAACCCAGGGGGGGGGGTGGATTCTGAGCTCTGCAGACACAAAAAGAAACAAAGTAACAAACAAGGAGAGGCCACTGTCCCCTGGGCAGCCGCCCTCCCTCCCTGCATTTCTGTCCAGTGTCTGAGCACCTCAAAGCCCACGGGTCTCCCAGGCTCTCTGCAGAATCAGCTCACGGTCTACTTTGCAGGGACTGTCACCAGAGACCCCCACCACAGCCACCGCACTGCACGGAAACCACCGCAGCCTCAGGCAGAGAACAGTTCTGCAAACACACCTGCCCGGTACCGACTGCCCTGCCTCCTCCTCAACCCTCGCAGCCCACAATCAGTGTTTCAGTAGGCATTATGCACCTCAGGCATACACCACCCACCTGCCGTGGAGCCTGGGGACGTCCCCAGCACCGCGACCAGGCTGTTCACACTGCCATCCTCCAACCTAGGAGCTCAACAACCCTCTCTTCTTAATAAAACACCCGGCCTCAGGTATTTCGTGCTGTCGACGGAAAACGGACGAAGGAATACAGGAGGCACTCGGAGAACTCATGTCACCCTTCCGGCCACCAGAAAGACCCTTTTCAAGGGCAAATGAACAAGGCCCTGGAAATTTATGCACCTGACCAACGGCCAGTCAGCCGACGTCCCCATCCATTTCCAACGAACCCCGGTGGCTAGATAAAGCAAGTGACTTCCAATTATTGTTGGTGGCCATCTCTGGACCTTCTACATGTGGACCGTGACCCCCAAACTGAAGCAAGAAAGTCTGGATTTCAAAGTCCTGTTGTCTCAGGCCAAATGCACGGGAGGCGAGATCGACAGGTGGCATCGGAGTGTGTAAGTGTCCCCCTGAGGTTTTTGGTCACCAGAACCAGCCCTGGGCATCTCCTCCGCCCATACGCAGCCAGCTCCTGTCTTAATGACACCCTGTCTTCAAACAGGACAGACAAGAAAGGCCAGTGTAGACCCGTCTGGAGGAAGCCCGTCCCTTCCTGACCGACCATTCTGCCTCTCCCAATCCCCTCTGTCCATCATGCCCTGGAAGGACACTCGGGGTCCCGCGAACCTTCTGGATGCGGTTCCACCCTACAGTCCCGAGGTCCCTGCGCAACCCGATGCCCCATCCCAGAGCCTGGGAGGCGGAGCGTCTTGGCGATTCTTTAGTAAACTTTGGCGTCAACTCTCTGCAGGACGCGGACCTGCGGGATCCCGGGCTCGCGGGGCGCCCCGTGCTCACCTGGGGCGCGCGGCAGCAGACACAGGAGCAGCACGAGGCCGGGCAGCCCCCGCCGGGTCTCCATGGCTGGCTGAGGTCCCCGGGAGCGTCCGTCCCACGTCGCAGCTGGTCTCCGGCCGCCCCGCCCTGCCCTGTTGACTCCGCTGTCCCCGCCTGGGCGGGCAGCGAGCGCTGTGTCCAAGTGGGAAACACCAAACCAGCCGCGCGCGCGCGCTGCGCTCCCCGTGCCAGGAGCACCCGACTGGGCCCGAGCCCGGATTCCACGGAGCCCGGGGACGAGTGCTCACACGCTCGCCCAGGGCCGGCTGCTCCGAACTGTCCCAGCCAATGGCACCAGCGCAGGCCCTGGGGCGACCTGGGCGGGGCCACGTGCCAATCATTCAGCATCCGCGGCGGCTCCTGGACGCCACCGCTGCGCACCTGCTCAGCCACGGGGACTCGTGCACCCTGGAGTGCGCAGCCCGCACTTGTGCTTGGCTTGGCTGAGACCCCTCTGTCACCGGGACCCCATGATGCATGCAAAGTCCTGCACAGAGGGTCAGGGCATGGCCGCTGTAATCCAGGATCCCAGGGACTTCAAAGAATCCCCTCCTCTCCCTGCAGCCCCCAATTATCTCTGTGAGCAGCAGAACCAACAGTCAGAAGGGGCGAGGGATCCTCGTGGCCCTCTCTGTCTGTCACCTGAGCCATTCGAGGGCGACAGAAGCCGGCGCAGGTTTGAAGTCTGCCATATTGGATACTTTGGTAGAGTCAATCAACAAACTTCCGCACACTTATCTGTGAGGAGCCACATGCGTTATAGAGAGCAAGTTAATGTGTGTGGAGTTGGAGAGAGGGACACATCATGAAAGCAGAGACAGGGAGTATGATATTACTGGACGCTGGGCACGCACAGGGAGGGCCTGGGGGACCTGGGAGATACTGGACATAGCCAGGTGCCACCAAGGGTTTCTGAAGAGATCTTCTGCATGCAACCAGAGAGCACGGGTTTGGGTCTCTCTTGCAAACCATATGGGCTCTGTTGTGGCACCGAGACCCACAGGGGTCTGTGTCTCAGCCAGAAGGGACATGGGCACCGGAATTTGAGCTTCAAATGGCTCGCACAATCACTCTGGAGTATTGGAGCTATTATCCATTAAAGGCAGAGTGACCTGGACACCAGCATTGGGATCCTGAGAGACCGGATCTGATAACCAAGATGGCTCCTTACCCAGTACCGGGAGGGTAGCATATACAGCGTGGATACACGGGGCAAAGAGGGGAATCTCACGCAGGAACAACGGGACCGGATGTCTTCACGTGACACAGACTAGCTCGGGTTTGAAAGTTTGTAAATGATTGATTTCTGGAATTTTCCATCTAGTAGTTTGGGGTGGTGCTCGACTGCAGATGATTGAAATTTTAGAATGTGAGACCATGGATGAGGGGGCACCCGTGTTTCAGATCAGAGGCTGGCAGAGCTCAGCTCCGCACACAGCAAATTAACGATGGAGGAGATGGGTCCCTGGGGGGTGTGATTCCCATACGTAAAAATTAAACACTGCTGGGTGCAGTGGTGCACGCCTGTCATCCCAGTGGCTCGGGAGGCTGAGGCAGGAGGACCGCAAGTTGGAGGCCAGCCTCAGCAACTTAGTGAGGTGCTAGGCAAAGCAGTGAGACCCTGTCTCAAAATAAAATTTTTAAAAAAAAATTTAAAAAGGCTAGGAATGTGGCTTTGTGGTTAAGCACCCCTGGGTTCAATCTCTGGAGCCAAAATGAATTAAAGAGTAAAGACTAGACAAAAAAAAATTTCAAAAAGACTAATGGGATGTGTTTAGTTCCATCAGATATTAAAAGAGTAAATCTATGATAATTAAAATCATGTAGTTTCGTCTCCTTTGTCAATGAAATGATCCATGAGGGCAGAGAAATTATAGCAAAATCTTTGCAGTGGCCAATGTCTGTTGCATTTCAAATCTGTAAAGGAGAAAATGGAGAATTCACTAAATGGTTTAGGGTGTATGAAATTATCCTATAAGGAAAAAAAATTACACTTGGTATATAGGAATCTCTTCTCGCCACTAAATATAAAGAGTGGGATCAAGAAAATAGCCATTAAAGATTTAAAAGACTCAGAATAAAGTAAAAAAATCATGTCTGCTAATCCATGTTGCAACCCAAGGGTGCTCTTTAATATGTAAAGAGTTCCTACAAATCAATAAGAAAAGAAACTGATGGCATACACAAATGAACAAAGGGCTTATTCAGTTTCCAGGAACGGTGTGCACATTGTTTTTTGTACACCCAACCTCCTTCCTAAGACACATGTGAGAATATGAGCCAGTTGATTTGATCTTGTTTTCCACCAAAGCCCTGGTGGAATTCATTCGAAAGTTCTCGGATCCGCCAGGAAATCATTTGAGGTATTGCAAATCTGCTGCGTGTCTGTGGAACGATTTGGCAATGGGCATGAACAGGCTGCAGAACCCTTTTAGCTTCACAAAGCCAGACATTCATGACAACGTGCCCACTGAAACGGGGTCCCCGTAATGTACTTCCAGAGGCATTCACGGTCGTAGGTGCTCAGTGGGACATTCTTGGCAACTGCTTAATGTCATTGCAACCAAAGTTCTGACTGTTGGAAAGAATGACAGGGACCGTCTCTTTGCTCACCAACAGCCTCTGGTATGTAGAAAAAGTTCTGTGAATATTTGCAGAATAAAGCACAGAGAATCTTAGAAAAGGAGGACGTTTCCAATAAGAAGTCAGATATTATGTACATTATGGTGATCCATTAAATACGACCCTTTTCCTTGGAACAAAAGGGGAACACACTCGGTAGAAGTGGCCTTTTGAACCTGGAAGTGTGATTGTCCTCGGGGCTGGCGATATGCGGCAGGTACCTCTCCTGTGACACAGGGAGGTGGGGGGTGTGGCTCCTGACAGCCACAGGATCCTGGCCACAGATGCCCCTGCCTTCCTGCTGGTCTACCAGGTGACCGGATAGGTGTACTCCACCGTGTTCATCTTATGACACTTGCCACTTCATGACAAGTTCTTCCTGTTAGGGAGCATCTGGGTGCTGAAGAGTTATCTGGGTGAAGAGGAGCATCTGGCTACTGGGAAGTATCTGTGTGCAGAGGAGTATCTGGGTGCAGGGGATTATCAGAATGCAGGGGAGTATCTGGATGCAGAGTAGTATCTGGGTGCAGAGGTGCATCTGGGTGCAAGGGGAGTATCTGGGTATGGGGGGTATCTGGGTGCAGGGGAGTATCTTGATGCAGAGTAGTATCTGGGTTCAGGGGAGCATCTGTGTTCAGGGAAGCATCTGGGTGCAGGGAACATGTGGGTGCAGGGGAGCATCTGGGTGCAGGGGAGCATCTGGGTGCAGGGGAGCATCTGGGTGTAGGGAGCATCAGCATCTAGATGCAGGAGAGTATCTGAGTACAGAGGAGCATCTGGGTTCAGGGAAGCATCTGGGTGAAGGGAGCATCTAGGTGCAGGGGAGCATCTGGGTGCAGGGGAGTATCTGGGTGTAGGGGAGCATCTGGGTGGAGGGAAGCATCTGAGTGCAGGGGAGTATCTGGGTGCAGGGGAGTACCTGGGTGCAGGGGAGCATCTGGTACAGGGGAGTACCTGGGTGCAGGGGAGCATCTGGGTGCAGGGGAGCATCTGGGTGCAGGGGAATAAATGGATGCAGGGGAGCATCTGGGTGTAGGGAGCATCTAGATGCAGGAGAGTATCTGGGTACAGAGAACATCTGAATGCAGGGGAGTATCTGGGTGCAGGGGAGTACTTGGGTGCAGGGGAGCATCTGGGTGCAGGGGAGCATCTGAGTGCAGGGGAGTATCTGGGTGCCGAGGAGTACCTGGGTGCAGAGGTCGATCAGGACAGACGGGTCATGAATCCGAGTGGTCGTGGCAAAGACGGACAGGAAGGTTCAAATGCCGTGAGGCTGGGCCACGTGACTGCTCCCCCGCCCCTGAGGAAGGGGCTCCTAGGCCCGTCCTGGGGGAAGCGGTGCCCATGGGGGAGGGGCAGAGCCCTTACCCGTGGGGACCGGCCGTGCGCACCCCCAAATGCAGGCGGTTCCTGAGCAAAGGCCTAGGACCCAGGAGGACGGCCCCCCCTGCTTTCCCCCACATCAGGGGACAGCACGCTGTCCACACGGGTGTCGGACCGGCCACCAGGGCTGCGGCGGGGAGCTGCCCGGCACACAGCGGCTGCTGAGGCCCTGCCGGGGGGACAGGCAGGCCCTCCCCACGGGGCTGCCTTCTCTGGCCGGCCAACCAGGGCTCTCCTTCACTCCCCTGGGCCGCTGGCCACCCCGGGCCACTGGCCACCCCGAGTGGACAGACTCGTGTTCTGGCGGGAGAAGTCGGAATCCGAGGCTGACCGGCTGCAGCTGGACTCCACTGGAGCCCGTCCCTGGGGGCCTGGGTGTGGGCAGCGGCCCAAGGTGAGGAGCTGCTGCCCCCCACGCAGTGGGGAAAAGTCGGCTGTCACCGCAGGGAAGGGACCCGTTCCAGTGACCGCGGATCCCCCAGGAGGACACTCCCGGCCACCACGGGAGGAGCTGCTCCCCCGTGTTCAACCAGACCCCACGTCCACAGGGCCCAACCCCTGGTACAGGCTCCAGAAATGGTGAGCAAGAAACACCCACGTTCCACCCACTGGACACACGCCGCACGGGGGGACATCTGGGGGCCAGGGAGTATCTGGACAGGAAAGGATCCCAGTGCGAAGGAGGGTCTGGATGGGGGGAGCACCTGGGAGCAGAGGAGTATCTGGGTGCACAAGGAGCATCTGGACGAAGGGCAGTGCCTCTGTTCAGAGGAGCATCTGTATGCAGGGGAGCACCTGGATGCCAGGGCCGACCTACATTCAGAGAAGTAGCTGGGTGCTGGGGAGTATCTGTCTGCCTGGCAGGATGCGGGTGCAGGGGAGTATCTGGCTACAGGGAAGTATCTGGCTGCCTGGGAGTATCCGGCTGCAGGGGAGTATCTGGCTGCAGGGGAGTATCTGGCTGGGAGTGAGCGCAGGGCAGTACCTGGTTGCTGGGAGCATCTGGGTGCAGGGGAGTATCTGGCGTCTTGGGAGTATCTGCCGGAGCATGCGCGTGTAGGGAACTGTCTGGCTGCCTGGAGCATCTGGGTGCAGGGGAGCATCCGCGCCCAGGTGGAAGAGGAGGCCCCGCCCACGCCCCTTCCCACGCGCCCCCCCCCCCCCAACCCACCGCGGCAAACCAGGGCGCAGAAAGCGCTTGGTTTCCAATTTTGTTTTATTAGTTGGAAAAAAAACCCCCAAAACCCAAAACAAAACAAAACAGCCGGATATCCTAAGGCATCGGAGGGACGCGAGGACCCTGGGGTCACCTCCACTCGGGAGGCGTCGGGCGTCGCCTGGGTCCAGGTAGCTGGGCATCGGCCCAGGGCTTGCGCGTCCAGGCATCTGACGGGGCCGGTGTCGGACCACAGGGACTGGGTCCTGGTGGGCCTTTCCCATCCCCGGGAGCCCCAGGGGTCGAGGTGACACAAGTCCCCGCGGGTTCGTCCCGCTGGTCACCTGGCGTGCTGGTCACCTCAGGTCTGGGTCATGGAGTCCATCAGTGGAGATGGGGCGGCGGCTCCCCGAACGCGCGGTGGCCTCTGCGCTCGCCAGCTGGTCTTGCAAAGTGTCACTGGGCAGGTGTCACTCCGCGACGGACCTGGGACTGGGCTTTTCCCGCCCACCGGCCTCTACTTCTCCAAAAGCGTGCGCTGCACTGGACGGACAGGGGACAGGGCGTCACTCCCCAGTGCCGGACGCACGCGGGGACACGCTTCCTAGAGGACCCAGGAGGCCCGGGCACCTCAATCTAACACGCATAGTCACTCTGTGAGCCCAACGGGTGACGGATGGGACCCCCAGGAAAGGGACACCAGGGATGCTTGACCACTAAAGCCCTGTCCCCAGCCCTTTTTATTCTTTTTTTATTTTGAGACTGGGTCTCGCTGAGTTGCTTAGCACTTCAGTTACTGAGACTGGCCTCCAACTTGCCGTCCTCCTGCCTCAGCCTCCCAAGAGGATTACAGGGGTGCACCCCCGTGCCACACCCAGCCAAATTCTCCTTCTTAGACTTTTTTTTTTTTTTCTTTTAAGGTGACTTAATCGAAGAGGTGCTTAGAGCACAATTCTCACTGGGCACCTGAACCCCTGGGGAGGTGACATACTGACTGACCGCCCAGCCACCCGACCTGGAGGAACGCACCCAGCCCTGCAAATCTGAAACCCGAGGGTGTGGGCGGGAGCAGCCACACAGGTGTCCAGGACTCAGGGACACCGGGAAGCCGTCCCCCCTACCTGCCCATCCTTACCTGGTGGCTCTGCGTTGGTGCCCGCTCGGTTCTCCAAGTCCACTTCTCCTTGTCCGGCTGCAAAGATCAAACAAAACACGCACAGCTCAGTGGAGCAGGGAACGCACTGCTCAAGATGCACAAATCACACCCTGGGGGGGGGGGGGTGGACAGGTTGGACGCCAGGGTCTGCTGCACCCCCGGCTTCATTTCTCAGTCCTAAGACCCTCCAGGAACGAGCGGTGAGCACGGAACCCCCACTTCAAGGCTCAGAAGGGACCGCTGGGCTTGGAACTCTCGCAGCCTGCAGAAGGGGGACTTTTCGTCCCTGCTAGTACCCTGAGGGCCGTCCTTGGGCTAAAAGCTGCCCCCCTGCCCCAATACCCACCTGCCCCAGAATGCAAACCACCAAAACCAGCCCTGGTGCCAGACACCGTGGCCTGTTATCCCAGCAGCTCGGGAGACTGAGGCAGGAGGATGGTCGATTGGAGGCCAGCCTCAGCAACTTAGCTTAGAGCTAACCTAAGCTGTAAGGGGCTGGGGACGGGGCTCGATCCGTGGAATTTCAAACTCACCCGTGCGCCCATGTCACCCCCTACCCCTGACCCTTCTCTTCCAACGCGCATCTAAAAGCCAACAGATCTCCAAGTCCACACGAGGGTCACGGATAAAATGCGTTTATTCGTTCTCTGCACCGTCACCAAAGGACACGTTTACACGCCACACGGAGGGGGCTCACCCCCCCCCCCTCAGGTCACCCCACCCGAGCCCTCCCTGTCCCCTGATCACAGAACCTGAATGCATGTGCCCTCCGTGGTTCAAATACCGTCGTGCCGAAAGGTGTGTGGTGCGGGTTGTAATCACGGCGACAGAAAGATGCACCCCCTAAAGGGACCCTAAGATCTGCAAACTGCACCCCCACCCAGCCTCTAAGTGACACCCACAGTTAAGAAGCCAACGTGCTTGAGACAAAGAGGAGAGCGAGCGAGCCGAAGGTATACGCAAGGCGCGCACTTGAGGGAGGTGCGCAGGTGGTGACCAGAGAGGGTGCTTGCGCTGCAGACAGGGGACACAGCGGGTTGGCCCTTGAACAACTGCAAACTGCGAAAGCCTCGGAGCCCAGGTCAGCGTGCCACCGAGTACCAGCGGCCGGTCACTCCGCGGTACTGAGAATCGGCGTTGGGGGACTTGAGCCTGCGCGCCTGCGCGCCTGCGCGGGCTGGCTTCAGGGGATCCGAACCCAGGATGCTTTGGACACATATGTCCTTCCAAAGAGCAAAAGCGCCATCCAGGTGGCCACCCTGGGGCGGTGACCAGAACCACAGTCGGTCGATCCACCACCTGCGGCGCCCTTTTTGGATAATGCAGGACAGGACTCTGGAGAGCCGTGTCTGCAGACCCAGTGCGGAAGGAATCCTGGGCCGAGAAGTCCCCTGCGCTGACAGTGGCGCTGAGTGGCGAGGTCCCCAGGAGCAAAGGGACCCCCGCCCCAGGGCTGTCCCTGCACAGAAGAGCGCGGAGGGATCCTCGCCCTGCTGACCCACTGCAGAGGACCCTCGGAAGCAGGGCGACGCCGCGCGCCCCGTTCTCTCTGTGGCGTTCCAAAGGGACACCATCCCTTCCCGTCCCTCCCCGCGCACTGGGTGCGTGCCGTGTGGCCATCGAGAAGGCCCAGAAATGGAGAATTTAGGGTACAGAAATCTGCGGAGGGGACCCCGCGGGGAGGAGAGAGGCGCGCTAGCTGGGGAGGGGACCCGGGCGCACAGAGGGGGAGGCGGCCCGCTAGGCCAGGCTGCGTCCTAGGAGCGGCACAAGGGTCCTCGGGACGCTCTGGACTGGACAGGGTGCTCTGCTCCTCCCTAGGTCTTGGAGGCATCTGAAATGGGGGGGACCAAAAAGAAAGAAAAAGTAATAATGATAAAAAAAAAAAAAAAGGAGACTTTTAAGAGGTCAGCAGGGGGCAGGAGCCGGGTGGACAGAGCCGCAGCCAGGTGGCGTTAGAGGACCAGGCAGGAGGCAGGAGGGTGAGCGCAGCCCTGCTCCGCACAGCGTCCAGCTGTCTGTCCATCAGGGACACAGGCCCAGCCCAAAGCGCCTCCCTGAGCATGGATTAGGCTCCGCGTGGTTGTGCGCCCCCCACGCGGACCTCGAAGCTGACCCGGTACCAGGGGACAAGCAGCAGAGACAGACCCTGCAAGCGTCAGGCAGGTGGCCCGCTGAAGCTCCTAGAAATGCAGATTCGCATCTGGGGACATCTACTCTCAGAACGCCCCTGGTCACCCGCGTCACCCTGGGGGAGCTCAAGACGCCACAGGGAGAAGCTTTGGGGTCAATGTGTCTCCTGATGCAGGGTCAGTGACTGATCCGTCCCCACGGGGGACAGAGACACCTGCTCGTACCCCACTGGCCCAAGAGGAGCCCCGGGGTTCGATCCGCGGACAGCAAAATGTCCAGAGCAAACAGGTGATTGCACAAAGAGCGTCCCCTCCTCCCTTCCGTGGGGAACTCGGTTTGCCCCAACCCTGCCCGGCCACCCCAGGTCATTTCTCTACCTCTGTCCCTAAAACCACGCTATCTGAGTCATGCATTACGCTTTTCCCTGGAATCCTAGATCCTTGGTGGCATCTCCTTGAACGTGGGCATTTGTCTGCCCAGATTCCTGACTTGGAGCAAATCCTGGGCCTCATTGAGGGACTTTTAAGCACCAGGTCCCAACCCCCCTGACGGACCATGGAGTCCCCAAGACGCGGGTCCCCAAGGCACCCCGTGTCCCGATTCTCCATCCAATTTTGCACCCCATCCAAGAGCCTCACTGGTTAGTTGGTTTCACCAAATTGGGCGGGAGCGACTCCCCATTTGGGGGGTCGGATTCCTCTGGGTGCAGAAAGCAAGATGGCGGCCCAGCCTTGGGCTCAATTGCCATCCATATTTCCCCGGGATGGCGTCCCCACAGAGGAGTCCCCACACAGCCCGGGGCACCTGCAGCCCGCGTGTGCCCAGAACCCGCCAGCGCTGGAGCAGTTAGCAACCTGTACACATGTGCATGTCGGGGCAGCAGGGCCTGATCGCAGAGCCAGGGAGCCCCAGCCTCGCACCCGCGCTGTGAGCCGGCAAGAGCGCTGCGTGTGCTTTTGCGAGGAGGCCCGGTGCGCGGCCAGGAGGGCACCTACCGTTTTCTTTGAAGCACAGCTTCTTTTTCTGGTAGGCGATGAAGCTGGAGATGGCCCCGGCCACGGCCACCACCACGGCCCCCACGATGCCGGGGACCACACCCTGGGAGTTAGCTGCACAGAGGAAGAAACAGACGTCACCGAGACGGAGAGGGACACGCGGATGGCAATGGAATCCCAGGACAGCCGCCCGAGAGACCCATCTCCACACGGCATAGAAGATGGGCCCAGGAAGCTCAGGAGGCTGAGGCAGGAGGATCGCGAGGTCAAAGCCAGCCTCCGCCAAAGGGAGGCCCTGAGCAGCTCAGGGAGACCCTGTCTCTAAATAAAATGCAAAATAGGGCTGGGGACAGGGCTCAGGGGTCGAGGGACCCTGAGGTCAATCTCGGGTACCAAACCCACCAAAAAAATTTGTCACTTATTTCCTAAAATTGCAAAGTGGCCACGCAGCCGTGCGGCCGGCCGAGCTGTGGCCCGTGATTGACACGGAGGGACGGGGACTCTGCCGAGGTCTTCAGGGCGATCGTGCAAATACTACGACTTAAAGCACCGTGTCCCCGGCGTCCCTTGTCCCCAGAGGAGAGGGGAAGGGAGAGGGCGGCCGTTCAAGGTACATACTGTCTTGTCCCTCGTTCCTGTGACTGCCACCGTCAGAGCCACCGCCGTGTCCTGCAAAAGAAGAGCAGGAGTGTTGACCGAGGGCAGCCTGCTCCTGTGTCCGCTGCACCTGGAAGGTCCCCCGGAGGTCCCCTGTGTCAACGGCTCGGTCCCCATGCATGTGGGGGCTCGGAGACGGGGGACGAGTCTGCAGGGGGGTCTCGAGTGTGGCCTTTCAGGGGCCTCTGAGTGGACCTGGGTCTATCCTTTTCTGTCTGCGTCCCAGCAGGAGGTGATGGACCCAGGACCCCTCAGCAGGGAGCCTTCCGTCAACACAGGTGGCCCTCAGCTGGCTCCCAGGGGTCCAGCCCAGGACAGAGCCCCCCAGGGACAGAGCCATGCATTCGAGAGTGACCTCGCCGAGAAGCTCGGGGGACGCTCCCTTCTGTGACTCTGCAGGGCCGGTGGCCGCAGGGGGTGGGGGGAGAAAGGACAGCTCACCGTCACCTCCCGAAGTCCCGTCTAGGAGGTCACTGTCAGAAAAGCCACCTGGGGAGAGAGGGGAAGAGTCAGCGGGTCCTCGGGGTGGAGGGGGCCGTCCCGGTGCGGAGGCAGGAGGACGGCCAGTTGGAGGCCAGCCTCAGCCCGTCAGCACGGCCCCGTCTCCAAAGGAAATAGGAAAAGGGCTGAACACTGCAGATCCCAGCCCAAAGCGGCCTTTGGGGGAAAGGACGGTCCCCACAACCCCCAGTCCAGCCACGCCCCATGACCCCAAGTCCAGCCGAGGGACAGGGGGGACTTACCAGAGGAGCCGGGCTGGTTGGGCCTGGGCTTGGGCTCATTGGGCGACGCTGGGGCATCTGTAACAGAGTTAGAGCAGCGAGAAATGAAGGGAGGGGACCTTCCTCGGCTCCCCCAGGTCACCCAGCAGCTGGACAGCACAGCTAGCCCTCGCCCCGGAGGGGACACTCATCCCACGGCCACCTGCCAGTTGCTGTCCACCCCCTGGTGACGATGCTACTCACTGAGTGCTTTCAACAGAGGCCAAATGGTCACGTGGGAGGCCACGCAGGAAGGTTCAGAGGTGGAATGAGTGGGTTGTGAGAGGTGTAGACTCATAGTGGATTAATCCACTTGGATGGACTCACTGGGTGGGGACTGCAGCAGGTGGGGTGTGGCTGGAGGAGGGGGTCCCTGGGCTGTGCCTTTGGGGTCTCTGTCCTGTCCCTGGTGAGCAGAGCTCTCTCTGCTCCCTGGTGCCCTGTCCTGAGCTGCTCTCCTCCTCCAGGCCCTGCCGCCATCTTGTTCTGCCTCCCCTTGGGCCAGAGCCAGGGAGTCGGCCACCAGGGACTGGACCTCGGACACCAGCACCAACTGCCACACTGCTCACGGCGGCAGGGATCAAATAACACGAGTTGGGTTCCTGACGACCCCCGATCCTTTCTGCAAATGCACGAGTGGGCACCTCAACGACACTGGCCGCAGCAGGTCACTCACCGTGTCCACCACCACCGAGAGCGTCCTCGAGGTTAAAGCCGTTCCCTAGAAACGGGGACAGGGGGTTAATTCCAAAGTTCTCGGGGCGCGATGCTGGCACAGACGAAGGTCACCCGGGGGGGGTGGGGGGCAGAAGCAGCGGGTTATTAGCAAAGCTGAGCCTCGAGCGCGCGCAGCAGGGGACACTGGGGACCCTCGGGTAGCTCCCCTTTACCTTTCAGCCCCTCTGGGGAAACACCCGGGGTGTTCCTCCGTGTCGCTGGGCGACAAAGTTGCAACTGACTCACGGTGTGCATTTGCGACAAAGTTGCAACTTCGCGGGGGTCATTTGCAACAAAGTTGCGACTGCGTTTTGCGCAGTGCGCATCCTGAGCTGCAGGGAGCTGTCCAGTGGTTTTTCTGTGCAGCCCTGACCACATTCCCCGCTTGGAGGCATGGACCTTTCTCAGGGTCCAAGAGCCTCACCCCGCCTTAACCGCGTCTATTTGCAGGACCTCAGGACGCGCGAGGCCGTCCTTCTTGTAGACGGCGGCCTCCAGGAGCACGGAGCCGGACCTCAGGACCGAGGGGGCGCAGGAGGGAGACCCCCCAGCAGAGAAACCTCAACCCTCCTGAGGGTCTCGAGTGCCTCCCTTTGCAGAGTTGAGACCCGCCCCTCCAGCAAGGCCCCACCGCGGTGCCCACCTTGCCAGGGCTTCGGGACGATCTTTGTCACGGGCCCCGGGGCTTCGTGCGCGGCCAAGCTTAGGTCAGCTGAGGGCGAGCAGCAGCTGCTCAGTGCGCGAGGGCTCCCCGCCGCGCCACCTTCAGAAGCAAGCAAGCAGCTAAGGCAGAGCGGCCTCCGCAGCGAGGCCAGCCAGGAGCGGGCAGCAGCCATCTCATCCGCTAAGACTCCAACCACACTCTGGGGCCCAATGATGCCCGTCAAGGAACAGACGGGCAGAGGCCACGGGTCCCAAAGTTGGGCGTGGACATGGAATTGAAATGGCCCATGGTGGTCACCGCAGCGGCTCGGGAGGCTGAGGCAGGAGGATCGCGGGTTCAAAGCCAGCCTCCGCCAAAGCGAGGCCCTAAGCAGCTCAGGGAGACCCTGTCCCTAAATAAAATGCAAAATAGGGCTGGGGACGGGGCTCAGGGGTCGAGTGTCCCTGGGTTCAGTCCCTGGTACCAAAAAAAAAAAAATGTCACCACCCAGGACACAGGCCCCACGAGTGACTCATGTCCTTTGGTGGCTTCGGGAGCTCTGTCCTGCTGTTAGTTAGGGTCCAGGAAGCCAGCGTTTCCTCTTTCTATGTTGCACAGCGAGGACTTTGTCTCCTTACCGTCATCGCTGGGCTTTTTGGGAGCCTTCGTTGGTTTCTGGTCATCGCCTCCTGAGAAGCAAACAAACAAAAATAACTAGAGGTACTAGGCGGAGGCAGGGAGGCCCGCTCCGTGTCCACTCCGTGCACACGTGGAACTCGGTTGGCTGCACAGCACGGTCCCGCCGGGTTGTCCCCTTCCTCCTGAGAGACAGATGCCCCCCCCCCCCCCGGAAACCACAAGAAGAGGAAGCTGAGCAGCAAGACCGAGAGTGGACGGCCCGAGATCAGAGGAGAAGGCGGGGGAGGGACCGGTGCCCATTTACTCCTCGGGAACCTCGCTTCCTCCCCAGGGACCTGCACCCAAGCGGCCTCCGTTAGGAACCCAGGCTGGGCCGGGCGCGGTGGCTCCCACCCTGGATCCCTGCAGCTCGGGAGGCTGAGGCAGGAGGATGGCAAGTTGGAGGCCAGCCTCAGCCACTCAGCCAGGCTCTAAGCCATTTAGCGTGGGACTGAGCGACTTCTAGAAGGTGTCTGCAGAGGGACTCATTCCTGAGATGGGCTCCTCCTGGGTCAGGGGTCCCTCATGCCATGGCCGTGTCCTCCCAAGAGAAGGGGACACAGACCCAGAGGAGGAGCCCCGTGGAGACGGAGGCAGAGACTGCAGTGAGGGGCCACCAGCCCAGGGCCACCTGGAGCCCAGGAGCTGGACAGGCAGGAGGAGCCTCCCTGGAGCCCTGGAGGGGGCTCAGCCGGGAACCCGGGTCCAGCCTCTGCTTTTGGGGTCTTTACTGTGACAACCCTGTGGATCCAGAGCCGAGCAGAGCTCAAGACAGAAGGGGCAGCTGGACACCTTTCCCCGGCGCCGGGGTCTCAGGTGCAGAGAGGGACAGGATGTGGGCAGAGCGGACCTGGGAGCCGAGGCTGGGGCAGAGGACAGGCAGGATCCCGCCGCAGGGTGGACCAGTCCCTTCCCCAAGCCCCAGGCTGCCCGGCTTCCAGGTCACCATCTCCACTGAATGACCCCAGCGGCCACCACGGTGGACCCTGCTGGACCTCTGTGCACTGTCCCCTTCCCGAGGGGCTCACACCGTCAAGGCCTTAAGGGACACACTGTGTGCAAAGTTAAAGAAAATAAAAATAAAAAATCAGGCACTACTCACCGAGGGCGTCGGACAGATCCAAATCTGAGAGGAAAAGGGAGAAGACCCAGGTTAGAAATCGGGGAAATTACGCCGGACGCCGTGGCCCACGCCTGCCATCCCAGCGGCTCTCCGGAGGCCGAGGCAGGAGGATGGCGAGGTCAAAGCCAGCCTCAGCCAAAGGGAGGCCCTGTGCAGCTCAGGGAGACCCTGTCCCTAAATAAAATGCAAAACAGGGCTGGGGACGGGGCTCAGGGGTCCAGTTTGTGGACAGTGGGTGGGGCCAGGGGCAGAGGTCCACTCAGGGGCAGAGGTCTGGACACCCCCGTTTTCCTCAGAGGCTGCAGAGCTCCCAGACCTGGAAGAGGACATTTGGACACCTGGAATCCCCTCCAGGTGTCCCGGGATGGGACACATTATTGCCACCGGCCTCCCCGAGGTCCAAACCAACTCTGCAGCTAATCCTCGTGTCCGGCTCCCCGAACCCCCAGAAACCACCTGGGCACTTCCTGTTTCTTGTGAGAGTCAGAACAGGTTCCCCTCGTCTTTCTGAGCCTGGCTTGTTTCAGGGCACACACATCGTCCCCTCCGGGCCACCACGCTGTCACCAAGGACAGGAGGAGCCTGCCTTTTTTGTGGCTGCATACTATTCCCACCTGCCTACAGGACATATTTCTCCCGGGGCTCACCCTAGGTTGTCCCCATTTCTGAGCTGCTTGGCAGGACGCGGCCATGATCGTGAGGGCGCAGATGGCTGGGTCACCTAGATCATGTCATCTTACACCAGGCGGAGGGGGAGGGGGCACAAAGTGACACTCAGACCTTCCAGAAAAAGCCACCAACTTCCTCTCCTTCCAAGACACAGAGCCCTGTCCTCCCTTCTGGTCCTCCTCGGTGCGCACAAAACCCAGGTGACCCATACCCAGATCTGCTGCCCAAACACCCCCCCAGGGACATTAGCGAGAAAGGGCAGGTGGCCAGTCCGGGGGGGCCCCCAGATGCCCCGGGGAAGCCGGCCGCTCGGATCCTCCCTCAGTTTGCAGAGAGGCTGCCTCCGCCCCGCCCTCCGCCCGCGCAACCAGCCTCCAGATGTGCAGGGGACCGGCCGATGAGTCACCAGGGCGCGTCCCAACGGCGGCCCGAGCCCCGCCCTTCCTCGGCTCCGCGGCCAGGAAGCTCGGAAAACAAGCCGAGGCGCGCACGGGCCTCCCTCGCGGCCTCCCTCCCGGCCTCCCGCCGAGCTGCCTCCCGCAGGCCGCAGGGGTGAGGCCCGCAGGTGCAAATGCAGCCCGAAGGCGCACCGGAGGGCAGCCCCGCAGAGGCCAAGGGCCCCTGGACTTGCAAACCGGCTGGGTCGACCTACGCCGAGCTTAGGCGCCGCCTGTATACGGTGCCTTTTGCAGATCACCTCAGGGAACCGCCTTCCAGGCCCGGCGCTTAGCGACAGTGTTACCCCGCGGAGGCCCCTGTCCTCTGTCACTCTGAGGCATTGTCCCCCACAGTTGCGGGGGGGGGGGACAGTCCCTTCCTGAGCAGCCTGGGTCTCCAGGAAATCAGGGGACCCGGTGGCCCAGAGACCGTGTGGGGATTCTCCGTGACAGTGACAGCCCACTTGAGGGTGCGGGAGGGACCCAGGCGGAGGTGACAGACGCACAGACGACCTGGCCCTTCCTCGGGACTCTGCACCGCGGGTCACCACAAAAGGGAACTGTCCTTTTTCTTTCCTGGGGACGGAATCCCGGGGCGCTTCTCCGCGGAGCCACATCCCCAGGGCATTTTGACTTTTTATTTAGAGCCAGGGTCTCGCTGAGTTGGGTGGAGTCTTGCTAAATGGCTGAGGCTGGCCTCCCACTCTCCGTCCTCCTGCCTCAGCCTCCTGAGCCGCTGGGATAACCCGGCAAAGGATCAAGGGGTGGATGGGTGGATGGACCGGTGGGTGGACAGATGGATGCACATGGATGATTGACGGCTGGATGGTGGACAAACTTGATTGACAGCTGGAACCTGGCCTCTCAGGGCCTCTGGGGTGCTCTGGTGAGGGGCTTTTAAAAAGCCTTCAGTCTCTAAGGAGGTGCCTGGACCTGCCCAAAGTGTGCAAGGTATGAACTATCTGAAGGGCTCCTCCAAGTCCTGGACAGATGCTAGGGTTGGGGACGGTGCCGAACAATTGAGGGGATTACTTCAACAGTCTGCTAACAATCTGATGTGGAAGAAGGAGCCGGCAGGAGTGGAACGGGCTGCTTCCAGTCCTGAGCTCTGGCAAAAGGCCATATCCTAAAAGATAGGCATGAAGGAGGGGATGCAGGCCAAGGAGACTAAATCCCGGTGCTTTGGACACGGAGCACTTGGTGCATCCACACAGACCTGATCCCTGCGCAATTCCCTACCAAAGCTCAACCCAGTGAGGAATCTGGGGACAGGGTCCTGGACACTGGGGGGTGGAGAAAAAGCAGAATGCCCAGATGTGGATCTAGGGAAGTTCCCTCTGTGATCACACTCCCAGTCTAGTTCTTCCCCACCATTTCCACTCCCCGCTTATCTCCAGCTCCTTATCTTGCTGGACACAGAGATGAACCCAGGCTGCGGCTCTGACCTCGGGGCTGTCTGGGGGTCACAGCCATCGTCCCGCAGACACCTCTGGCTGGAAGCCGGACACCGGGCGGGGGCCCTGGCTGTCCGTCACGTCTGTCTGTGGGAGCTAGCTCGGTGCAGAGGGACCGAGAAGATACCACGTCCCTCGGGCTCTAGAACCATCCGTGGCTCCCGTGCCCTCCTCCAGGGGCCGGCAGGACCTGCCATCTTGGGGCGCTTCTCAGCGCACAGAGGGACCCCAGCGACGACGGTGTCCCCTGGAGAAGTGACGCCCGGGAGCCGGGGGCGGCCAGCTGCGGTTTCCAGGGCACTCACTGGTGTGGCTCAGGGGAAGGAAAACAGGAAACAGGAATTTGTAGAGGGGGGTAGAGGCCCAGCCTCACCAGCGAGGCTGGCACCCGCCCAAGCCAACGGCCCAGCACCAGCAGGAAGCCCCCAGAGAGAAGTGGCCATGTGCAGACGGTGCCGTTATCACCCCGATGCCGTCACCGTCCTTGGTCACTGTCCTTCCTCCAGGACAAGGGCACACACACAAGAAGGCCAGGGCGTACAGCTGTCCCTGCGGTGGGGACACTCTGCCACCCTGAAGGCCACCTCCACCAGCAACAACGCTCCGCCTGCCACCACGCTCTTACAAGGTGACGATGACCATGTGATAAACTGCTTGAGCCAGGCGCGGTGGCCCATGCCTGTCATCCCGGTGGCTCGGGAGGCTGAGGCAGGAGGATCGCAAGTTGGAGGCCAGCCTCAGCAACTCAAAGAGGCCCTGAGCAACTCAGGGAGAACCTGTGTCTAAATAAAATATAAAAAGGGCTGGGGATGGGGCTCAGTGGCTAAGCACCCCCGAATTTAACAGCCAGTACCCCCCAAAATTAATAAAATAAATTAAAAAAATAATTTTAAAAAAAATCTAAAAATGATAAAAATAAAGGAGCCAGGGTGTGGCTCAATACTGACCGGTCCCCAGTACAAAAAAAATAATGAAATGAAATGAAATAGACCCTTAGGTCACCCTGACGGACAGACGGATTCCAGGGGGTGAAATGTCCGTCTGTCTGGATTTGGGGTCTTTCTTTTGCCAAACGTGAAAATAGGTTTAAAAACCTGGTGGAAATCAGGGGAGAGGGTCCCCAGCCCGGCCAGAGGCTGGCGGCTTCTGGGTTAAAGAATCCAGCGTCCCCCTGAGAGGCTCCGGGCGCCTCTGGCTACCCCGCGTCAGAAGGGTCTGCAAATGTGGGGAGCGCAGGGTCCCCATGTCCTGGCGCCAGGGGACACGGAGGGCCCAGAAGGACCCAGGTGACCTCCCTGAGTGCCCCTCACTGGACAGTGCCCCCCATTGGACAGGAGTCCAGTTAGCTCTGCACGTCCCCAGCCCTGTTTTGCATTTTATTTAGGGACAGGGTCTCCCTGAGTGGCTCAGGGCCTCGCTTTGGCGGAGGCTGGCTTTGAACTCGCCATCCTCCTGCCTCGGCCTCCCGAGCCGCTGGGAGGACAGGCGTGGGCCACGGCGCCCGGCCGAGCGAGCAGCCTCTGTCCACTCACCAGAGCTCAGGGACAGACCCATAAGAACGGCCAAGACCTGGCTCGAGTGTCATGTGGGTCTCAGATCTCTGGGTGGCCGACTGCTTCCAGGTACAGACGGACGCTTCGTTGATTGGCAGGTCCACAGCCGGCCACCTCAGATCTAAGGCACTGCTGAGCTCAAGGAGATGCACCAGGACCCAAGGTCCCCGCTACGGTGCCACCTGGGAGCCAGAGCCCACCCTGCAGGGACTTCGTGCCCTCCTGGCTGCAGATGCCCCCGATGGACCCTCAGCGTGCAGGGGTCCCCTGCCTCAGGTCTCCAGGGGACAATTCCTCCTCCACTAGACGCTGCCCCTGGAGACGCCAAGCCCTGGGTCTGTGTCTTCCCACTTCTCCAAAATCCCCTGTCCTCTGTGGAAGGCTCTGTCACCGTCACCGTGGAAATCAAAGCCACTCTTTGGGCGTCCATTCCAGTTCCTGGGCGCCACCCACGTGTCTGGGGAATGTCCAGGTCTCAGGGACCCACCAGGGCACTGTGCTACCTGGGAGCCCACGACTCCTCGGGTCCCCAAACTGGGAACATGGAGCCAGAGTTCCCAGCAGCAAGACTTAGGACCCGTCTGGAGCCAAGATTTTTTGCAAACCCCCCGTGGAAACCAAGCCCGAGGCTGACTCTCGGGAACAATCTGGTCCCCATCTGGTCCCAAGAGGATCTGATGGGAAAGAGGGGATCAGAAGCGGGAAGAGGAGGCGGCCCCTCAGAGGAAGAGCGCAGTCCCCTGCCCCACCCTGCGGCCACCCCATCACGGAAATCATCCACAACCACAGCCTTGGGGTTGGTAGGGCCCGTGAGCACTACTGAGGCACTTCCAAGCCGATACACTGAAACGTCTTATTTGGGACTCAGACATGACGAGGCCGCCCCCTCTCCACCGTAACCCTCCAAAAAGGTGCAATCGCCCGCCAATTCTGCAGCAACAGCAGGTCAGGGACAAGTTAGGGAGGGGTAGGACCGGCGAGCTGTAAATTCGTTTTCCCCACCAGGAGGCAGGCT
This sequence comes from Marmota flaviventris, assembly GCF_047511675.1. Classification (NCBI taxonomy): domain Eukaryota; kingdom Metazoa; phylum Chordata; class Mammalia; order Rodentia; family Sciuridae; genus Marmota; species Marmota flaviventris. The sequence goes on from NC_092519.1 coordinate 17,902,327, forward strand.
GCGCTCCTGCTTGGCCGCGGTGCATTCCAAAAGCGGGTTCAAATTGTCCCTAAAAACCGAGGGCCTGGTGTCCCCCTCAGGTCTAGGCTGAGCTGCAGGCTGGGGGCGCTCGGCAGAGAAATTTGAAGGCCCCATCCCGGCTGCTGCGCGCTTCTCATTCCTGAACAGAACCGGCGCCCAGATACGGGCAGCGGGCGCGCGCACTCAGGGACCCAGCGGTGCCCTGCGTGTGGTGACAGTGACTCACACCACCCGCGCCCTGAAGCCTTTCCGTTTTGCAAAGAAGTTGGGGCAGGGATGGGGGAGAGAAAGGGCCAGGGGTCCCGGGGATTCTGCTTCTCTGGCTCCTTTTCCTGCCTGTCCCGAGTGACAAGCCCCTGACCATCTGGTAAGGGCGCCTCCGTGTCCCCGCGTCGCTTCTCCACCAGGCGTGACCCGCGGCCAGCGCTCGCCAAGGACTTTTTCTGCCCACCTCGCCCTGCCCCTCCTCCCAGGCCCGAGCTCCGGAGCCGATTCCAAATTTAGGCCCGGGCGCAGGGCGTGGCTGGGGACGCGGCTCGCACACAAAGGCCCAGGTCCCCGAGGCCCCCCGTGCGCGTGGGCGAGAGGTGGCGACCCAAGTGGCCGGGGGACAGCGGGCACCGGGCTGCGGACCGTAATCCGGTCGCCCGGGCCGGGAAGCGGAGGGGGACGGTCGCCGGCTGTCCCCCGGGGGCCTCCTGCAAACTTTGAAAAAGTTGGAGACGCCCGAAAAGACACGCTGACATTTCGCGCCTGGAAGCGATCCGAGCTGGCCCCGGGGACACAGCTGGAGACGCGGGCCTCCTCCTGGAGGCGTGGGCCACCCGCTGGCCGCCCGCCAGGGCTCCGGGCGCGGACCGAGGCCTCGCCGCGCGCTGCGCCCCCCGCGATGCCGTGCGCCCCCCGCGCCCCCGGGCCCGGTGGCGGTCACTCACCCTGCGCCTCCAGCTCGGCGCCCAGCAGGAGGAGCAGCAGCAGCCCGGCCAGGGCGGCCCGACGCGCCATGGTGCGCGCGGAGCCGCAGGGGACAGTCCGGCGAGTGGGGCGCCCGGGCGGCGGCGCAGAGATCCCGGGCCCAGGCGGGGCCGGAGGAGGGGCGCCGCCCTGTCCCCGCCCCGCGCCCGCCCCGGCCACCTCCCACCCCGCGCCCTGGCCCCGGGACCGCGGCAAACCCTGGAGGGGACCCCGCGGGGCGAGTCCCGAGCGCTCCGAGGGGGTCGCCGCCCCCGCTAAGCCCCTCCTGTCTGCAAACTGCTCCGCGGGGCTCCACACGCGCCCCCAGGGAGCACTCCGCGCTCCGTCCGTCCCTGGAGAGGGGCAGCCCTTGGTCCCCCCGCGGCCTCCCCGGGCAGCTCCGACTCGTGGCGGAGGGAAGTCCCGGGGTGGGGGAGGGGCGGCGGGACCCGGCGTACGGTTGCTCCAGCTGCGCACCGGCAAGGATTTCCCTGAAAGGGGCCTCAGCTCCGGCAGCTTCCGGGAGCAGGCGCCTAGGGGCGAGGAGAGCTGGGGGTGGGGACTGTCAATCACTGGGGGGGGGATGGGCAGGAAATGCCACCCCCACCCTGTTCCCCGGTCCCTGGAGGCCCTGATCCCAGGCCAGAGGTGTCCCCTGTCCCCACTAAGACCATGTTGTGCTCTAGGTGAGCTTAACGTTCCTCGCCTTTGCCTCTGCGGTGTGACATTCCACTACCCTGCGTGACAGACCCCTGAGTCACCGGCTGTCCACCCTGAGTCACTACCTCCCCTCTGGCCAGTCCAGGCCCGTGTCATGGTCTAGCCGCAGGCTGTGTCTGGGCCCCCTCCTGCCTGTGTGGGAACACCTGTCATCTGCGGCCTGCCGCACCGTGGCCAGCTGGGTGACACTCTCACAGGGCCACAGGGCCGCAGGGCCTCCGCATGCTGCGTATCTCAGGAGGTTACAAATCTGTTTACAAATCTGGCCCTGCACACCTGCACCAGAGGAGAGAGGGTTTATCTTTTTATTGTCCCCTAATTGCCCTGCCACCTGACCCTGGTTCGGAGTCACAAGAAGAAAGCCGACATTTGTCGGTTGAAACAGGAAGTCTTACAGCTCACCTGAGTTGATGGCGCAGCCACAGCCCGTTCTCCCAGGTATTTTCTTCTGCCCCTTCCCCTCCTGCAGAGCCCTCACCCTCTGCCCAGTGATTTTTTTTTCCAGGTTGGTTGCACACTTGGGGACAATGGAGGGGTACGGTCTTTGGAAGATCTCACGATTTTTCCTTATGAGGCCAGGGAATGTTGGAGCTGTTGCAGCCATTTTGGAGCCATGAGGCAAATCAGCCTGAGATGGAAACAGAAATGAAAGAAACCAAGGGGACTTCAGGCTGGTGGCCAATTCCAAAGACTCATCCGTGTCCCCTTTATCACAATGAGATGTTTTGTTTTTCTTCAGCTCAAAAATTACAATTTCCATTAGATGTTGTGGGCATTTTGAAATGCGTGTCTAAAGTTCTCATCTCCAGAATGAAAATTCAATTAATGTGGGGGGAGGGGATCTTTTGAATTGGATTCCATCCCCCAAGGACCCAAATGTGTCAATCATCAGGTACAAGTCTTCAAGGACCCCGCAGTGGGTACTGCGCCTGCCTCTGGGCATGGGGTTTACTTTAAAAGCCCCCACCGAGGTCTATTTATTTGTGTTTATTGGCGTTCGTCCGAGCTGTGACAGGCTGCACTTTCAGGCCACTGTGGCCCGGGCTGGGAGCCCAACCCCGAGACAGACACAGGCTTTTTAAGAGATTAAATTCTCTCAGTGGAGTGCAAGCAAAGCACAATTAGCTCATGTTAAAGACTCAGCATTTCCATAATGAAACATTTTGTTTTTGCAGACGGAGCCCCAGCGATGGAGCCCAGGGTGCTTAACCACTGAGCCTCGGCCCCAGCCCCTTTTTTATATTTTTATTTAGAGACACGAGCTCACTCAGTTGCTTACGGCCTCTCTAAGTTGCTGAGGCTGGCCTCCAACTTGCGATCCTCCTGCCTCAGCCTCCAGAGCCCCTGGGGGAACAGGCGTGGGCCACTGCACCTTGCAAGTCATGCAATTTCTGAAGCCCTCAAGGAGCGGGAAGAAACTCGACAGCGAGGATTACTGAGGACACACACATATGTCATGGCATACGTAGAGAACCGCATGTCTGCCTAGTGTGTGTGAATACATAAAATCAAATGTAAATAGTGCATATGTGATGTATAGAGGGTGCTTGTGTGGTGTTAATAGAAGATCTATATATATATATATAAAATAAAATAAAATATATCCAAATCTCTATACACAGAGTGCAGTATGTATTAATACACAGGACTGCATGTGCATAGTCGGATTGATACTATGTAGAATTACACAGATATTATATGTATTAACATAAAGTTGCATAGTGTTAACACATGTACTGTTTATATATAAAATGATATATAATAAAAATAATAAATATATTTATTATGTATTATATTTAATATAATATATAATAAATGTATTTATTATATATTATGTATTATATTTTATATAATATATATTATAATATATTATATTATATATCATAATACATGTATTAACATTAATATATTATAATATATCATATATAATTATATATGATATATTATAATATAACATATCATATATAATTATAATTATATATGATATATTAATAATATAAAATAATATAATATGTCATATTATTATGTGATTAATATATTATAATTTATCGTATAATATCATGTGAATATATAATAGTAGGGATACATGTGCTATTTATATTATATATAATAAAGGATATTTATACCTGTGTACCCAGAATACCCTATATATTTATAGAGAGCATGGCATATCTAGGATGCATAATAGTCGATATAATTGCAAATATAATGTCAATAAAAGACATAAATATGGTACATATAATAAAAAAATCTCTATTTGCAGAGTGAGACGTATATTAATATGTAGAACCAAGGGTGCATGCTAAATATTTGATGGACTGATGGACAGGTGGATGGATGTCTGGATATCAAAATGGATGGGATGGATGGATGGATGGATGCACAGATGGGTGGACAGATGGACAGACGGATAGGTGGGTGGATGGATGAGTTGGTGACTGAACAGATGAATGGTCCAGGGAGTGGAAGGACAGACAGACCACCGGGGGGCCCTTTCTGGACACGCTTCCCGGGCTTCCTGTAGCTGACCCAGCCCTCGCACACGGGGACTCAACCGTGAGGCCAGGGACTCGGGCTGGGGACTCCACTTTGCCCCGGGGGCACCCCTGCAGTGGGGTGGGATTAGCAGCAGGAGCCCGGGGACCCAAACATGGAAGGAGAATTTCAAGATGGCAGCCACGGAACATGGAAGCAACTATGGAGATCCATTCTGGGCAAGGACCCATCTACAAAGAGTGGGAGCCCATGAGATCAGCCCTGGGGCAGACACCTGAGGAGACTGTCACCAGAACATGCACACGTGGTCCCAGGACTAGGTCACCCTCACAGGATGCTGGTTGGACCCCAAGAGGCGAGTCAGGTTTTCATTGCTGTGACAAAACACTTGACGTCAATAATTTAGAGATGGAAAAAATGGGGGGCTCAGGTTTTCAGAGGTTCATAGTGGCCGACTCCATGGCTCTGGCCCAAGGGGAGCAGAACAAGATGGTGGCAGGGCCTGGAGGAGGAGAGCAGCTCAGGACAGGGCACCAGGGGGCACAGAGAGCTCTGCTCACCAGGGACAGGACAGAGACCCCAAAGGCACAGCCCAGGGACCCCCTCCTCCAGCCACAGCCACCTGCAAGGGTGAGGAGACACTGTTCCCGGGGGACAAGCAAGAAAGTCACTTCCTAGAGATGACCTTGACTTGCCTGGTTCCCTGTGGCCATGAGAGACAGCCAGCCCGTGTCCCTTGGGATAATTTGTACCTGGACTTTCTGGCCTGTTCTTGGTGTTCCCTCACTTTGGCTGGCACCTCAGGAACAAAGGGGCCTTCAGGGACACGGGGTTTCATTGTTCCCCTCCTCTTAATGGACGACCCATTGCATGGTGTCTGCAGAGCGGGCGTAGCTTCTGTGCGGAAGGCTCGGTCCTCGGTGCGGCGCCTCAAGCTGCCCGTTAGGCTCATGTTCCCAGCAGACACTTAGGTAGTACATAGAGTCGCAGACCCCACCCCAGTGCTGAGCGTGCACTGAGGGGGACGCCATTGCTGGGTCTTATGAAGCAGCCCAGAGCATCTACCGAGGGACAGCAAATACCCTCTGCCCTCAGCCCTCCTGGGTCTCGGGAATGCAGATGATGGGCTGTGGACCTCCGTGTCCTCCATAATCACATGAGTCGATGCCTTATTAAATGTCCTTCCATTTATCTATCTTAACTATTTATCCATCCATTCATTTATATATCCATCCACCCCTCCATCCACCCATCCACCCATCCATCCACCCATCCACCCATCCATCTACCATACATCCATCATCCATCCACCCACCCATCTACCCATGTATCCATCCATCCATCCACCCACCATCCATCCACCCATCCATCCACCTCCCCATCCATCCACCTACCCATCCACCCACCCATCCATCCATCCATCCATCCACCCACCCACCCACCCAGCATCCATCCATCCATGTGCATTTGTATATGTGTCTCTGTCTCTAATCTTCCCTCCTTTGGTCCCTTTGGTCCCATGAAGCCGACACTGGCCGTGGCTATTACAAAAACAAGCCCCAGAACCCAGACCTGGAGGTGGGGAACTTGAAGTGGACAGAGCTCACCTGGACACTCCGTGTTCCACTCTGGGGTCAGACAAGGACACCTGGAGGTTGACTTGTAAGTTCTCTTGATCTGCAAATAAGTAAGCCGCTGTCCAGTCGCTCAGCGGACCCACCGCCAGCTCCTTCTGACCTCGTGGAGGGTCTTAGTGGTCAACGGTGATGTCAGAGAAGGCGGGAGGTTTCCAGCTCAGGCGACAGTGTGTCCTCTGCTCTCTGGGGAATGTGTCAATCAACTGGAAGGAGGAGGGTGGGGGAGTTTGGGTGGCAAAGACCCAAATGTGACCTCAGGTCATCAGATGGCATTTGGGTGTTGAAATACACCGGGAAATAAAGAAGGTGTCAATGTGCACTTGTAGGATTTTCACGCGTCATGATTTCGTTTTATAACTTGGCATTTTGAAAAAATGACCAACTCCCCGGGGACTTGCAAAACCAGTCCCTATAACTCCATATGCCCCGAATCCAACCCCGTGGGGACATTTCACACGATGACAGGAAGACCTGTCCATTGAGACGTCACCTCCAGTGCATTAAGGAGCCTACACACCACGGTGGCTTTTCCCATTCAATCAGCTCTGAGGCCCCTTGCCTCCAGCGTCTCCAAATTACGCAGATACACGGAGGCACCCATGGACCGAGGGCCATCTGTCCACTAAGTTCTGGGGAAAACGCACATTCAGGGGTGGATATGTCCATTGGCAAGGCCGCCATTTTGGTGGGTAATGGAGCTCTGGTTAATCTCTACCCCAGGGTCTTCTTGCTTTCATTCCCCACGGACCAGGGTCCCCTGTTTCTGTGAATTCTTGAGTAGGGAGAAGGGTTGACGTCCCTTGGGTCATTTCCAGTCTCCACCTGTGCTTTGCTGAGAGGCCACGCAAAGAAAGGTGCGTGGGAAATGACCACATGGTGGGCCACACCATATCAGGACGTGTTTGAGAACAGGTGTGCAGAAAGCAGAGAACTGGGGTGGTCCAGGGCGAGGGAAGACCCTGGGGCTCATCAATAAGCATCCGGGGAGCAGGGACTTTTGAAATGTTTATAAAAAATTTCTTGCTTTTTCCTGATCCATTCACATTGCTATTTTTTTTTTCTTAAACGTCCAGTTGAAACCGTTTCATCTGAAATCCTTCCCCGTTTTTTAAATAAGTGGATGCATGGGAGGAAGCTCAGAGGGCAGAGTCCCTCTGGAAGTCCCCCTTTGAATGAGCAAATCAGAAGCCTCGGAGATGGACGGCCCCCAGCTCTGCAGCTGCAGCCCGAGGTCCAGGCGGGGCCGACCGGGGTCAGCTGAGGCTGCTTCCTGCTCCCAGAGGCGCCTTCTCCTGGGTCCTCCATGGAGGACGGGCAGGGGGCTCTCAGGGGCTCTTGTACAAACACCCTGATCCCCTTCATGGGCTGCACCTGGGAGCTCAGCCCTCCCAGAGCCCCTGTCTCATTATTAGGGCCACAGGGATCAGGATTCAATATGCAAATTTGAGGCACCCCCAGGGCCACACCACAGCAGATTTTCTGGGCTCATAATGGCCCCAGAGACACTGGTGGTTCCTTACGCACGACTGGGCTCCCAGACAGGAAATTCCTTCCATGTCCCCTTTGACTGGGCCACACAGTTAGTTTTCCAATATCTCCTTTCCAATGGGCGGTATGCCATCCTTTGGGACCGTTTTGGACCCGCAGCCTCCAAACATGTGTGAACCATCAGGAGAGCTGCGCTGCCACCCGCCTGGGAAATTCCTTCCCCTCTGCATCCTCCCTCCGCCAGGATCCAGCGTTGGAACCATCAGGGAGATGAGTGAGTTTGGGTTGAGTTTCCTGCCGCCATGTTGGATTGGGGCATTGGCTACAGGAGGTTCCTGCTGCCATTTTTGTTCAGGGCATATATTGCATGAGGTTCCTGCTGCCATGTTGGTTTGGGGCATCTACTTGGTGAGGCTCCTGCTGCCATATTGGTTCAGGGAACTCGGAGATCACTGAGCCACACAGCTCGCATGGCAACGAGACAGGTGACGCACAAGGTCAGAGTTTGTCTTTGCATTTGCAGTTTATTCACCCGGGAGTTCGGCTTGGCTCGCAAGAGCCATGACAACCTCAGGAAGGCACCTCGGCCATTTTGGATCATTTGAAGTCATCCCGCCACACTCCCTGACACTGAGCAGGTGGACAGTCTGGTCCACGTGAGCTCCTGCTACCGTCTTCTCAGCCTCACCACCCAAGACGTGATGGCTGGTCCAGCAGCAGCCCTCAGGTGCTGAGAGGAGATGCAGATTCTCCACCTCCTCGTTCAGGAGGTACCTAAAAATCTCCAAAAACCATGAATGAGTTTTCTTTTCTTTTTTGGGGGTGTGGGAATAGGGGTACCCAGGATTGAACTCAGGGGCCTCTGACCCCTGAGCCCCATCCTCAGCCCTATTTTGCATTTTATTTAGAGACAGGGTCTCCCTGAGTTGTTAGGGCTTCACTTTGGCTGAGGCTGGGTTTGAACTCTCAATCCTTCTGCCTCAGCCTCCTGAGCCGCTGCCTTGGGGCAGCCTCGTTGACACAGCCCTGCACCCTAGGACAGCCTCAACTGGAGTCCAGACTCTCCCCCTAACAGCTCAGGGAGTCAGGCGACTGAGGATGAAGGGGACGCTCGGCCTCACCTCTAAGGTGCCGTCATCATGAGCCTCCGGAGGAGGAAGCGGGTGCTTAGACAGAGGATGTCCTTCCAGCCACTTCCCCGTCAGCCCAGGGGACACCCCAGGGGAGCGGCTGTGGTGGACGCTGTGGCCACCCACAGTCCCCACTTCCCCTCAATGTCTCGCGTCCCTGCTTCCTGGCCTGGGTAGGGGGCCGTGCTGGCCACACCTGCTCCGGGGTGGACCACTGGACTGTGAGGTCCACCTGAGCAATGGCCTGCGTGTCCCAGAGCCCGTGGCCCCTGGGTGGCCCTCCGTGCAGTAGGAGCTGGTCAGCTCCGAGGTGGACTGGCTCCCGGGGCCTGAGTTGGCCGCTGCCCTCCAACTTGTGAGCTGCCTGGAGCCTCCGTGTCTGCAGCTGCTGTGACAGAACTCCACGGGCCAGCGACAATGGCCAGTCCCCCGAGGTGGCCCTCGCCAGTCCCCTCCAGTGCCCCACGTCCTTCTCCCCTGGGAAGGAAGCCCATCAAGCCTGATCCTGTGACCCCGTGAGGATCAGGAGGACTCTGCGCTCACGCGTGGCTGATCCATGGATGGGTTCCTAGGGGGGTGGGTGATTGACAGGTGGTGGGACCAGAAGGAGGCGGGAGCTAGCGGGAGGGATGGGTCTTTGGAGACCTGGCGGTGTGGACTATGTCCTGTCCCTGGCCTTGGGGATTATATCCTGTCCCTGGCCTTGGGGACTAATAATAAAAAAATCCAAAGTGTAGAAATACTAAAACGGTGGATACCAGGGGTTCAAGTGGGGAAAATGGAAGGTGTTGGTCTTGTATGGTACGCTGGAAATCTGCCTAGAGAGTGGGCTCTCGTGTGTTTCACAAAAAACACTGGGCTACTCAGGTCTCCGTTACTGTGACAAAATACCTGAGCAAGTCAACTTAAAGAAGGAAATATGCAGATAGGCTCATGGCTTCCGATGAGCTGCTTTGCTCTGCCTGAGGTGAGGCAGGACATCATGGCGGAAGGCCGTGGTGGAGGAACGCAGGTCAGCTCATGGCTCCCAGGAAGCAGAGAGAGAAGAGGCCGGGGACAGGATATAGTCCCCAAGGACAGGTCCCTAAAGACTTCCTGTCTTCTAATAGGTGTCACCTTCTACAATTTCCACTCCCTCCCCATGGTCCACTCAGCTATGAGTCCATCAATGGATGAGTCCATGCCTGAGGTCAGAGCCCCACCTTTGGGGACCAAGCCCCCCTCCCAAGATGGCCCCAGGCTGGCTCTGCCCAGGAGGGATTACCAACGGCTCTCCCTAAACCATTAGATCCACATGGATACGCGACTGCAGTATGTATCAGACACTGGGTGTGTTTCTGGCCTTTCCAAGGAAGAGTGAGCTGACGGTCTGAGCTAACACTGGCCTCTCTGCTGGTATGGACACCTGGACATGCCTGTCGATGGTCAAGTGGGACCTGAATTCTTTTTATTTTTCTTTTAAATCGGTCCACCACGCACCTCCACGGCCGTGTTTTACCCTACACCAGGGTTCCATTCCTTTTCGTGGCTGCATACTATTCCACAGCACAGAGATAACACATTTTCTTCACCTACATTTTTTTTTAACCAGAGACTGAATCCAGGGGGCGCACAAAGCTCATTGCTCCCGACCCTCTGTGTCCTCTTCCTGATGCCCCTTCCTGCCTGCCAGGGTCACGTCTCTCTGGTCCTGCTTGGACTCCTGTGGACCTTGCCAACATCGTGCCTCTGGACAATGGCGTTCAAAGCTCGTTTTCTCTTGGTCACACAGAAACCTCACCGGCTGGGGGTGCAGCCCAGTGGGTCCAGGGCTTGCCTGAGGCTGTGGGGTCCATCCCACGGGCCGCAGAAAGAAAATCACAGCGACTCAGAGACATAAAACAGGATTTCTGTGCCATAAACTGGGAAAATCCAGGGGGTAGGGAAAGAGAAAAAAAAATAGAATTCCCTTTGACCAGGGTCCAGTTTATCCCCGAGTCCTCCTCCGTGGGCCTCCTGCTACAGGAGGTGGCCACACCTTGCTCTTCCCGCGCACAGGCTGCCCTCTGCTGGCGACAGGCTCTCACTGCGAGGTGGAGGGAGCTGCTCCGTGTGCAGAGCGCCCCCCTGTGGCCAGAACGACCACCTGCAGATGCCCAGCGACGAGCTCGAGTCCTGAGCCTCCACGGACCCAGTGGACAGGGCAGGTGGCTGTGGCCAGCTCGTCCAGCTTTGGTGACAAGCCAAAGAAATGTAGGCACAAGGCTCGGTCCTCGGGGCTCTGCTAGGAATGCGCTACCCTGCCCTGCTACTGTGCCCTGCGCGCTGCTGTGGGGACAACCAGGGAGTGTCCCCCCCCACCCGGGGACCGGAAGGATCTCCACCCCTGAGCCCCGTCCCCAGCCCTATTTGCGTTTTATTCAGAGACAGGGTCTCCCTGAGCTGCTCAGGGCCTCGCTGTGGCTGAGGCTGGCCTCCAACTTGCGATCCTCCTGCCTCAGCCTCCCGAGCTGCTGAGATGACAGGTGTGCACACGGCACTGGCAAAATTTTTTATTTCAGTGCTGACGATCCAAGCTGGGTCCTCACGCATGGGAGGCGGGCACCCGACCCCTGAGCCCCTTCCCCAGACTCGGTTCTTCAATTTGGCAACAGAATTCCCCAGAAAATATCTGCAGGAGTCACACCCTGAAGTCTCCCCGGAGACTTGAGATGTCTATTTTTTTCAATATTAATTATTTTTTATTGACCTGCCCTCGATTGACCTATCATGGCCTGTTGTCAATCTTCTGTCTATTCCTTCTCCCTTGATGGCATCTGCCATTATCCGACATCGGTCATTGGTCCATCGTGGGTCCAACTGTCAATCCACCAATCCATCCCTCATCTATTCGTTTTCATCTCCTATTTGGGTGACGGCCCAAGTCCAGCTCTGAGCGAATGAACGGGGAATGTTACGTGGTAGATGTGACGTGTCCCCCAGAAGCTCATGTGTTAGAAAAGTCAAGAAAATTCAGAGGTGGAATGAGTGGGTTGCAAGAGGTGTAGACCAATAAGTGGATTAATCCACTTGGATGGACTCACTGGGTGGTGGCTGCAGCAGGTGGGGTGTGGCTGGAGGAGGGGGTCCCTGGGCTGTGCCTTTGGGGTCTCTGTCCTGTCCCTGGTGAGCAGAGCTCTCTCTGCCCCCTGGTGCCCTGTCCTGAGCTGCTCTCCTCCTCCAGGCCCTGCCGCCATCTTGTTCTGCCTCCCCTTGGGCCAGAGCCATGGAGTCGGCCACTTGTGAACAGAGTCCTCTGAACGTATGAGCCCCAAGTCAACTGTTCCTCCTCTAATTGTTCTTGTCAGGTCTCTTGGCCACCGTGATGAAGTATCTCATTTAAACCCTCTGTGAGGTCTGCCACAGCGGTCCCCATGTGGGGCGCCATGTTGGGTTCGTGGCTTCCCTGGTGGAGGGAACACAGGCACCGGGATCTCCTGGAGCCCTGGAGCCAGTGTGGAATGTGGCTGTTTGCAGTCCCTTCATCTGTGGTTTTGATAATTCAGAGGCCATTTTCCATCAATAGCCAGACGCTGCCCAGAGGCCAGCCCCGTCCTCTCCCGGCCCCACAGAGCGGCCCTGGAAATTTACATTTTTAATATAATGGGGACACCCACCCGAGTCCCTGGGCTAATGAGAAAGTCAAGAGCTTCTTTATATTTTTAATAAAAAACAGAGCGTCGTCCGCCCCCTGGGAAGAGGCCGATGAGCAGCCACAGTGAACAGAGGAGGAACACGCTCCTCCTCCATCTCCCTTTTGCGACAGAAACTCCTGTTTGTTCAGAGCAGGGTCATGAAATATTCAGAGCCTCGGTCTGTAGTCATTGCCTCCTTAAGTCATTCCAATAAGCTTTTTTTTTAAAAAAAGTGGAGGCTCCATTGCAGAACATGGGCCTCGAGTAGCTGGAGGAAGACCTCGGAGGTGGCCGGCTGCACCTGGAATTTCATCTTCTTGGAGGAACTGCCCGGCCCTGTGGTCGCTGAGGCCAGAGGACCCCATGGGGACAATTAGGGGACGAAAAGTTGATTTGGGCTCCTGGTGTCCGAGGTCCAGTCCCTGGTGGCCGACTCCCTGGCTCTGGCCCAAGGGGAGCAGACCAAGATGGCGGCAGGGCCTGGAGGAGGAGAGCAGCTCAGGACAGGGCACCAGGGAGCAGAGAGAGCTCTGCTCACCAGGGACAGGACAGAGACCCCAAAGGCACAGCCCAGGGACCCCCTCCTCCAGCCACACCCCACCTGCTGCAGTCACCACCCAGTGAGTCCATCCAAGTGGATTAATCCACTATGAGTCTACACCTCTGCTAACCCACTCATTCCACCTCTGAACATTTTTGCATTCACACAGGAGGTTTTGAAGGACACCGGAAATGCAAACCCTGTTTATTTGTTGACTGTTTGCCGTGCGTAATGGAAGGAATGAGCGTCTTGGAGCGTTTTAAAAGGCAGCCGGTGTAGAAAATCACCACGAAGCCCAACACCGCATGCAATAATGGCAATTTTTAAAAATACAGTATAAAAAGGGAGGAGAACAAAGGAATGTGGATTTCAGTCTAAAACATGCCAAGTCCACAAAGAAGAAGTGGCTAAAATAATACGACGTTCTGGGTGTTTTTTTTTTTTTTTTAACCATAAATTAGGAATTAACTTTCTGCAGCTACGAGCCTTGGACCTGATTTTAGAGAACCCAGCCCACATCTGTGTATCTTAAAGGTACGTGTTAAGTATAAATAAATAAACACCCACACGTAAAAGGAGCGAGTTGCAAACATTCACATGTGCACTTTCATGACAAATGGAGTAGCCATGTTGGTATTTTAAATCAAAATATACATTTACTTTATCCCCTGATGCTTTTTAAAGCCCCAAAGGTGTGCCAGGGCCTGTGCTCAACAGGGGAATTTTGCATGGACAGAGAAGAGTTCCGGAAACGTACATTGAAAGTGCAGAAATGAAATGTGGTCCAGCCACACGGTGGAATATTATTCAGCCCTAAAAAGGAAAGAAGTTCTCATATGGGACACCCCAGGATGGACTTCAAAATCATCACGCTGGGTGAAAAAAAAAGACACAAATATCCATGATGATATTAATTTGAAGTGCTCATAATTGGCAAATCCAGGGGTGTCATTCATAGATTCATGGTTGTCTGGAAGGGATGCAGGGATTCCTTGGAGCACAAAGAAAATGATCTCAAATGGATGGCGATGAGCAATGCCCAACTCTAGGAACACATTAAAAGTCACTGTATTGACATGCAATCCCTGACTTTCGCGATTTTTCAAATTAAGATTTTTTTTTCAACTTTACATGGTGCAAAATGATCTACCATCAGGAGAAACTCTGCTTTTGTTGAATTTTGAATTTTCTCCGAGGCTCATGCTGGGCGCATGTGGGTATCGGAGCACGTTCCAGGTAGGGTCGGCTTGGCCATCCTGGAGGGTGTGTTAGGGGCATCCAGTGCTCCTCTGGGTGATGATATTCCATCTTAAAACAGATTTATTCAACCTCATTGTGAGTTCAGCTACCGCCTCTAGGAACCAGGATCATCAGTGACCTTCCAATGGCCCAGGAGTACAACCACCACCTCCAGGAACCAGGAAGTTCTATGACCTTCCTGTCACCCAGGAAGTACAACTGCCATCTCCAGGAAGTTCTATGACCTTCCAACATCTATGACCTTCCAATGGCCCAGGAGTACAACCACCATCTCCAGGAACCAGGAAGTTCGATGACCTTCCTGTCACCCAGGAAGTACAACTGCCATCTCCAGGAAGTTCTATGACCTTCCAACATCTATGACCTTCCAATGGCCCAGGAGTACAACCACCATCTCCAGGAACCAGGAAGTTCGGTGACCTTCCAGTGACCCAGGAAGTACAACCATCATTTCCAGGAACCAGGGACATATATGACCTTCCAATGGCCCAGGAGTGCAACCGCCATCTCCAGGAAGTTCTATGACCTTCCAACCACCATCTCCAGCAACCATCTCTAGGAACCAGGAGCATCTATGACCTTCCAATGGCCCAGGAAGTCCAGCCACCATCTCCAGGAACCAGGAAGTCCCACAACCTTCTTGTGACCCAGGAAGTACAATGACCACCTCTCCCAGGCAGAAAGTTCTACCACCTTCCACCTGAGGGTGTTCAGCACTCACCACCCCCAAATTTGACTGCAGGAGGCCAGAAGGTGCCCACTCAGAGTAGGTCCCTTTGGTATGTCCATTCCCTGGAGCTAAAGAAATGGAGGAGTGGTCAAGGCAGAAAGAACTCGTCACCTTAGCATCATCAGAGTGGCCTTGCTTCTGTTGGACTGTGGTGACATTGTCTCTGTCCAGCAGTCCTGACTGGGTGAGGCAGGGCCACTCGTGGGTGTCAGAGAGGGCTCATGTCTTTTCCTCAGTGTTGCGTGATCACTGACATCGAGTTAATTAAAAAAAAAAAAATCCCAAACTAAATTGCTGCCCGGTTTGGTGAGATTCCAGGTCTGTAAAGACATTAAAATGCCGGATGCGTTTGGGGAGGGAATCACTTTTCTGTGGATGCTCACACCACTCTTGATGCTTTCGTTACTGTAATAAAATACCTGAGGCAGTCGATTTACAGAGACGAAAGGTTTGCTTTGAGTCAGCCTGAGAGAGATTTCAGACCACGATCCTTTGGTCCTGCGCCTGGTTCTGGCACTGAATGGTGGGGAAGAGCTGAGCTAGAAATGCAAGAGAGAATGGGAAAGAGGCTGGCCCCACCCGCCCCTGGAAGAGTATACCCCCAATGACCAAAAGTCCTCCCGCGGGTCCCACTGTTAAACATGTCACCCACGTCTCTTGGTCAATGCAATTCCCAGCACGCTCTGGCCTGGCCCCCCTACGGGGTCTGCAGATGCCCAGCTGCTTTGGGGGTGACCCCACGGCTTGGCACACGTCCATATTCCCAGTCTGTGCCCGTTTAATGACTTATTTATTTTTATTTGTTCGCGAGGATGATTTGCCACTCAGGGACGCAGGGACCATGGGAAGGAACATGTGGTAGGGGTCAGAGAGGCCACCCCGGAATGTCCAACCCCAGACGTGACGTGAGGAGGCCAGAATACACCACCCACATGCATCCCAAGAAGAACGCAATAGGTCACCCCAAATGTGACCGTCGGAGACCACCGTGCACCTCCCCCATGTGCCTCTTAATGGCAGAGACAGAATTGAATGTGCACCCAGGGGGTCTCCCTCCCGGTAGCTGGAGGAGACGCCCAGCTGTCAATCACAGGAGACGCCCAGTTGTCAATCACAGGAGCTGCCCAGCTGTCAATCACAGCAGACGCCCATTAACAGACAAGGCTTGAGCTTTACAGGTGGGTGCACACAGGGTCTCTGCAGAGGTCGTTATTGCAGGGTCCTGAGATGGGCTCCTCCTGGGGCAGGGGGCCCTCGTGCAATGGCCGTGTCCTCCCAAGAGACAGAGGAGGGGACACAGACCCAGAGGAGGGGCCCCGTGGAGACGGAGGCAGAGACTGCAGTGAGGGGCCAGCAGCCCAGGGCCACCTGGAGCCCAGGAGCTGGACAGGCAGGAGGAGCCCCCCTGGACACCATGCAGGGAGCTGGACACCATGGTGAGAGGTGGCCACAAGTCCAGGGGACCTTCCTAGGGTCCTACGTGCTGAGAATGCAATGTGGGTTCTGATTTCTGCAGGGCATCCACTGAACCCTTGTTTGGTTCCTCTCCCGGGGACCCCCGATGGGCAAAGCCAGGGCCCTTGGAGTCCCCAGCTCTTGCGATTGTCCTAATGCCCATAAAGGTACAGAAAGGACACTGGTCCACATTCCAAATGCCACCTGCCTTTCCCTCAGGCTCAGCCCAGGTCGGAGAATTGACGGTTGGTGAGGATTCCTGCGTCTTTCTGTGATCGTCACCGAGTGACCAAAATCAGGCCAACATGAGAGCCGTAATATAAATTATTAGTATAGCCGTAATAAATAGTGTCCTGTGGATTTAACTGTTGCAAACCCAGCATCGTAACCCACGCAGTCTTTGTGGCTGACTTCTGTCACTGAGCAAAATGTCACTTACCTTTCTCCCCGTAGCATCTGTCAGTAATCAACTCCTTTTCATGACTGAATAATAGTCCATTATGAGGCTAGACATTCCCTCCATGTGTCCACTGATGGGCATTTGGGTCGTTCCCAGTTGAGTGCTACTGCAAATGCCGAGCTAAAAGAAAAAAAATCATATGTACGAAGGCACAACTTCTAAGGGGGCCATGTTTGAGGTTTCTGCATTCTTTGGGGGGGGGTGTATATATCTTGGAGAAGAATTGAAGAATTGCTGGGTGTGGGGGTCAGCCTAATATATGGCAAAATTCCTAAGAAAATCCACTTGATGGAAGAAAGATTTATTTTGGAGAGAGAGAGAGAGACAGAGAGAGACAAAGAAATGCAATAGACCAGGGACAAGATATTGTCCCCAATGTCATGCCCTCCATTCAATCGAACTAGGTCCCATCTCCTGCAGTCTCCACCACCTGCCAATAACCCCGACCACTAAGGACCCGTGAGTGGATTAATCCAGACGGCCCCCTCCGGACATTGCTGGACCGAGGGACCAAGCCTTCCACACGTCAGTCTCGGGGCGACATTCCCAAGGGCCACACCTCGGTACTGTTTGAGTTTCCGGTTGCGGCTCAGACTTAAGCCTGAGCCAGCTCCACTGCCCTGGAAATGCCATCTTGGCTGTATTATCGAGGTCCCCTCGGGTCCCTGGAGTCCCGTAAGAATGTGGGTCATGCTCCACTTTCCTGCTGGTCGGGAAACCGGTCCATCCTGGCTGCAGGGTCTCAGGCTCCCCGTCCCCCACCATTGCTGGGTGTGTGCAGGGTGTGTGTGTGTGGGGGGGGATGCAGGAATCTGGGCCCAGCCTGGAGCCCGGGAATCTGCTCCAGGGCAGGATCACCCGCCACCCAAACCCTTGCAACCTGCAAAGTCACCGAAATTGCGATTCTAAGGCCACCACCTGCTCTTTCTTGCAGGCTTAGGGGGGAGGTAAAAAAGGGAAGAATTGGTTTGGACGCTGTGCATCTCCCTGTGCATCTGCAAGCCCTGATGCCTGCACCCTCCTCCTACCTCTGCAAGACGTAAAGCATCCAAAAAGCTCACAAAAGGGTAAAAAGAAAACCCACAAAATTCAGGGTAAGTCCTGGGTTTGGAAATGGAGCGAGTTCTGCTCCCACGTGGGGAGAACGGGGAGCCCATGCCGGTAGGTGGCGCTGCCGGACAAGGTTGCGCCCGGCGGCGGCTCGGCGCGGCCTGCAGAGTCCTGTCCCCAGGGAGGGCCAGGAATGGCTGGGGTCAGGTCCCACAGATGCATCGGTGGACGTTTGTCCCTTTTTGAAAACTGGGCATGAGCTGGGCGCCGTGGTGCACGCCTGTCATCCCAGAGGCTCGGGAGGCTGAGGAAGGAGGACTGCAAATGGGAGGCCAGCCTCCGCCATTCCGCAGCTCAGGGAGACCCTGTCTCTAAATAAAATGCAAAATAGGGCTGGGGAGGGGGCTCAGGGGTCGAGGGCCGAGTAACCGACTCAGATTTAATGAGATAAAACAGAGAAAAAAAAACAACGCAGGCTTCAGCGTGAATTTGCCCTGAGCTGGGGCCATTTATCACCCTCTGTCACATGCACTGGGGAGACCCGAGCTCTGTCTCTGCAAACAAGTGATCCCAAGAATGTGAAGAATGCTCCCTTGCGAAGGACCCTCCCCCAAAGGGCACCGGGTCACAGCAGCTTCCCCTCAAGTGGACATCCTTGGACAGGGCTCCTTTCTCTGTCCCCAGATGCAAATGTGAGACATCAAAAATATTAACTTATAGTTTGTTTGTTTTTTTTTTTTTCTTTTAGGTAGCAGACTTTGAACCCAGGGGCACTGAACCGCGGAGCCACATCCCCAGCCCCCCCCCCCCCCTTTTTTTTAAATAAAATTTTATTTAGAGACAGGATTTAAGTTGCTTAGGGCCTCACTAAGTTGCAGAGGCTGGCCTCCAACTTGCAATCCTCCTGCCTAAGACTCTCAAGACCCTGGATGACAGGTGTGTGCCCCTGCACCCGGCAGCTGATGCTTATTAATTGCATCTATTTTAAAAAATCCTATACTATTTTTTAAATCACTTGCAGGACGAATTCAAAGGGTATTTCATGAAGATAACATGGCACCGACGTGCACCAAGAAGGTATCTGAATCTTCAGGTGATACTTTTCTTTTTAAAATCTGTTAATTTTAAGTCCTGTCACAAAGGAGCCAATGAGTGCGACTCTCCCCGACTTTCCCTGCGGACTTAATATCATCATCATAATAACAGTGGTCAATGGGGACAGTATCAGGAAGGAAAATGACCGCACTTGCAATCAGCCTGGCTGCGTAGTATTCTACTCCAACCCACCAGGACACCCCAGGGCACCTGTCGGCCACCGATTCAGGGACCAAAGGGGCCGTGGGCAAATCAAATTTTATGCAAGCGAAGCCGGGAAGCCGGGTCTCGGAGCTTGGGCGGCCCAACCTGTGGATCCCAGAGACCAGACCCACCCCCAAGGACCGCAGCCTTCCAACGCCCTGGGCACAGCTTCCTGTGGCCGAAATTCAGTCTTCAAGGCAAAAATGGAGATGGTTACTGGATGACGTTAGGCTGTCCAAAAGCCCTCAAGAAAGAGGTTCCACCTTTTAAATAAACCGCTGGCCCTGTCCCAGGGCTCTCCAGGGATGGCCAGGAGCCCTGGAGCCGATTCAGAGGGAGGCACATACGTCTTGCGCCTCTCCCGAGGGCTGTCCACCTCAGCCTGAGGGCCCACGGCTGTCCTGCTGAGATGGACACTCTGAGCAGAAAACACAGCCCACGGTCAGAAAATGGGGGGATCCTGGCTGGGAGGGTCGCTTAGAGGTAGAGTGATTGCCTAGAACAAGCCAGTCCTGAGTTCCACCTCCAGTTCTGCAAAAGCCAGTCCATCAACCATTCATGATAAAATCAGGGAATCCTTTTCCCCACACGCTCCAGAGTGATTGGACCATCGCTGGACTTTCTCGGCCTGCCCCCGGGCCCTTGGGTCCACCTGACTTTGAATCTCTCAAAGCTACTTGGGAGATGATAAAATGGAAAATCAACCCACGGGGCTCAGCCAGCCGTTTGTTTTAAAGAATATTGGGTTATTGCAGCTAACGGCTTCTGACATTTTTTAAAATCCACCTGATTTTTTTTTTTTTTTAATTCTCTTTGCACCCTCTGAATAGACACTGTGCTCTTTGACTGGGTTGCAACCCCGTAGTTTGGAGAATTGGTTCTCAGTCTGTCTACACTGACTGTCCCGCGTCCAATGAACCCTTGAAGACTGGACCCGGGTTTTTGGGAGCTTCGTCTCTTACTGAAGAGTCATCAAATCTATTGCTCAAAGGTTGGCAGGTTATCATCCGAGAGCGTGGAGATGCCACTCAGGGCCCCCACGGTGTCGGGGACACTCTTAGGAAGAGTTTTCCTTGCTCCTGACATACTAGGTATCCCGTGGTACAGGGGACCCAGCAAGAAGCCATTTAGGAATGAGGGGCACCGGGTGCGAATTCCACAGCAGGAACCCCAACCTGGCAATTCTAGGGAGGGAGACGCAGGTGGCAGATCCAGAGTCTCCTGGTCAGAGGCTGAGCAGCTCAGGACACGGTGTCCACACCCAGTGGAGGTTATGCCTCTGCAGGGGTCCACCCTGACTTCTCCCCACGACAGCCTGGTCCCTTCCAAGGTGACTCCAGGCAGGAGACACAGGAGAGCTCAGGATGAGCCGTCTCCCCCAGGCTCTGGGAGGGGACCTCATCTTCTTAAATTAAAACCCTGTCCCTCCTGCTCCCCGGAGCCTGGAGGGGGGGCACTCTCTCTGTGGGGGGAGATGGGAGCATAAAAATTCGGTTCTTCTTCAACCCAACTGCAATCTCCACATGCACGGCTCTGTCCTGGTCCCCAACAGGATAGCGGTAGTAGCATCTTGGGGGACCAGCTGTCCCTGGTCAGAAATGGGACCTGGGCTGTTTCTCTCCTCCATGTGGCAGGTCAGCACATCCTCCCTGCCACTCCCCCCACCACCACCACCAACACACACACTCCGCCTGCCTCCATCCGAGGCCCGCGCAGTGGAGGCTCTTGAGGCTGGTTGAGGTCCGATTTTCTGCTTTGTCCAACACTCTGAAGGTCAGAAATCCCCCCACACCCTGACGGACGATTCCGGACAGACTTGCTCCAGGGCCCTGATTTTTCCCGCCCCTCCCCAGGACACTGGGCCTTCTGAGCTGGGGCTGCGGCCTACACCTATGCAGACCCCCGGCCCCTGGCACGTCTCCTGCCGCACGAGGTCATGCACCTTAACCCAGACCCTGGTGGCTGGCGCTGGGGCCACAGGTGGTGCGGAGGCAGAGGTCACAGGGGCCGTAGGCTGGAGAACTGGGCTCCCTGGGTTCTTCCAAGATGTGGATTCGCAGCGCAGGCCCCAGAACTGTGCGCCACACCAGCTCACTCCGCGCTTTGACCCTGTAGGGGCCTTTATTATTATTTTTTTTTTTGGGGGGGGGTGGTGTTCCTGGTCTTTCTGTGCTTTCTACTCCGCTAGCGTCCCCTCCAGGTCTCGGCCCTAAACGTAGCCCACACTGAGGGAAAGGTGTGTGTATGTGTGTGGTGCGCGCGCGCGCGCGTGTGTGTGCACGCGCAGCGAGATGTGTGAGTGTCCGAGACACCCCATGTCGCGCAGGGCAGAGACCGACCTCCCTCCGTGCACCCCGAGGTCCGCACCCGCTGCACCTCTGTCTCCCAGCAGCACCGCGGGCGCCCCCTCCCCATTATGTAAGTCCTGAGTGTGCGCGGGGGTCTGCGCCGCGCCCCGCCCTCCCACCGCCCGCTCCTGCCCGGTGTCGCCGACCGGAGCTGCAATGCGCAGCCCCCTCCCCGCGGCCACCGCCCGCCCGCCCGCGGGGGGAGGGGAAGGGGCGCCCCTCGCCCTCCGCAATCCCAGGGCCGCTCCTCGGTAGCCGGGCGCGGGGAGGAGCGGGTGGCATCTGGGGGCAGGTGGACCGGAGGCAGCCGCCGGCGCGCAGGACCCGGGGGATCCGGGAGGGCAGCGCGGTGGGCGGGGTGACCGGCAGGGGCGCCGGCGGGGCCTCCCCTCCCCCGTCTGCGGAGGGCGCCCCCTCGCCGCAGCCCCTCCCCCGGGCTCGCCCCCGCGCCGCCTTCCCGCGCACACGCTCCTCGGCCGCCCCCGCGCCCCCCGCGCGGGTGGACGGCTGCGCGCTGCGCCCCGCGGGGCCGGCGCTTCCACCTGTCACCGCGCGCCCGCTGTCTCGCCGCCACCCAAGTTTTCGGGGACTTGCCGCGCGCCTCCCCCGCGGCCCTGCGTCCTCGCCTCCGTCCTCGCCCATGGCCGCGGCCCCGGCCCGCCCGCGCCCCGCGCCCCCCGCGCCGCCCGCCCAGCCCCGCGGCCGCCGGGCGCGGTGAGGGCGAGGAGCCGGGGCCCGGGCGGCGGGAGCCCCGCGCGCAGCCGCCCGCGCCGGAGCGAGCGCGCCGGGCGCCGAGCCGCGGCCGCCCAGCAGCAGCCCGAGCTCCGCCGCCGCCGAGCCGCGAGCGCCGTCCCTGGCACCGGGCACTGCGGATGCGGCGCGGGGCCGGCGCGGGGCTCCGGGCGCGCTCGGGGGTCGTGAGCGCCGCGCCCCGCGCCCCCACGCGCCCCCCGCCCGCCCGTGCGCCCCGCCGGGGCCATGCAGTCGCTCATCTCGCCGGTGACCAAGGCGATCCTGGTGGCCCTCTTCATCTTCGCCATCCTCCTCATCCTCTACGTGATCCTCTGGTACATCTGCCGCGATGTGGACTGCGACCACGGCATCTGAGCGCCGCGGCCCGCGCGGCCCGCCACGCGGACGGCGCCCCCGGCCCGAGGGCCGCCGCGCGGGGCAGGGGGACTGAGCCGCCCTGCGGGGTCCTCCGCCCGCCGCCCGCGACCCCCAGCCGGGGCCCCGCCGCGCGCCCGCCTCCGCCACCTGGCCTTGACCTTCAGGGATGGACCGGGGCGAGTGGGTGAGTTCCTGCGGCCGCTCTGCGGGGCGAGGGTGCGGGAGACGCAACTTTGGGGAGGGCGCGGGAGCCGGGGATGGGACTGTCCCCCGGGGTCCGCACTGCGCCTCGCACGCCCCCTGCGGGCGCGAGGACCTGGGGGGGAAGCTGCAGGTGGGTACGCAGAGGGGTGCCCTTCGGGGTCCGTCCCACCCACCGGTGTCTTGGGTCCGAGGATGTGACTGCGCTCAGGTGGTTGGTGGCAGCCGCGGGGCAGCACGGTGCCGACTGGGGCGCGGGTTGCCAGGTCCGCTTGTGCCATTGCGCACCGGGCGCTACCCCGTCCCCAGCCCTGTGCCCGCAGGCAGGCGCGAGGACCCCCAGCCGAGGTCCCCCGGTGCTGAGCCACAGAAGGGTAGCGCGGTGCTGGGGGCCAGTGCCAGGCGCACCACAGGGACCCCTCCAGGGGACAGTAGGAACCCCAATGAAAAACAGGTCTGGGGTCACCTAGTAGTGGTGACCCCAGAAGAGCCACATGCCGGGGACCGGAAAGATTTCTTCCAAGGTCCCCTGTCCCCTGAGGAGAAGGACAGACGTGACCAGAACGGAGCCTTGTCCCCCCTCCAAGTGCTCCTGGCAAGTTTGCCGAGAAACATCTGTGACTTAAGGAAATATTTTGCTCGCGAGAGAAAAGAATCGCTTTCCCTTTGAATGTTCCTCTAGAAAAGCCGGGGATCGGGAGGGACCGAGAGAAAACACGCCCAGGCGCCCAGGGCTGGCGATGGGGACATCTGCAGATGGGAACAGGCTTCCTCGGCTGTGGGCTGGAGTTGAAATTGGTGTGGAGACAGCAATTATGGAGCTTGTCCCCAGGAGCCACCATGGGAACCAGAGGTGCGGAGTGGGTGGCCCCATTCGGGGGAGCGTGTCTGCAACCCCCCTGAGCGTCCAGCCGTGTGTTTGACCTTCCCGGCTGGTTCCCCGAGACTGGGCACCAGAACCCTGAGCCGCCTGGGTCCCCAAAGCATCCCCAGGCAACAGGACGTACCAACACGTCCCACGTGATTGGGAAGGGACTGCAAGAAGCGTGACAGGTCCCAGTCTCAAGGGTGAATGCCAGTCCCCTACCGGGGACCGAGCCTCTCCCCCACTCCAGCTTCGCAGCACCCCAAAGCCAGACACAAAGCACGGGGATTGGGAGCCCGAGTGACAGGCAGACATATGCAGGGCACCCTCGCAGGGAGGTAGACATCACGAGAAGCCGGTTTGTCCTGAGCACTGGGGCAGAATCGGGTTGTGGGCTTCCGCCACCAGTGGGATCCGAAGAAGCAGGATTCAAACTCATTTCGTGACTCACACACCTTCCACGCCAGCCTCACAGGGTCGGGGGCCGGTGCCGGGCACCTACTTCTGCCCCCTGTGCTGGTGGGCGTCGAGCTCCCTTGGAATCTGGTGGCTTCCTGGAGTGGGGGCCATCCCCGCCCCTCTCGGGTGATTTCCTCCCTTGTGATGTCCAATCTGGTTGGGAAGTGTGGGTCCTGCTTGGCCGAGAATCCCTCCCGGGATGAGAAGGTAGCCCCCCACAGGGCTACTTCTATCTCCTGCCCGGTGGTCCCTACCATCTCTGCTGCAAAGACTCGTCACCCAACCAGAACCAAGTCTAGGGACCCCGGATTCAAATGGCAAGGTGTCCAAGAGGGCATGGAGCCCACGGGTCTGGTCACTCTTGGTACAGGACACAAAGGCCTGCTGTGGACAGACAGATAGACATAGATAAGTGGTCAGCAAAGGGTGGATGGATGGTGGGTGGGTGGATGGGTGGGTGGATGGATGGGTGGATGGGTGGATGGGTGGATGGGTGGATGGGTAGATGGATGGATGGATTACTGGACAGATGGATGGATTGGCGGATAGGCAGATGGATGAATGGGTATGTACGATGGATACATAGATAAGTATAGGGACCCAGATGATGGATGGATGGATGGATAAGTGGGTGGGTGGGTGGATGGATGGATAAGTGGGTGGGTGGGTGGATGGATGGATGGATGGATGGATACATAGGTGATATGGACAGATATGGAGAGATTACAGAAGATACACAGTGGCTGGGTGATGGATGGATGGATAGACATGGATGATAGAAGATAGATGATAAATGATGAATTAATGGTGGATGGATAGATAGATAAGGTGGGTAGATGGGTAGATGGATAATATTGATAGATCATAGAAGATAGGAAGTGGATGGATGATGGATGGTGGATAGAGAAGATGGATAGACACAGATGGGTGACAGAAGATACATGATTGATGATGGTTAGATAAGACAGGTGGATGGACAGCTGCATAGATAAGATGGTAGACTGATAGGCAGATGGATAGATGCATACGGATAGATAAAAGACAGATGAGATGGGTAGGCACAATGAGATGAATCCATGGATGGATGATGGATGATGGATGGATGATAGATAGGAGGGATGGATGGATAGATAGATAAGATGTATCAATGGGTAGATGATGGATGGATGGATAGATACATAGATAGGATAAGATGTATCCAATGGATGGATGGATAGATAGGACAGATGGATGGATGGATACATAGATACATAGATAGGATAAGATGTATCAATGGATGGATGATGGGTGGATGGATAGAGAGGATGGACAGATGGATGGCTAGATAGATACACAGATAAGATGTACCAATGGATGGAGGATGGGTTCCTGCCCAAGCAGACAAGGGAACAAGCAGAATGTCTGAGACAACAGGAAATCAGTGACTGGGGCCCACGCATCCCTCTGTGACCTACAAAGACCCCCCCCCCACGGGGTCCACCCCAGCACCCAGGCAGCTGTCCTGGGAGATGGCAGAGCAGAGCTCTGTCCCCTTGGGGTGCAGGCACCGGAACAGAGAGAGGTGGTTCTTGCCCAAGGTCACACAGCCGGGGCGTTGACGGAGAAGCGTGACCTCCGAGCTGTGGTGCTGGAGATGCTGGGGGTGGGGGGTGTTGGTCCTTTCTGGACACAAGTGACCGTCCCCGGGGGTCGGGAATCCAGTGTGTGTGGCTCTGCTTCCTGTCCCCCAGCTCCTCACAGCTGCCAGGGAGCCGTCAGAGCACCGTGGCCGTTTGGGCATCTCAGGCCTCCGCAAGAGGCCAGTTCATGGCTGTTGAAATGGGACTGGGCGCTAAGGGTCAGCCTGCAGAGTGACCAGCCCTGCACAGACAGAGTCAAATAAAGAAAAAAGAGACCGGAGCTACCAGCACCTTTATCATTTGCTCTGGGCAAGAAGCAAAAAAATAAAATAAAAATACAAGAGCCGGGTGCCTTACAACCCAGACACCCCTGGCGTCCTATAAATAGCCACTTCACCTAGTATTTCTGCGGCGTGTGCTACGGAGCCGGCGGGCGGGCGGCTGCGGAGTTATTGACATTGTGCTCTCTCCTCCTGGCTGCAGCCCCGGCACATCCTCCAGCTCCGAGCCCAAACCGGAGGCCGGGAGCTGCGAGGTTACGTAACGTGTTCGGGATCCCAGAGGTCCAGGGCCGTCCTCGGTGGGTGTGGACCCTCGGACCCCAGCAAGAGCAAAGTCCGGGGTGTCTGGCGTGCACTGGGGGAGAAACTATCAGCTGCAGGTTGCATCCTGCAGAAAAGAGATGCTGAGTGGTCAGTGCTTTTGAGTCCCCTTGAGGGTAAAGAGCGTCCCCAAAGCTATCAGCTGCAGGTTGCGTCCTGCAGACAGAAAAGAGATGCTGAGTGGTCAGTGCTTGGAGTCCCCTTGAGGGTAAAGAGCGTCCCTAAAGCCCCCTTCAGAAGTGGTCACAACCCCCCCCCCCCCACCAAGAGAACTATCTGAGCCTCCACTCGGCTGAGGGCAGCCTCCCGGGTCCCCTGAGGTGCCTCTCCAAATCTAGAGAACCAAACAAGGGACTTTTCTTTTATTATTATTATTATTATTATTATTATTATTATTATTATTATTATTATTATGCAAAGGTAAACATGGTGCAATTGTAGATAAATGGCGCGTGGCGGGAAACAGCTACGTGGGAAAAACCCGACTCCTGTGTCCGGAGCTCCATTCGGCTCCCCGAAACCGGGCCAGGCCTGCGCTTCTGTCTGTCTGTCTGTCACGATGCGTCTTGCCCATCGCCTGTCTGTCCAGGCCCCATTCCCACAGATGCCGGACTTCACACTCGCCCAGTTTTGCACAAGCATCTGAAAAACCAGATGCAGGCGCGTGTGCGTAAAGATGAGACGGAGTTGCGAGATGTTGGGGGGGGGGGTTGGTCCCCGAGGTGCAGCTGCGTCTGGAGACCTGGGGGATAGATGTGAATGGGGACCTGCCCCAGGACTGGGCTGGACTCAGGGTGCCAGGTGGAGGAGGCGCAGGAAGCCGGCTGGCAGGAAGGGGCGCCTGCGCCGTGCGCGCCTTTACGCACGTCTCCAAGGCCGGCGCCCAGGCTGGGGGCTCCCCCGGAGCCTCCGTGCACAGATGTGGCGCGGAGAAGCCTTCTAAATCCGGCCTGCCTTTTGAGCTGGAGGGAGGAATCCCATTTCTAAAAAGATCTGGTCTCCACCAGTTATTTTTACTCCCCTCTCCACCCCCCGCAGACTTGGTCTGGCAGCGGGCACTGTGTCCATTCAAAGAGGACGACGTGCCAGCCAAAGCACGGGGGACCTCGTGGCCGTGCTCGAATCAGCGAGGCCCAGCGGGGAGGGAAGCTGAGCCCAGCGGCCTCTGTGGCCTTCCGGGGCGGGCCTCCACCCCCGGCCTCTGCCCGTGGCCAAGAATGGAAACTACCTTCCAAGCCGTGGTCCGTCCACGCAGCCGGGGATTTTGGAAAGACCTAAGCTTCCTCTGGAGCCAAGTCTGGGCACTAACTTTAGAAACCAATTTAATAAGTGTAGCTTTTAGCTCAAAATAGCGTGAACATGAGGTGAGGTCGAGGCTGGCCCTGGGAGGCAGGTCCCAAAGAGCTGAGAGAAGAGAATCGGGAGCAGGGAGGTGGGGGGGGGGGGCAGATGCAATGTGTTTTTTGCAGACTGATCTCCTCAGCAGCATTGTTTAGGACTTGTGCATTTATTAGGCACCTGCTGTACACCCCCTGTCCCCAAAATGGTAGAAGCAATTAAGTGCAAAGTGGTGCAGATAATACGCTTCCCGCAAAGACGCTTACAAAGAGACTTGTCCCCCAGGAACGTCTCCGGGCTGTAAAAAAACCACTGATAAATACCCAAATGCACGCAGGAGATTAACCAGTCATGAAACAGGTCACAGAATCAATAAGCCGGCCCCGGGGGCCTCCGCTCAATGCTTGTTGGCAAAGCGCAGATTTGTGGCCACCCGATTCTGGCAGGGAGTCATCTGGGCAGGGAGCAAGATTTGTGTGTTGCTGGTGTGTGGACTGTCACCCTGACCCCTGGGTTATTTTTTTCTATTTTCTTTTTCCCTAGTTCAGTTCTTTGCACCAACATATGGGTAGCTTTGCAGTAGAACTGACTGCAATCAAACATTGGCTTTTTTTTTCTCCTATTTTTAAATTATTATTATTATTGGTAGCAGGGATTGAGCCCAGGGGTGCTTCACCCCTTGAGCCACATCCCCCCAGCCCTTTTTATTTTTATTTATTTTTTTTACCAAGTGACAGGGTCTTGGTAAGTTGCTCAGAGTCTCGCTAAGTTGCCGAGGCCGGCCTCCA
This sequence comes from Marmota flaviventris, assembly GCF_047511675.1. NCBI lineage: Eukaryota > Metazoa > Chordata > Mammalia > Rodentia > Sciuridae > Marmota > Marmota flaviventris. The sequence continues at coordinate 17,930,551 of NC_092519.1, forward strand.
ACTTGCGATCCTCCTGCTTCAGCCTCGGTGGGGCGACCGGGCGTCCGCCACCGAGTCCGACTGTTGTTATAATTTTATTGCTTTTGTGTTTTCCTCCGGGAAGGATGGGAAGGGCTCTGGATGCACATGTTCACGCTTGGTGTAGACGAACACCTCAGTTTAAAGGAATGCACAGCGGGGTGTCCACTCTGCCAATTTGCAATCCTCTCGGTTTCCCGTTATTTCTAGGGTGCAGACCGAGGAGGAGGGGCTCCCTTTCCCCGCAGGCGTTATATTTAGCAGATAATTATTCTTCCACCGGAATTAAAAACGTCCCCCAGGTCCGTGCTGCCACGCCTCGGGTTTTATTTAGTCTAAAGACAGGCTACTTCCCGTCGGAACCGGGTGACCTGTTTCGGGGCCTCCATTTCCCTGGTCCTCTGTGGCTTCCCTGGTGGAGGGGACTTGGCTGGGCTGGCTTCAGCCATTCCGAGCTCTGATGCCACCAGATCCACGGGTGAGACAGATGTGGCCTCCCCTGCACCCCAAACTGCTCCATCTGGGTGCACGCTGGCCAGTCCCACCCGGTGACATTTCTGTGTCCCCTCCCCGTGGGTCCCCGTGATTGCAAATTTGAACGCTTGGTTCCAAATGGAAAGCCAAGCAATCGCTGTAAGTGGAAGGCAGACGGGTCGTGTGAATGAGCTTTTCAGTCTTGCTTTTCAGGAAAGGTCTGGGTCAGCTGGACTTCACGGGTCCTGATGCAAAACTGCCCTGGATAGGTAGGTTTTTGGGGGGTACCAGGGGTGGAACCCCGGGGTGCTTAACCACTGAGCCACATCCCGAGCCCTTTTTAATTTTTTATTTAGAGACAGGGTCTCGCTGAGTCGCTCAGGGTTAAGTTGTTGAAGCTGGCCTCCAACTTGCGATCCTCCTGCCTCAGCCTCCCCAGCCACTGGGATGACAGGCGTGAGCCACTGCGCCCGGCTTCTGGCTTTGGCATATGTTATCAAGGGAGAAAAGGAGTGGGTGCACCTCGGGGACTCTCGGCAGGAGGGCCTCGTCCCCGCAGGAATGACAGCTCCGATTTGGACATGGTGCGGTCGAGGTCATGAGACCTCAGGAACCAGCCCTGCTGCCAAAGGATCATTGGAAGAGGCGGGGCCCGGCGTCTGGCCGTCCCCTTGAAGCACCGGGTGGACACTGTGTGGATCCTGCAGAGGGGTCCCTGTTGGTCTCTCCAACGCAGTCTCCGAACGCAGCTCAGCCCCGGAATTCCGTCACGTCTCCCAGGCTCCCAGGAACGAGGACCTTCCCTGGGACATGGGGCTGGTAGACCAAGTTCTAGATTCCGCTAATGACACGGCTTTGGGTGCGATGGCAGATCCCAAATCGCAGCCCGTGAGGAGTCAGCTCTTGGCCCCAAAGGTTTAGGGGACCCAGACAGACGGGGAGGGGGAGATTCAGACCCAATGGCAAAAACAAAATGGCGCCTGGGACAAGGTCTTTTGGAGGAGAGAAGTGGTGGGTGTCCCCTCCTGTCTCAAGGGGACTCAAGGATCTGAGCGTCACGGGGCAGCCAGGGAGAGCGGTGACTGGCGGGTGCATGGCAACTCGACGGAACTGGCCATCTGGCACCTCGGAAGGGTGACCCCGTAGGGGACAGAACTACCACCCTTTCAAGGACATCCAAGGACGTCCAAGTAGCTTCGAGGGTTGTTTGGTGCAGAGGTCTGCTAGGACCAGTGGTATCTTCTTTCCTGGGACCAAGAGATGGATCCAACCCAAGATGGACCAGGGAGCCCAGAGGCACTTGTAGCACGAGGGCCACCAACCTCGAGTGACAACCAGGCTCCGGTTCCATGGGGTGACGGGGGGTCCTGCATGCTTAATGTCACTGAAATTGAGTTCAGATAAACTCAGGGAGGCCCATGTGGCCGGTGGCCGCCATATTGGATGGCGCCAGTGGAATTCTGATGGGCCCCTGTTTGCTTCCTTCAGGGTCTTAGTGGGTGGAGCCGTTGGAACACAGAACGTCTCACAGACGGGGGGCATCAACAATGGACACTTACTGTCCCCCGGTCTTGGAGGGTGGAGGTCCCAGGGCCAGGCGTGGGCAGTGCGGGCTCCTCCCGCGGGCTCTCTCCTGGGTTTGCCCAAGGTCGTCCGTCGGTCTGCGCGTCTGTGTCCCCAGCCCCTCTTCTCCCAGCCTCGGGCCACTCTGCTGACCTCATGGACAGCATCATCCCTCTAAGGACCCCGTCTCCAAGGACAGTCACATCCCGGGTCCTGGGAGTTAGGGTCAGAATCTGGGGGGTGGGGGACCGAGTCCAGCCCTGAACTGTCACTCAAGCTCCTCTCTGTGGTTCTAGGAAAGTGGGGTCAGCGGGGACAGGGCAAGGTTATGGGTCCCCGTGGTCATTCTGATCCCTGCCCCGAGACCCAGCCCCAGCCTCCGCAGCACGGTCCTCACTGCCTCCTGGGAGACGGGCTCCTCCGGCCGACGGGCCGCAGCTCACCTGGCCATTTAACCCGGGGCTGCTGGACCACTGGACTGCACTCCCGGCCTTTTTATTGTGAACTTTGGAGACAGGGCCTTGCTAGGTTGCCCAGGCTGGCCTCCAACGTGCGATCCTCCTGCCTCAGCCTCCTGAGTTGCTGGGATGACAGGTGTGCACCACCGTGCTGGTCCCCTCACACAAAAAGCTTTTCTTTTTGCTGTTTAAATGTACTCCTCTGCCCCAGTCCTGAAGGACATGTCCCTCGTCTCCACAGCATGTCCTCCGTCTTCCTCCTCAACCATCCATTTGTTCCCAAGACGTGGCCCAAATCATTCCCAGTGGACGAACGTTCCCACACCCCCCAGGGACATCCGAGTGCATGACTGACGGGTCCATCTCTTTGGTGAACATTATCTCTCGGGCTGACCCGAGGATGGTGGGATCCAAAATTCCCTCCACGCTCGGCTGAGGGTCTCCAAAGGCTTCGCTGAGTCTAGGAGACCGTGTGGAGCTCCTCGTGTTCCGCCATATGCAAAAATGGCCGCCGATGGGAAAATGTGGCTCAGGTGCATCTGCTCGACTTTCTTCCCCATTTCAACCCAAACTCTGCACTTTTCTCTTCATGTCCCAACATCCCAGGTGACATAGAGTCCCTTGACTCTGGGTGGTTGGTGGCAGTTTCAATGACCTTGAGAGTTCCGAGAAGGACATAACCAGGATTCTCTGGAATGGCGTCCACTGGGCTTGGTCTGGTGTGTTTTTCTTGCCGGTGGATGGGGGTGGCTGGTTTCGTGGAGGAGACCAGTTGTGACCCCATTGGTGGTCTGCAGGACGCGCTATGTCATTCCATTATGTCACCGTTGGCGCTGGCCTTGGTCCACGGCTGAAGGAATGTGGGTCACGTGGAATAGCTCCATAAAGTACGTGGAATCTGGGTCTGAGACGTGTCTTGCCCCCTTCATTTATTTATTCGTCAATAATTAGATGGACATTTATGTCACATTTTGAGTCACTCCTCCATATTCCTTTACTGTTGGGTGAAATTGCTCCACCTTTGGTCACTGGGAACGCCTTCATATTGGTTTCTTAGACATTCTTCTTTGGGGCGGATGGATTTGAGCATTTGTCCAGTTTCTGGTCCTACGAGATGGCTCAGGGACACCCTCGTCCTAGAAGTGACAAAAATGTGTCCTCACCATGACGATCAACTTTTGAGGACCCATATATATATATTACATTCACAATTTCAGAGAACTCCGCCCAATTCCGCTCCCTTGGCTTGGGGTCCGTGTTGAGGCAGAACATCATGGCGGATCACTTGGTGTGGCAAAGGCGCTCGGCTTCTTACGTCCAGGAAACAGAAAAGAAGAAGAGCCTGTGGTCCCAGTAGCCCCTTTAAGAACAATCCCTAAAGACCTAACTTCCTCCCATCAGGCTCCACCTCCTTGAGCCCTCACCACCTGCCACAGGCCACCATGGAGGCCAAGTCTTGAGCACATGGCCTCCTGGGGACACTCCAGGTCCAAACTGTAGGTGTCAGGGCTTCCCTGGGGGGGTCCTCGTCCCTAGTGTCCAACACGGTAACAGGAAACAAGAATTGGCTTTTCAGTAGCGGGAAGGAGGCGCGTCTCCATGGTCCACCATTAATCCCCCGTCTCTGATTCCTGTTTTTCTTCCCTCTGTTCTGTCTGTCACCTAGGGTGTCTGATGTGACAGAGGGCACAGGTGACGGTGGTGACCTCTACCAAATCGCACGGCAGGCAGGAGCCGGGAAGTCGTGAGACCAGCCCTGGAGGACCAGCCCGCGGCGGGCACCATCTCAGCACCCGAGGCTCGTGCCCGGCCCGGGTCACCACGCCGCCCGTCTCCGGGGACCGCCAGCCGGCCAGCATGCCAGTCCAGCCGCACCGGGGCGCGGGGTGGGTGACCGTCCATGAGGATTAAGGCCATCTCCCCGCCACTCATCTTGGCAAGCCATCTCCAGGCAATCAGGAGCCTTGGGCACTGTCACCTCCGGGGCCATCTTGGTGTCCGTAGCGTCCATCTGTCCCCGTGGTCCCCTCCAGCCACCCCCGCCCAGCTGCCTGCCTGGCGCTCCCCGTCTGAGGTCTCCATGGCTGTCCCCTGGTCCATAGTTGCAATACACGGGGTCCCATGCCCTCGGGGCCCCTGGGGGACGTGCTGACTTTCTCCTGTCACCTGTCCCTGGGGAGGGGGGACCATCAGCTGCCCACGAATCGCCATCGTTAGGGTGCGTGTCCCTGGGTCCCGACCGCGATCCTCAGGCTCAGCCCGCGACCCGCGCGCTCCCGGCTTCCTCCTGTGTCCACGCGGCCACCAGCTCCGGGGACATCGCCTGGGGACTCGCTGCCACGTCACCCCGATATTGTCACCTAGTCGGTTGCAGAGGAGAGATGGCGCCTGGGAAGGAGGGGACCCCGGGCGAGACCCGGGTGGGACCGTCTGCCCGGGGCCACCGGAGAGTCCCAGGAAGTGCCCAGAGCAGACCCAGCCGGGGTGACGTGGGGACTCCAGAGCACGCGTGCGTCACGTTGGACGGCGGAGGCCCAGAGGCAGGGACGCAGGTGGCCCCGGGAGTGTCCCCGGCGCCGACGGGACGCCGGCCCCTCCTCCTCCCGTCCGTGTGTCCCCCGTGAGCCTTTTCTACATCCAAAGCTGCCATTTGTGGAGTCTCGTAGGTGTGACGTGTGGCCCTCCGTGTCATCTCTCCATCGCTTCCGCCTCCTCGTGCGGAGAGAGGCCCTCGGACGAGGCTGAGGCGTCCCAACACCCATGGCTGCTCCAGAAAATAAAATATTTTTGAAACCGCGCTGGGTCTCCCTGTGACACCGAACCGCCACCCGCCCACCTGATGGTCACCTGAGCCCCAGAGCCACACTGAGGTCACTTTCCTAAATGCCACCTGCCCTCCCTGCACCTCAGGAGAATTCAGGCCAGCTCCTAAGTCCCCCCATTAGGCCTCTGTTTCTTGCTGTGACTGTCACAAAACGCTTGAGGTTGGGTAATGCACAAAAAGGTTCATCGAGTCCTGGTTCTGGACGTCCCCGGGTCCTGGAAGCTGGTCAGGGCCAGCGAGGGCGGGCTTCAGCGTGGCTCTGGGAGGGACGGAGCCAAAGCTGTCACCTACTTATTAACCGACAGAAAGAAACCACGGCCAATGCCTGGCCACTCCGCGGTGTCCACTGGGTCACGTGCCACGAGATGACTTGGTGCTTGAACAGGTGGACGGGGACAGGTTCTGGGGCTTCATGAACTTGGTTGGGAGGTGACACACAGTTGTTCGGGGCTCATCCAAGGGAACAGGGGACAATGGCCGAGAAGTATTGGCCTTGGTGCTGTGATTAGGGACCCCAGTGTGGGCACGGGGGGGGGACATTTGAGGCTGGGACACCCTTCCCCATGAGCTGGGACCACCCAGCTCCTGAGACACCCGGAAGAACTCGGCTTGGAAAGGGACAGAAACGTCCCTGATACATCGTCAATTTCCATGCGGACAAAGTCCCTCCGCCATGTGTCCCCAGCCATGGGTGACGTTGGGAGTCCCCATGGATGGACGGCTCAGGGCCCCCCAGTACCGTGTCCAGCCAACCTCGAGGTCTCGGATTGAGTTGCCTTGACTGGAATCCATGCTGGGGACATGATCCCGGGGTATCCCGAGAAAGTGACTTACCTGGTGCCCCATGAAGGTCACGGTCTGTCTACGGCCACCATTTTGAAATGAGGGTGAGCCCGGGCCCAGCTGGACAGGGTGGGACAGCAGCTGTCGACACCTGCCCTCCGCTGCCACCTCGGCCCTGGATGTTTTAAGTCCCCCCAGGAACCAAATCAGAACCCACAGACGTGTGACTGCAAGTGTGAATGTTGTCAACCCCGGGGGCGGGGCTGTGTCACCAGTCACCGGCGACCAGCCGACCCCTGAGTGTTAGCAGACAAGAGCAAAGCCCGCGGGCCTCTGTGCAGCCTTATTTTTATTAAAAAAAAAAAAAAAAAAAGCACCTTCCACCTAGTCTGAAACCCACAGTGGGAAATGAGTACTTTGTTTTTTTCCATGAAAAATCTCAATTTGAGGTCGGAGTGGAACAGCTGGAGGAAGGTGCAAAGACACTCAGTTACCTCACATTCCTGCAGAAGTTCCAGACACAAATAGAAACATCGGTCCCTAAACCATGCCCTGGGTGAGGGATGGCGGTGGGGTGAAACCTTGCACTGTCCCCCACCATCCCGGGGGACGCGCCCCGCGACGTGGACACCCTACATTTCCTGCCCGGGGCTTAGAATTCCTGCTAAAAGTTGCACAAAAAGAAAAAAAAAGAAAACTCTGTTTTCTTTTTCAGTGCTGAATATTGATCCCAGGACCTCTCACATGCAGGGCAAGGGTTATCCCGCTGAGTGCCACCCCCAGCCCCCAAATAAATTCTTATGATGATCCTATTTATTAAAAACGGTGGTTTGGAAGAAAATATTTAAGATCAAGAGCATTTTAAGGAAGTTGAGAACACTGTAGGGAAACCGAAGAGAAACAGGCTAATGTGCCCCCATTTGCTCTCTGGAGGTTAAAAAATAAATATTGGGCTCGATGTCCTGGTGCAGGTTCTAAGATAATCAAGCAAGGTATTAATTCGGCACCAATATTTTCACTTGGCACAGGTTCTCTTTAATAAAAATATGTTAAAAAATATATCACGGAGCCAGGCAGGGGGTGCACACCTAGAGCCCCGGTGACTCGGGAGGTTGAGGCAGGAGGATGGCAAGTCGAGGCCAGCCTCAGTAAATCAGGGAGACCCTGAGCAACTAAGTGAGACCTGCTCTCGAAATAAAAAGTAAAAGGAGCTGCGGACGCGGCTGGGTTGCCCAGCGCCCTGAGCTCAGTCCCCAGCAGCAAGCATCACATGCGCATCACGGGGCGTCACCGCTTGTCACCCCCTTGGGATTTACACAGGACATTCGTCTTCCCCATGGGGGATGACAACCCTGCCACTTTGTGACCTGTCTCCATCCAGAGAGCTGTGGGCTCTGGGACCTCGGATTGAAAGAGATGTCCCTTAAGAGTCAGGTCCACAGGCTCCTGCGGTTGGGAAACGGCTGACCTCGTTTCCGAGCCGCTGGAGAGGAACATCGTCAAGTGCATTTGAAGAGGCACACTCGACGGTCACTCCTTGACGGTTCTGCACTCCCAGCTCTCACGGCGCCATCAAGACGCAGGTTGCTGCCCAACAACCCTATGAAGCAAGCACTGCGCCTGTCTCTGCCTTGCACTTCACAGAGGAAACAGAGACGTGGATTCACCGGCTGAAGATAACACAGCCTGGGGCGGCTGAGAACAGCACTCCTGCTCTTAAGCGCTGCAAGAGAGCAACCCGTATTTATCTCCTGGGATCAGCAAACAGGGTGAGGGACAGAGAAGAGGTGGCATTAAGACGTGGGGTGGAGTGTCATCCATCTGACCACTTGTTTGTGCAACTATTGATTCATACATGTGAGAAGTGTCCATCTATCCATCAACTCACCTAACCATCCACCCATCCACCCATCCACCCACCCATCCACTCATCCATCCACCCACCCATCCACTCATCCATCCATCCATCCATCCATCCACCCACCCATCCACCCACCCATCCATCCATCCATCCACCCATCCACCCACCCATCCACCCATCCACCCATCCATCCATCATGTCTGTCTATCTATGTATCTGTCCATCATATCTCTCTATCAACCATCTTCCCATCCACCTCTCTTTCTATCATCTGTCCATCCAGCTATCGTCTGTCTATCCATCATGGATCTACCCATCTGTCCACCCATCTATCCCATCAATCAACCTGTCATCTCTCCATCCCCCCTATCGACTCTGCCCATGGAGTTACCTGTCATTGATTCATTAGGGCGTCTCTGGATACATCTCTTCTATTCCACGTCTCTGTAGCCATCTATTTATCCATTGATCTACTTGTCTATCTCTCATGTTTGTCATCTGCCTATATAATGTATCACCTGGCTCTCTATCCATCTCTTCTATGATGATGAGAGGTGTAGACTCATAGTGGATTAATCCACTTGAATGGACTCACGGGGTGGTGACTGCAGCAGGTGGGGGGTGCCTGGAGGAGGGGGTCCCTGGGCTGTGCCTTTGGGGTCTCTCTCCTGTCCCTGGTGACAGAGCTCTCTCTGCTCCCTGGTGCCCTGTCCTGAGCTGCTCTCCTCCTCCAGGCCCTGCCGCCATCTTGTTCTGCCTCCCCTTGGGCCAGAGCCATGGAGTCAGCCACCAGGGACTGAACCTCTGAAACCATGAGCCCCAAGTGAACTTCTCTTCCTCCATTTGTGCTATTTGGGGCTCACGGTGTCCGATGTTCAGTCCCTGGTGGCCAACTCCATGGCTCTGGCCCAAGGGGAGCAGACCAAGATGGCGGCAGGGCCTGGAGGAGGAGAGCAGCTCAGGACAGGGCACCAGGGAGCAGAGAGAGCTCTGCTCACCAGGGACAGGAGAGAGAGAGACCCCAAAGGCACAGCCCAGGGACCCCCTCCTCCAGCCACCCCCCACCTGCTGCAGCCACCACCCCGTGAGTCCATCCAAGTGGATTAATCCACTGGTTAAGTCTCAGCTCTCCTAAGTGGATCATTTCACCTGTGAGCTTTCTTGCATCAGGATATCAGCTGTGTCAAGTTAAAATAAAAGCACAACCTCCACGCACGATGCAGGGGGCTGTCTGTTTTGCGGGTTGGTGGGAACCCACCCTCCGTGGAGCCTGGTTTTGCACGAATCATGAAGACCTCAGGGGGTCAGTCAGGAGAAGAAACCCAAGTCCAACACACGTCCGTCCCCCAGCGGTTTATGAGTCACAGAATATCCCAGCATGACCAGTGACTCTCCCAGTCCACCCAGAAGCCTAGCTTTGGTGACAGGTGACGCCGGGTTCGAGGTGCACAAAAAGAAAACTGCCCGGCCCCCTCCCTCCCTCCTGGCCAGGAAGATGTCGGCCTCCTTCTCCGGCTGTGGTTCCCAGTGACTTGAAGGCGCCTACGCGGGGACCCACCCCGAGGATCGCTCCTCAGTTCTCATTACAGCGAGTCGTCAATAATTCAAACCCAGGACTGATCACGACGTCCAGCCCAGGAACCGAGATTGCATCTTTACAACCCAAATTGCATTTGGAAGCTATTACCGTGTGCAAAGCCCGCGACTAATGACTGCCCCTGAGCAGCCGGCGAAGCCAACCCAGAGAGTTGGAGTTGGTGACGGTCCCCGACGTCCCTCCGCTTGAGTTCATCAGGGCGCGTCGCCTCCTGGGAGTTGACAGCCACAAAATGCAGAGAGTCTTGCTCCAGGGGCAGAGCCCCGCTGCCCATCGGACACCCCTGATTCCTGCCATCCAGTCAGCAAGATGTCAGAGCTGTCACTCAGAGTGACAGGCAGGAGTGTATTCAAGGGGTGGAAAGAGGCAGGTGACACTCTCAAGGGACAGAGGGGTCCTCTCAGAAAGGACAGGGACAGCATGCCCCTCCTGCCCTCCAGTTTTATTGGGGTCCCAGGGAAGTTCCCAGAGAGCTCCGCCCAGGTCCCCTTACTGACTTTGACGGACAGCAGGGTGACATCCCACTCTCCAGTCCCCAGGGCCATGGCCACGCTGGGTCACCCTGGCCCCTGCTGCCTGGTTCTCAGTGGAACCTGTTCTTGCAGATTTCAGGGTTGGAGGAAGGATCCTCGTCCCCCTGGGTCCTGGGACCTGGTCTGTGTCAGGGTCCCAGAAGTCCCCCCTTCAGGGTCCCCTGGCTCCTCTCAGGGACGTGACTTCCCGCCTGCATGTCCCCTGCAGGTCACAGGTGGTCTGTGAGGAAGGTGGCGGAGCCTGTGCCCGGAGGCCAGGCAGGGCTGCAGGTCCAGGGGCTTCTGGGAAGGAAGCTGTGGGGTCAGCACCGGGGGCCATTGATAGAACTGTCCCCTGGACCTTGGGTCCCACCTCCCACGTCCATCTGTCTGTCTGCTGTCATTCAGAGAACAGAGCTTCTCCTGGCTCCTGAGGTCCTCTTGGTCAGTGCCTTGTAACCAGCTGCCCCCGGACCCAATCATTCCCAACGCAAAAAGAAAAATCAAAGTAGCGGAAACTCCATCCAAAGCACGAAGCGGGCTCCCGAGGTCCCCAAGGAGGGAGCGGGGCTGGTCCCTTTCTGGGCCACTCAGCTGCATCTTGCGCCCCGGCACAGAGTTCCCCCGGGAATCCGCAGCAGCACCTCGGGGCTCTGCGGCCATCAGAGACAAATGACAGACCACGACTCACACTCCCAGGTCACAGGGGTTTACAAGGTCACCCCCAGAACATCCCCTTGACCTCCTGTCAGGTCCTGGGCTCCACTGAGATCCCACGGGGTCCATCTCATGGTCCAGCTACAGAATCCCTTTGCACTATGCACAGGTCACGCTCTGCATTTTCTCTCTATGGGTTTGTGTCTCTGATTTTTAATTTAATTTTTTTTTTACTTGCAAATGTCACCACCTGCGTGAGTCACCCCTTCTGAACCCACGGGGGGGGGATCCATTGGTGTTAAGGAGGTGACACATTTATGTTGCTGCCCAGAGAAATGGGCATTGCCTGGCGGAGAGGTGACAGGGAATGTAACCCTCCGCCCAGCGAAGTAATCCCGGCCAGGGATAGGATATAGTCCTGGGGCCACGGACAGGATATAGTCCCAATGGGAGCGCATCTCCGCCCTCATTTCCTTCCAACTGAGCCCCACATGCCGAGTGCTCACCTCCCATCAATACTCCATTCCAATTATTGATCTATCAATGGATTAATTCACTCATGAGGTCAGAGCGCCAGGAACCCATCACTGCCCCCTGCCTCCCCAGGACCAAGCCTTCAACTCAAGACCCTCTGGGGGACACCATAGATTTAAATCATGCCAAGTTGATTATTCAGTTTATTATTGATTCTTATGAGTCACTTATAGTAAGTCCATCAATGAGCTGGATTCTGGCCCTTTTCAGTTTTTCTTTCCAGACAGAATCTACGTTGCTGACGGCCTCCAACTTGCCATCCTCCTTCCTCAGCCTCCCCAGTGGCTGGGATTACAGATGTGTGCACACGGCTTCCTTGGTCATTTTTTAACAGCTGCCCCTGAAGCCCAATCAATATTTATTACTGTTGAAGTAGCCCCTGGCGTGGGAAGGGCAGTGGGCACAGCACGGTTGGTTGTGGAGGAGACTCTGGCTCTCCGCCTGGACCACATTTGCTCTCTGCTCCTGCAGACTCAGCTGGGGACAGATCTGGTTAGCAATCGGGGCTGTTGAGGAATAAACCCCCTGAGCCCCGTCCCCAGCCCTATTTGGCATTTTATTCAGAGACAGGGTCTCCCTGACCTGCTGAGGGCTTCGCTGTGGTGGAGGCTGGCCTCCAATCTGCGATCCTCCTGCCTCAGCCTCCCGAGCTGCTGGGATGACAGGCGTGGGCCACCTCGCCCTGCAGGAATTCCCTTTTATATGGGAAAAGTGAATGAGTGTGAATACAGAAGACGTCCCTTTGAAGATTAAAATGACCCGAGCAGGTGACAGGAAGGAGTTTGACGGGAATTGGGTTTATTGTGTCCTGAATCCCGAATTACAATCGCACTCAAGAAGCTAATGCATCGTTAAGGACCTACCAGGAGCTGGGGGACAGGGGACTTGAGGTCATTCGTGGGGGAAAAGTGATTTATCATGAGCTGCTCGGATCGCGTCTCATGCAAAGGGAAGCCCCAGCGATTTTCTTTTTTAAAAAAGGAATTTCCCAGGTCAAGGTAATTGTGATTTTCCTTCTTTTACGGAAATCCTTGTAGGCTCTGTTTTTTTGAGGCTAAGAGGCTGTTGGGAGGGTGACAGCATGTTCCGAGCCTAGATTCAACCCTTCCACCGAACGACCTGGGGTCGATTCCAGACGCCGGGAAACTGAGCCACGCCTGAGGCTACCCCGGGTCTCTCCGGGGAAGGAGATAAAATGCAAAATATGAGGATGCACGCGACTCGATTCTTGCTTGTCCTCCCCGAGCACCCAAGAAACTCGGCCTCGGCGAACATCTTCAGCATCTGCAGCCGCCACGGTGCCCGCTGATCCTCCCCGACTCTTGGGAGGCTGAGGCAGGAGGATGGCCAGTTGGAGACCAGCCTCTGCCACGTAGTGGGATCCTGTCTCAAAATAAAAACTTGAAAGTGGGTGACGATGTGGCTTGTTTTATATCTATCTATTAAACCACGTGACGCAGGTGACCACCTTGGTACCCGGGATGGTCAAACCAACCTGTGTGATTGAGACGGAGTAAGGACAGGGGCCAAGGGGACAGGCTACGTCACCCGGCATCCGCCCTCTCCATCAAAGTGACAGAAGAGTCATTTTCTCCCATAGATGACAGATCCCAGGGACCAAAATAAACAAGACCAAGGACACAGAGATCAACAGGGACGGTAAGTCTCCCTGATGAAGATGGAGGACCGGCCAATGGGACACCTCAGACGTCATCGCGATTCTGGTATCTGAGGTGTCACGCCCGATTTGGTGGCTTAATGACCCCCCAAAGTCCCATGAACTTATGTCTAGATGTGAAGTGTCCCCAAAACTCATGTGGGAGACCATGCAAGAAGGTTCAGAGGTGGAATGAGTGGGTTGTGAGAGGTGTAGACTCATAGTGGATTAATCCACTTGGATGGACTCACTGGGTGGTGGCTGCAGCAGGGGAGGGGGTCCCTGGGCTGTGCCTTTGGGGTCTCTGTCCTGTCCCTGGTGAGCAGAGCTCTCTCTGCTCCCTGGTGCCCTGTCCTGAGCTGCTCTCCTCCTCCAGGCCCTGCCGCCATCTTGTTCTGCTCCCCTTGGGCCAGAGCCATGGAGTCGGCCACCAGGGACTGGACCTCGGACACCGTGAGCCCCCAATAAAGTCCTCCTCCTCTAAACTGGCTCTCAGGGTTTAATTTGGGGACATTTCTGCAAAGTCCCCCAAATCAAACCCTAACATATAATTATACCATAAAACCCTGGTGTCACCATTACATTAAATGAGATGCTACTTCTCTCCTTAGTGCGCACTTGGGTTTGGGGGGATCTTAGCAATATACCTCGCGATGCATGAGGAACACATACGGATTTCTGGTCCCCGGGGTGGACACCGGGGACCCGGGTCAGCATCCTGCAGAGAGGACCAACCTGCTGGTGCCATGCAGCGGGCTGACCTTGGGGGCCCCAGACCATGTGCACGGGCTGCGGTCCCTCATAGAACACACACAGGGGCCCAGGGTCCAGATCTCAGTCCGTCCTTCGGGGCCCAGGGGACACAGTTGAAAGCCGTGACCCATCCCTGCAGGCGCTGAGAATTCTTCAGAGAACGATTCGTCCCAGTCACAGCCCCCAGTGAATGTCCTGCTCCGTGCATGTGTGAGAGAGAGAAGAGGACACCCCTCTTGGGGACAGTGACCTGCCAATCATCAGGTGGGGTCATTGCTGCAAGAGCCGCTCTGACTGGGCATCAGGCCCAGGGACCTTCCCTCTGATGCAGAAATCACCGCCCAGGGCACGAGGTCAGGGGCTACCACCCCCCGGAAACTCCTTAAACCTCGACGAGATTCTTCTTTGTGCCAATGTTTCTCGAGTTGGGGGCGACCCCGCGCAGCCCGGGGTGCAGGGTGGACATGTCCGGTACCAGAGCGGCTGCCTTCGACAGAGGCCCAGTGATGGCATCCTGGAAAAATCCTTATTTATTTGCACAAAGTGACCATTGGGATGCGGTTTAGGGTCCCGGAGATGCCAGCCCCGAAACAGGTCCCCTGGATGCACCGGGTGAAGGGAACTGGCCAACCACGCGTCTCGGTCCCCATGTCCTCCTGAGGCCCACAATAGTGGTCAGAACCCCTCCTCAGTCCCGCCCGCTTCCAGGGGGACACATCACCCAGGGACGTCACTCCCTCCTGCCTGGATGACCTCAGGTAAGCCCTGCGCGTGGTTTTCTCTCTCAAAGGCGGACGGATGTACTCGTCAGGTTTCCGTTACTGTGACAAAGCACCCGAGACGATCCACCTAAAGAGACGAAAGGTTCTACTTCGGGGCATGATTTTGGAGATTCCAGCTCACTGCTCTGGTGAAGCCTAACCCGGAACCCAGGACCCCCGCCCCCCCCCCCCCAGGTCCATGAGCACCAGCCACTGGGCAGCACGTCCAGTAGTCCCTGGGAGAAGGACATTGTGCAAGGGAAATTCTTTGCATGCAAACTGACCCGGATAGGAGGCAGGTGGCCGCGGAACCTTCTAGTTCTCTCCAGGTGCATTGAACCTTGAGAAGAAAAATTCACCAAAAAAAAAAAAAAAAAAGAAAGGTCCAGATGTTATTTTCAGAGATCACCGCCATGGCCATCGGGAGGAAAATAGGGCAGTGGCTGGCTATAAATAAACACACCAACAAATAAAAGGAGAGAAAGGAAAATCCAGTCGGGACGGAACCGCCTCACCTCCCAGCGCCGCATCTGGGAGACCAGGTTGGGGACTGTCACACCACGGAATTTTAAATTTTTTCCCTCCTTCTCCACCTGGAGAATCCGGCGCTTTGAGAAGGAGATTCTGCAGAAAAAAACGTGAGAAACTGTTTAATTTGCAAGAAGATGGATGACACTCAGCGCCGCCCAGGAGGAGCGCAGAATCCCAGGAGCGGCTCCGGAGGCTGAGGCAGGAGGATCGCGAGTTCAAAGCCAGCCTCCGCCCAAGCGAGGGAGCTCAGGGAGACCCTGTCTCTGAATAAAATGCAAAATAGGGGCTGGGGACGGGGGCTCAGGGGTCAAGGGTCCCCAAGGTCCGTCCCTGGTACCAATAAATGAATAAGGTGGGATCATTCGAGTCGCCAAGATCGGATGCTCTTGACCCACGTCCTTCCCTGACTATGACAAACCCACCTTCGAGGCTTCTGCGGGTGGGCCAGCCCTGTGGGGAGGACGGGTGGTGGGGAGCTGGCCCAGGAGGGTCCTTGTCCTTTGACCTTTTTATATTTTATTTAGAGACAGGGTCTCGCTGAGTGGCTCAGGGCCTCACTAAGTTGCTGAGGCTGGCCTCCAACTTGAGATCCTCCTGCCTCAGCCTCCAGGAGCCACAGCGATAACAAGTGTGCACCGTGGTGCCCAGCTGGAGCCACAGGGTCAGGACTGATTTTTTCGAGTGGACATCTCAGAGTCTTCAGGGATCCAAGAGGAAGGGAAGGAGGAGAATTGAGGCCTAGATAGATATGCACATATTTTAATTTTATGCCGTGTTAGGTCAATAGTTCCCTCCTCTCTTCCTTCTCCCAGCACGTGGTTGGATAACAGGTCCGACCGGCAGGAATCCCTCGGTAGGGGGAAAACAGAAACCTGTGCTCAGATGAGGCCGAGCAGCCTTGGTGGCATCCAACGGGTCCGTTGCTATTTCAAGCACCAACTTTCAAGACGAGCGGAGACACCGCCACGCCCCTGCATCTGGAGCCCCGGCGCCTGGCACTGATGCACGTGCGTCCTTTGTCCTCGCACAAAGGAACCGAGTAAAATTGCAGAGCGGATTTAGAAACCGATTCCAAAGGCACCGTCCCTGTCTTCCCGCCCTCTCGAGACTTCAGACACAAACACCATTGTGTGGGCGCCCGGGGTGGGGGGCCTCCCCCCTGCCCAAGCCCGCAACATGCAAAAAAAAAAAAAAAAAAAAAAAAAAAAAAAAAAAAAAAACAAATACACGCACAAACCCCCCAAGAAACCCAAAAACCCTCCCCAAACCCTGCCCTTTGGGTGGCCTGCGATTGCACGAGTCAAATTCTGCAGAGTTTTTAAGAAAACGCCCAGAAGTGACCTCGTCCGTCCAGCGGTCAGGGTGGAGAGGACCTTAGACCCCACGCTGAAGGGGTGCCCAGCCACCAGCCCAGTGGGTTTTCAGGGAAGAAAGGGGGCGGACCGTGAATCCCCGACCCTCCGGCTCAATTCACAGTAGCCAAGCAGTGGACCCAACCTAGGTGCCCTTCAACAGAGGAGTAGATAGGGAAACTGTGGTCATGGAATATTATTCAGCCATGAAGAGGAAGGACATCAATGCATTCGCCAATAAATGGCTGGAACTGGAGATTATCATGCGAAGTGAAGTAAGCCAGTCCCCCACAAACCAACAAAATTTTTAAAAAAATAATAAAAATAAATATCTGGAGCTTCTGGGGACTGCCCACTCACCCTGAAGCTTCATGATCTGTCCCCCCAAGGGACACTCTCTGGACACCTTTCCTTAATGAGAGTAGGTTCTACTGCTGAAAGCCCTAATTTAACCATGGCACCCTATATCCGTGCATCCAGTTATAACGGGGGTACCCCTAAATTTGTACGATTCAAATCAATTAAAAATTTAGCCACTTTGGTGGTTAAAAAAAAAAAAAAAAAACCCAAACCATGCATTATTTATATTTGCTGTGATTAAATAGAATTTTATTTTCAGATTTTAAGACAAGTTAACTGAAAGCAGTTTTGTGAACCCCTCAAAGTCTGGGGCGCCCCTCAGAAGGCTCCTCCGGTCCACAGTGCCATCTTGGTGACATTCCCCGCCCCTCCACTAGGGGGCGCCAGGCAGCATAACCGTGCGGTAGGGGGGACTGTCCTCCCCGTCCAGGGCCCCTGGGGTGCAGATAGGGTGGGTGGCCGTCTGCTGCTTAGATGGGGCCTCCCAATAGAGGTCTGGGGTCCTTGGGGGGTCTGCCGTTTCCCTGAGGGTCTGCGGTGCAGCTGGGGGCTGGGTGGAGTCTGGGGTCCCTGGGGTGTCCGGCAAGGTCCGCTGTTGGGCAGGTCGGGGTGGTCAGGAGGGAGGTCTGCATCCGGGGCGGGGTCTGGGCGGGGGTCTGCCGTGCACGTGGGGGCTGGGTGGATGTCTGGGGTCCCCAGGGGCTCTGAGGTCCCGGTGGGGGCTGGGATGGAGATTTGCTGTCCTTGGGGTCCGGGGCAGGGTCTGGTGCTGGAGCAGCTCGGGGTGGCCAGGGGGGAGGTCTGGGGTCCCTGGGGGGGGGGTGTCTGTGGGGCAGGGTGGAGGAGGTTGGGATGGGGGTCTGGGGTCCCAGGGTTTGGGTGGGGTCTGGGGTGGGGGGGCAGGGTAGGGATCTGGCGTCCAGATGGAGGTCGGGATGGGGGTCTGGGGTCCCGGGTGGGGTGGGGGGCCCGGGATGGTGGTCTGGGGTCCAGGTGGAGGAGGTCGGGAGGGGGTCTGGGGTCCCAGGGTTTGGGGGGGAGGGTTGAGGTCTGGGAACCCTGGGGAGGTTCTGGTTGGGGTCTGGGGTCTTGGGGGTCCCAGGGGTCTGGGGGGTGAGGTCTGGGGTCCCGGGGGTCTGGGGGACGGGATGGAGGAAGTTGGGATGGGGGTCTGGGGACCCGGGATATGGGTGGGGTTTGGGGTCCGGGGGGCCAGGGTGGGGGTCTGGGGTCAGGTGGAGATCGGGATGGGAGTCTGGGGTCCCGGGGGTCTAGGGGGTGGGGTGGAGGTCTGGGGTCCCAGGGTTTCCGGTGGGGTGGGGGGGTCTGGGGTCCTGGGTGGTGGGCTGGGGTCCAGGTGGAGGTCGGGATGGGGGTCTGGGGTCCTGGGGGTCTAGGGGGTGGGGTGGAGCTCTGGGGACCCTGGAGGGGTTCTGGTCAGGGTCTGGGGTCCCAGGGTCTCGGCGTCAGGTGGGGTCTGGGGGGGGTGGAGATCTGGGGTCCCTGGAGGGGTCCCGGGGTCCGGGTGGGGTCTGGGGGTGGGGTGAGGTCTGGGGTCCCGGGGTGAGGTCTGGGGACCCTGGAGGGGATCTGGTTGGGGTCGGGGTCCCGGGGTCCGGGTGGGGTCTGGGGGTGGGGTGAGGTCTGGGGACCCTGGAGGGGATCTGGTTGGGGTCGGGGTCCCGGGGTCTCGGCGTCAGGTGGGGTGGGGGGGGTGGAGATCTGGGGACCCTGGAGGGGTTCTGGGGTCTGGGGGTGGGGTGGGGTCTGGGGGTGGGGTGGAGGTCTGGGGTCCTGGGTGGAGGTCTGGGGTCCTGGGTGGTGGTCTGGGGTCCAGGTGGAGGTCGGGATGGGGGTCTGGGGTCCTGGGGTTTCAGGGGGTGGGGTGAGGTCTGGGGACCCTGGAGGGGTTCTGGTTGGGGTCGGGGTCCCGGGGTCTCGGCGTCAGGTGGGGTCTGGGGGGGTGGAGATCTGGGGACCCTGGAGGGGTTCTGGGGTCCCGGGGTCCGGGTGGGGTCTGGGGGCGGGGTGAGGTCTGCGGTCCCGGGGTGAGGTCTGGGGGCCCTGCAGGGGATCTGGTCGGGGTCGGGGTCCCGGGGTCGGGTGGGCTCTGCGGCCGGGGCGGGGCGGCAGCGCTCCGGGTCGGGCGCGCGGAGGGCGTGCGGCGCGGGGCGTTCCCGGGTCCCGCTGGGCGACGCCGTGTCCCGGGCGGGCGGAGGGCGGCGCGGAGCGGTGGCGCGGCCGGGCGGCCATGTCGCCTTTGTCTGCGGCGCGGGCGGCCCTGCGGGTGTACGCGGCGGGGGCCGCGGTGCTGGTGGCGCAGCTGCTGCGCCGCTGCCTCGGGGGCTTCGCGGAGCCAGGTCAGCGGGGCGCGGGGCGGGGGTGACCTTGGGGTCCGCGGCGCGCGCTCGGGGGCGGCGGGTCGGGGCCGCGCAGCTGCGCCCCCCGCGCGCTCCTGCTCCGGGCGGCCGCGCGCTCGCCGTGTCCCCTGCGGGGGGCCGGGCGGGGGTCGTCCGAGGGGCCCGCGTCCCCCGCGACCGTGGCCCAGCCCCCGGGGCCCGTGCGCGCCCGACCTCGGGCGGCTGTGGTTGGCGCTCGGCGCCGGGGGTCTGCTGGAGGCCGCGCGCCCCCTGCGTCCCGGGAGGGGAGGGCAGGAGCAGGGGGCGCCCCGAGCCCTCGGTCCCCCCCGGGAGGGGACCCGGGCCTTCCGGGAGGTGGAGCCGGCGGCGCAGCGGGCCGCGGGGAGGCTGCGGGGGGCGGCGCTTCCGCCGGCGCAACTTTGTTCCGGGGCCTCCGGGGAGCGCCCGGGGGACGCGCAGCCTCCGCCTGCGAGGCCCGGGGGAGGCCGCGGGGTGCGCGCGCACCGGGCATTTGCACGGCTCTGCGCGGGGGTCCGAGCCAGCGCCGGCGCGTTTGTAGGGACAGAGTCCCGGGGCGTGACAGGCCACCGAGAGGCGGTGCCCCCAAGGACAGCTTCACTCTCAAAGCAAAGTCACTCCCCGGCCTCCGGGCGCGAGCGTGCACCCTGGCGTCTCGCGGGCGGGTCCAGGTCTGCCTCTCGGCCTGGCCAACTGCGCAGGGCGCCCCTGCGACCCCGGGGCGGGCCGGGCTGGTGGCAGGCGCGTGTGGTTACGAAATGACTCGATTTCCCGGGGCCCGCGCGCTCTTGAAAGGCACAGCCACGTGGGGCGCTCGGCCTGGCAGCCCGGGGAAGGGTCCATTTGAATGTCGCCTGGGGTCACCTTTCTGCTTCCTGAAAAAGTGACTTTCAGTATTTTTGAGCCGCTTGGGAGTGACGGGAGAGGGTGGTGCAAGGAACTGGCCCTGGGAGGGAGCTGCGAGGCAAGGTCCCTTTGCCAGGGGCAGTCCCTGGCGGGGCCCAGGTGCAGCCTGCCCGCCGGTGCTCGTCCGTGCAAGCTTTGCTTGGCGACAGCCGCGTCGCCTGCGCGGGAATGCGCTCAGCTGAGCTCAGCGAGGGCTGCTGCCTGCCCGACACGGCCTCGGGGAACCTGGGCAGCTGCCATTTGGGCCACTGGGGGTCCCACCTGTGGATCAAAAAAAAAAAAAAAAAAGTCGTTAAAAAGCTCTCGGTGGAGAGGAACCGGTGGCCCCAGGCACCTGGAGGGAGGTCCCTTCTCGTGCACCTTGATTGACAGTTTTTGCATTCTCCAAGTGACGTCCTTCCCCTCCGGTCGCCTGGGCCATTGTTGGAGCTGGCAGGGCAGGCCGGGCCTTGCCCTCTCTGCCTGAGGCCTCCATGTTCCGTCCCCGCTCAAAAATGTCACTTTGTTTCATTTTGTGCCGTGGATCCAGCTTCTGATTCGTTCTGAACGTGCAAAGCTTGACCTTTACCCTGGGCTTTGCAGGAGGATTGCAAACAAACCGGGCTTTCAGAGTCTTTTTTTTTTTTTTTTTTAATAAAGGGGCTGCATCCAGCTTGGGTTGTGCCCTCCGGTGTGGCTGAGGGCGGGGAAAGTCCACCCTGGAGTCTGACTGCAAGCCCAGCTCAACTGCGTTCTGCCGAGAAGCAAACTAATTGCAAAGGAATGGCATTCCTCAGCTGGGAGGGGTTGGCGGGGCAAGTTAGGGTCTGTCCCCACCTCCTGGAGGCCGCATCTAAATGGCCCACCTTTTAAGGAAGGCCTGTCAATCACATCGTAAGAGGCGGGAGGTGAATGATTGCATTTTGTAGCCCAAAGTGCATCCGGGTGCAGAGGTGTGGGGTGCAGGCCTGTCAATCACCCAACGTGACCCTGAGGGAAACAAACTTCACACCCCGTATGCCAACGGCGCTTAATAAAGAGCCCGAAAACACGGGGCTTTGTGAAGAATGCAGACCTTTGTATAAGGTGAATATTTCCAAAAGTGGGAGAAAAGGACCCATTTTTTATGTTGCAGATGAGCATCTTTTAATGCTCATTTTTTCTGTACTGGTTTTATTTCTAAATTTTGCTTTATTTTTGCAGTTCTGGGCCAGAACCCAGGGCCTCAGGTTTGCAAAGCGACCAGGGAGCGACCCCTGCAGACGTGTATTTTATTTTTCATGCGCAGACCAAAAAAAATATGTATTTTTTTTACAGGACATAATGCTTATTTGTTAGTTTTTTTGGTGCTGGGGTTTGACCCCATGGGTGTTAACCCCTGAGCCACATCCCCAGGCCTTTTTGTTTTATTTTTTTATTCAGAGACAGAGTCTCGCTAAGTTGCTTAGGGCCTTGCTAAGTTGCTGAGGCTGGCCTCCAACTTGCCGTCCTCCTGCCCCAGCCTCCCAAGCCACTGTGTCTTCCCCTCCCTCCCTCCCTTCCTTCCTTCCCCATGTGATGGACACCAGAGCTTCCTGGGATATCTTTTTATACCCTTCC
Organism: Marmota flaviventris; assembly: GCF_047511675.1. NCBI lineage: Eukaryota > Metazoa > Chordata > Mammalia > Rodentia > Sciuridae > Marmota > Marmota flaviventris. The sequence goes on from NC_092519.1 coordinate 17,952,108, forward strand.
CTCTTTCCCTGTAGGCAATATTCATTGGTGCAGTCTCCTGACTTGGTTTTCAAGGTCACCGCGTCCCTGAGGAAATACTGTGGCTTTGCTTGGGTCTGGGGGACAATATGTGGAAAATGCAGCCCTTGGCTCACACATGAGGAATCAGAAAAGGCAAGACCCCGGGGGGGGTTGCCTGGGCAGCCGCTCAGGGACCCTGAGACCAGCCTGGGAGCGCCTGGAGCCAACTGTACCTGCAGCTGGGGCTCCCGGGTCCCTGTGGCAGCAGGTTCTGGGGAACTGACAGGTGGCACCTGTAGGCGGGGTCCTTGGAAGCTGGGTCGAGGACAGGGGCGTGCTCCAGGCCCAGGGCCATCGTCGGGTCCTATCTGTAACTTGCTGATAAGACATTCTCTAGCTACCAGCGCCTGTCAATCAAACAGGAGCAATAATGACAGTAATGACCACAGTCGAATCCCACGCTGCCCTGCAGGCCTCAGGACCCTGTTCAGAATAATCATGACGCTGAAAATTATTGTATATAAGCCGGGCGCGGCGGCACACGCCTATCATCCCAGCAGCTGGGGAGGCTGAGGCCGGAGGATCATGAGTTCAAAGCCAGCCTCCGCCAAAGCGAGGCCAAAGCAGCTCAAGGAGACCCTGTCTGTAAATAAAATGCAAAATAAGGCTGGGGACGGGGCTCAGGGGTGGAGGGCCCCCGAGTTCAATCCCCGATACCCCAAAAGAAACAGAGAAACTAAAAATGAATATAAAATGCTCCTCTAGGTACCAGGGCCTCTTTTGAACAAATACTAATAAAAATAGCAATAAAAATTAATAATAATGATAATAAACTCTCTCAGGATCTCTTTCAGCCTAATAATAATAATAATAACCGCCACCAGAATCTCTTTTAGCCAAATATTAGCATCAGTAATAATAAATAATAATAATTGAAAAAGTTTTTTCCTTTGGGTGCCAAGACCTTTCCAGCCTAATTAATAAAAGGGATAATAATAAGAATAATAAATGATCAATAATGACAAAATGTAGGAAACTTTCCTCCAAGTTCAGGACTTAAATAAGAGCAATAACAACAATAAAAGTAAGAATGATCGAATGCAAAACTTTCCTCCGGGTACCAGGCCTTCTCATTTCCAAATAATAACAAAAATGATAAATAATTTATTGGGGGGTACCAGGGATGGAACCCAGGGGTGCTTCACCCTGGAACCCCGTCCCCAGCCCTTTTTATATTTTATTTAGAGACAGGGGTCTCCCTGAGTTGCTTAGGGCCTTGCTAAGTTGCGGAGGCTGGCCTCCGACTTGCGATCCTCCGGCCTCAGCCTCCGGAGCCACTCGGATGATAAGTGTGTGCCACCGCACTTGGCAACAAATAGAAAAATCATAACAAATAATAAAGTTAATAACCAATTTTGTATATTAAAAATTTTCCTTCATGTTCTGCGACCTCTTTCTGCCAAATAGTAATGGTGATCAGAGTAAGTAATAAATAATTACTGAATACCAGGTAATAAATTCTTCCCGATACCAGAATTTTTTCAGCCTCATAATAATAATAATAATAATAATAATAATAATAATAAATTGAAATATCACTTTCTCCCAGGTATCAGGAGCTCTTCAGCCTAATAATAATAATAATAATAAATTAAATATTAAATATGAAACTTTCCTACAGGTACCAGGGACCTATTCAGCCCAATAATAATAGCAATAATAATAATAATAATAATAATAAATCGGATGTAAAACTTTCATGTTTTATGTAAAACATAAAAGTGGCCCTGGTGGTCACTCTATAGGAACACAACAGTGGTGACGAGGACCCAGTGGGCAGTGCCCGTACCGCCCCACGCTGTTGCAGGGGTCAGACTAGTGGCCCTGGGCCAGCAGGAAGGCATCTCCAGCACCTGGCCCACGTTTCCGCCCTGGGTATGCTACCCTCGCTGGCCTAGTCGTGAGCAGCTCAGGGGTCCCCTTCTCTGGAAGTCCACCTGCGTGTCCTGCTGAGTGCTTCTCCCCACCCCCCAGCACGGCACAAGCAGGGCTCTGGGGTCTTGCAAAGGAACCTGGTCCTCAGCCCCACCCTGGGCTGGTGGCCCCTCACTGCAGTCTCTGCCTCCGTCTCCACGGGGCTCCTCCTCTGGGTCTGTGTCCCCTCCTCTGTCTCTGGGGAGGACACGGCCATGGCACGAGGGCCACCTGCCCCAGGAGGAGCCCATCTCAGGGCCCTGCACTGACCACCTCTGCAGAGACCCTGTTTGCACACGAGGTCCGAGGCCCGGCTCCCTCGTGGCCGTGGTCTTGGGTTGGAGGTGGGTCCTCTGCAGCCTGCCTGGGCCGTGGGGGACATTTCTTGGCTTGGCTCTGAGCACTGCGTCGTGGGTTCCGTGGTCCGCTTTGTGGTTTGGCTTCAGTTCAGCGCTGACAGCTTGTGAGTGTCCCCAGCCTGTGTCTCTCTTTTAACTTATTTTTTAATTCATTTTTAAACCGGGATTGAGCCCAGGGCCACTTAACCACGGAGCCAGCTGCATCCCCAGCCGTTTGCATATTTCATTTAGAGACCGTGGCGGCGTTGCTAAGTGGCTCCCAGCCTCCTTTTGGCTGAGGCCGGCTTGGAACTCACCGTCCTCCTGCCTGGGCCTCCTGAGCTGCTGCGATGACAGGCGTGGGCCACCGCGCCTGGTTTAGGGGTCCCCAGTGTCTCTTAAGAAAACCGAGCTGTGTTGGAGGTCCTTGCGCACAGAGGGGACCCTGGGTGGCGGCTCCAAGGACCGGGGGATGTGGCTGTCTCACGGATCATCCAATCTTCTGCTCCAAGAGCTCCTAGGTGCATGTGTGTCCCCAAGCACAGATGCACTTAGGCTGCTCCTGAGCCTGCGGCGTTCGTTTGGAAGCATGAAAAGTTGGGGTCCAACGCTTCGTGGCCAGACTCAAGACCCTGGTAGCCAAAGCAGCATCCCGTTGCCGCTTCTGGGCTGCCCAGGACTGACCTCTGTTGACCTTGGGGGCTGGTTGCTGCTCCCCGCGGGCCCTGAAGGGTGTGGGTCTCCCCGCGTCCTGCGCTCGGAACTCCCTCCCCATGGTGCACCCTCTGGGTCTTTGGCCCAAGGCCTTGGACAGGGACCTGGAGCCGGATGGGCTGCCTGGGGCGTCTGCAGTGACCCGAGCCGCGCCCCCTAGTGTCGGGCTCCCAGCTCTGCAAGCGAGCGAGACGCATGCGCGGTGCCTTTGATGGACGGCTGCGCTGCTCCGCGCATGCCCGCTCGGCCCTGCCCTGCGCCTGGCTGTGTCCCCGGCGGGGGGCCGTGGCGCGCGTCTCTTCTCACGCTGTGTTTGTCTTGGTGCTTATTTAGCAGGTGCCCGCGCCTGAGCGGTCGCCCGGCCGGCCGTGCCGACGACGCCATGGAGAGCAAGGCGGGGGAGCCGTCGCAGGCCGACCTGAAGCTGGTGGCGCACCCCCGCGCCAAGAGCAAGGTGTGGAAGTATTTCGGCTTCGACACCAACGCCGAGGGGTGCATCCTGCAGTGGAAGAAGATCTACTGTCGCATCTGCATGTCGCAGATCGCCTACTCGGGCAACACGTCCAACCTCTCCTACCACCTGGAGAAGAACCACCCCGAGGAGTTCTGCGAGTTCATCAAGAGCAACACGGAGCAGATGCGCGAGGCCTTCGCCACCGCCTTCTCCAAGCTCAAGCCCGACGCCGCCTCCTCCTCCGCGGCCTCGTCCTCGTCCCCCTCGACGTCGCAGCCCCCGCCGCCGCCGCCCCCGCCGTCGTCGTCGTCGCAGCTGCCAGGGGCGCAGGACGCGCTGGCCGGGAAGCCGGGGCTGGAGGGCCGCCGGCAGCAGGAGCTGACGGGCGCGGTGCTGGCGCTGCTCTGCGAGGGGCTCTTCCCCGCGTCCACCGTGGACGAGCCCGCGTTCCGCGCGCTGCTGCGGGCGGCCGAGCCCCGCTACGAGCTGCCCAGCGCCCGGTTCTTCTGCAGCCGGGCGCTGCCCGCGCGCTACGGGGCGGTGCGCGAGGCCGTGCGCAAGGAGCTGGCGGAGGCCGCCTGGTGCGGCGTGTCCACCGAGCTGTGGCGCAGCGACAACCAGAACCGCGCCTACGTGACGCTGGCCGCGCACTTCCTGGGCCTGGCGTCGCCCAACTGCCTGTCGGTGGCGTCGCGGTGCCTGAAGACCTTCGAGGTGCCCGAGGAGAACGCGGCCGAGACCATCACGCGCGTCCTCTACGAGACCTTCATCGAGTGGGGCGTCAGCGCCAAGGTCTCCGGCGCCACCACGGACTGCGGCAAGGACGTGGCGCAGGCCTGCTCGCTGCTGGACGTCCCCGTGCACATGCCGTGCCTGGGCCGCGCCTTCGACGCGGCCATCCAGCAGGCCTTCCGGCTGCCCAAGCTGGCCGCGCTGCTGGCGCGCTGTCGCCGCCTGGTGGCCTACTTCCAGCAGTCGTCGGTGGCCAGGTCCATGCTGGCCGAGAAGCAGAGGCTGCAGGGCGCCGCGCGCTGCATGCTGGTCAGCAACCGGGTGGCCGGCTGGGGCAGCACGCTGGCCATGCTGCAGCGGCTGCGGGAGCAGCAGTTCGCCATCGCGGGCGTCCTGGTGGAGGACAGCAACAACCACCACCTCCTGCTGGAGGCCGCCGAGTGGGCCACCATCGACGGCCTCGTGGAGCTGCTGCAGCCCTTCAAGCAGGTGGCCGAGGTGCTGGCCGTCGCGCGGCACCCGACCATCAGCATGGTCAAGCCGCTGCTGCACATGCTGCTCAACACGACGCTGCACGCCAAGGACGGCGACCCCAAGGACCTGAGCATGGCCAAGGAGGTGATGGCCAAGGAGCTGAGCCGCACCTACCAGGAGGCGCCCGAGACCGACCTGTTCCTCAACGTGGCCACCTTCCTGGACCCGCGCTACAAGAGGCTGCCCTTCCTCTCGGCCTTCGAGAGGCAGCAGGTGGAGAACCGGGTCGTGGAGGAGGCCAAGGGCCTGCTGGACAGGGCCAAGGACAGCGGCTGCCCCGCGCCTCCGCCACCGCTGCCCGCCGAGGACAAGCCGTCGGCGGGCTCCGAGGAGCCCCCGGCCAAGAGGCCGGCCAGCGCCATCCACAGCCTGCTGGCCGAGATCTTCTGCCCGGCGGCCGGCGCCGAGGACCAGGAGGAGGTGCACGCGCAGCTGCTGGAGGAGCTGAGCAACTTCAAGTCGCAGAAGGTCCTGGGCCTCCACGAGGACCCGCTCAAGTGGTGGTCCGACCGCCTGGCGCTCTTCCCCGTGCTGCCCCAGGTCCTGCAGAAGTACTGGTGCGTGGCCGCCACGCGCCTCCCCCCCGAGCGCCTCTTCGGCTCCGCCGCCAACGTGGTCAGCGCCAAGCGGAACCGGCTGGCCCCCGCGCACGTGGACCAGCAGGTGTTCCTCTACGAGAACGGCCGGGCCGCCGCGGCCGCCGTCGAGGCCGAGCCCGAGGACGAGGACGAGGGCGAGTGGGGGCTCGACCCGGAGCAGCTGTTCCCGCTGGGGGACCCGGCCAGCGGCGGCTTCTTCGGGCTCAGGGACGGGGGCTTCCTCTAGGGGCCGCCTCAGTGGACACTGGACAGTCACGAGCCGAGAAGGAAGGACACACACGGCCGGGGGGTGCCCCGTCCTCGGTCACCTTCCACAAACCAACGGCCACAGCTTCCTCAAAAGCCTGGCAACGGCTGATGCTTGATTTCCCCCCGAGAACTGGACACGGTGGTCAGGGCCCATAATCCCAGCAGCTTGGGAGGCTGAGGCAGGAGGATCAACAGTTGGAGGCCAGCCTCTGCGACCAGCGAGGCCCTCAGCAGCTTAGCAAGACCTGTTTCCAAAAGGGAAATATTAAAAGGGCTGGGGACGTGGCTCAGCGGTTCAGTGTCCCTGGGTTCAATCCCTGGTGCCCACCCCCCCCCAAAAAAAAAAAAAAAAAAACAGGTGGCAGTGGGGAGAGGCTTGGCGACACAGGGTGGGAGACCTCAGGCAGCCCCGTCCCCAACCCTGTTTTGCATTTTATTTAGAGACAGGGTCTCCCTGAGCGGCTCAGGGCCTCGCTGTGGCTGAGGCTGGCTTTGAACTCGCCATCCTCCTGCCTCAGCCTCCCGAGCACCTGGGATTATAAGCGTTCCCGCTCTTGAAGCCACTTCTAAGCCGGGTAGTTCATGCATCTTGCGGTTCTGGGTTTTATTTGTGACGCATGAACCGAGGTGAGCTATTTTTAGGTTTCTTGGGGGGGCAGTAAAAGACCCCTAATTTTTTTTTTTTTTTTCTTTTTCTGCTTTTGTTTAAACCTGCTTGAGGCCGACTTCCCGCCATGGAGGTGGGAATTTGAGGTTCTCGGATGGGAGAAGACGTTTGAATTCTATTAAAAAACTCAAGCTCGTGGGGGAGCATTTAATTTGCAAAAAAATAAAAATAAAACTTAATATATATATATATATATTTTTTTTTTTCGGAATTGGCTGACGGGAAGGGTCCCCCCGGGAACCGGGATAGGCGCTGCTAAATGTAGGACCGCTTTTCCCGTTGGAGACGTTGCTCCATTCCGTAAGAGAGGGAACGCAGAGCTCCGTGGTCCCTGGGAGCCCAGCTCCTTGTGCGAGTTGGGAGCGCCCAGGGTGCCCAGGGGGCTGGGCTAGGGACAGGCTCAGGTGGACAGCGGCACTTTTTGTATCTCGCGACAATGTTGGGATTTTGCGCTTCTTGCCGGTTTCCCCTTGCCTTCCTGGAAGCTCCGACCTTGGACTCTGCTCAATAAACCAGAGACGCAAAGCCGCCGCTGCTCCTGGGCTCCGTCTGCTGCGCGGGCATCTGTCCCCCGGACCCTCGGGTCTGCCCACAGGCTGGTCCTCGCTGGCCTTAAAGGACACCTGTCCCGGCCACTCACAGTTCAGGTCTGGCCCTGGGGTCTTGCAGCCTTGAGTTCAGATGTTTTTTTTTTTTTTGCGTTTTTCTTTTCTCTTTCTCTCTTTGGCGTCAGATACCCAAGGGACTCGGTGGGTGCAGTAGCCCAAGGAGGTCCCAAACAGGGGGACCTCATGTGGGCACCGGTCACTTGTTGATGCCCGGAGATTTATTTAGGAGATCCAGAGGGGCTCTCTGTGGGGCAGAGCGCAGGCCACCTTGAGAGGGATCGGGGCATTTGGGGGTTCGGGGTCCTTTTAAAGGGAACTTGGGACTGGACGTGGTGGTCCATGCCTATAAACCCAGCACCTTGGGAGACGGAGGCTGAGGCAGGAGGATCGCCAGGTGGAGGCCAGCCTCTGCATGAGGAAGACTCTAGGCAGCTTAGCAAGAACTATTTCTAAAACTGAGATATAGAAAGGGCTGGGGACGCGGCTCGGTGGTTAAGTGTCCCTGGGTCCAATCCCTGGTGCCAAAAAACCAAACAGGTGACAGTGGGTAGAGGCTTGGGGACACAGGTTGGAGGGACTGAGGGTGCACCAAGGTTCCAGAGGAAGCGCTTCCCCCTTCCTTTCCCCCTGTTAGTTCTTCTATTTTGCACCAAATCTGTCCGGCCCCGACGTGACTGTGACAGGAGACTCTTAGGGAGCCCTGCAGCACTCAAAAAAAAAAAAAAAAAAATCCGTGTGCACAAGACCTTCATTTAAGTATTTTTTTTTTTTTTCTAGCATTTTTCTTTAGTTCTCAGTTGTCACTTGCAAATTCCGACCTGCCCTGCCAGGGGACACGGGGAAAAAAAATAAAACCAACCACACATCCAACAACCGGAAGCAGCCAGTAGCTGGCAAAGGCGGTGGTGGTGCGGGCCTCCCGGACCTCAGACTCTTCTTTCTCCTGCACATGCTCAGAGCCCGCCGCGGGCATTTGCAGCGCCCACAGCTCCTGCCGGCGGAGCGGAGCGTCCAGGGGCCGCGCTGGGCTGCAGCAGCAGGAGCTGCACAGTTTCCTGCCTCTCGCTTCCCTCCCGAGCTGAGGCCGGTTTCCTGCTTTTGCAGAGAGGCCCGGATCCCAGCTGCGCCCGCCCGCTGAGCTTTTGAGCGAGGCTGGTGGGGGTCAGGAGGCCAGCTGGGGGTCAGCGGCTGGGCTCTGGCTGCGGGGGTCAGGGAGCAGCCGCTGAGGCTCTGCAGACCCTGCGCCTGGGCCTCCGCCCCCCTCCTGCTCTCTTTGTGTCTCAGAAGCAGCTGCTTAAAGGACCTGTCCCCGAGGACTTTGTGTAGAGACTGGACAGACGTCTGGGACCCTTGTCACTCACCAGCTCTCCTGCCCTGGGAGCGCATGCGCCATCCGCCCCGGTAGATGCAGACCCCCCCCCCCCCAAGGCCCACCTGGACCTCTTGGTTCGTTTTCTGTAGCTGTGACAAGACACCCGAGACCAGGTGATTTATAAAGAATGAAGGTTTGTTGGAAGGTCCTGGAGGGTGGAAGGCCAAGAGAGAGGCGCACTCGTGCTGGCTCAGGTCTCCTCTTACAGAGCCACCAATGGTGACCCTCAGGACCTCAGGGGATCCCACTACCCTCCCCCCCAGGCCTCACCTCCAGTTAGGAGACCCTAGGACTTTATAAAATGCTGTTTTTAAAAAACCCGTTTGCAGACGTGCATGAGCATCCTGATTTCCTGGTTTCCAAACATTCTCGTCCTTTTCAAATAGATGTCACCCTCTGCTGTGACGGCCATGCCCGTCTGGGGCTCCCGCGGATGGGCGGTCTCAGAGAAATTTTATTTATTTTCATTTTTATTTCTTTCTTTGTGGTAGGGATTGAACCCAGGGGCACTGAACCACAGAACTACACCCCCAGCCCTTTATTATTATTATTATTATTATTACTATTTATTTTGAGAAATGGTGTTTCTAAGTTGCAGAGGCTGGCCTCCAACTTGCCGTCCTCCTGCCTCAGCCTCCAGACCCCTGGAATGACACACAAGCGCCGGCTGCACACCGTGTCCCCTGCCCGTGTTTTCCTTGCACACCTGGGGACTGTTTGCTCCTTTGCACGCGGGGAGGTGGATACAAAGACCTCTTTTCCCACAGAGGAGAGGGAGGCGGAGCGGAGCAGGTGGGCGGAGCCCTCCGTGCCGGGAATTCGCCCAGGCTGAGGCTGGCCTCCAGGAAGGCATGAGGTCAGCCCCCCAGCTTAGCCACTGGCCCCAGGGGCGTGACCTCAGCGGGTTCTAAACTTAGCAGAGGACCTGCCCGGGCTTCTGCGGGTGAGGGGGGCCGTGGGTGCGTCTCCTGTCTGTCCAGTTGCACGGTTGCCTCCAGCGCCAATGTAGCCCGGGGATCGTTTTGCACACGGTCCTGGGGGCGGGCGGGCGCGCAGAGCCTGCAGATTGAAGTCCCCGGACACCAGCTGCATGATGGGCTGGGGGAGGTGGCCAGGGCTGGCCCCCAATTGGGAGAGCCGCCGGTCCCCTCGGATCTCCCCGGACAGGAGCCGACATCTGGGAGTCGGGATTAACCCAAGATTAAAGGCGGGAAAGGCGCGGAGGCTTTAGCCCCGGGGACAATGTGACAGAATCTGCCAGGAGGCCCGGGAGGGACCGGGGAGGGCACCGCTGCCCAGTGGCTCTCCAGGCCTGGCGCAGGGACCTGCGCGTCCCCCCTCACTGTGTCCAGCTTTGACCTGTCCCCCCATCCTATCCCGGGGTGTCTTGACCCCCCAGTCCCATCAGTGAGGTCTGAGCTGCCCCCGGGGGTCACACGGCGCACCCCGCCCGGGTGCACCCCGCCAGTGCACGCGGGGGAATACAGTCGGCGCTCTGCGCTGCACGTTCTGCACTCGCGGATTCGCTCATTCGCAGGCCACAAGCAGCAAAAGGAGAGTCACCCCCACCCCCCATCCGCGCGAGACCCGGGGTCCTCGTCCCCGAAGCAGCGAGCGTCCCAGGTCCCCTGTGCCAGAACAGCGACTGCACTCCTCAGCAGTCACGATCCATCTTCCTATTGCTCCCTTGTGGGTCGGGTCCCAGCGTCGGGCACTGCTCCGCTGGCTCGCGAGCCCCACCCTGCCCTCACCCCGTTTCATTGCGTCGACTGATTGGGTGAGGCCCACCCAACTCCCAGAGGGCCAGCCCATTTCCTATGAGGACCGGCATGCTCAGGACGGGGACAAAGTGGGGACCCGTTGCTTCTCTGTGGATCCCGGTCCTGGAGGGTGTGCAGCTGGGTGCTCCAGGGCGTGGACAAGGAAGGGTTGTTGCTGCTGCCCACGGTCGGGTTCCAGAGTGTCACCTGGGCAGCTGGAGGGGTGTGGATGTCACCAAGTTGCTCAGAGCCTCGCTGAGTGGCTGAGGCCGGCCTCCACCTTGCCATCCTCCGGCCTCAGCCTCCCCAGCACCTGGGATGACAGGTGGGCGCTACCCGCTACCCTCCCGGCTTGGACGCTGCTTTTTAAACCTTTTTTTTTTCTGCTTCCTCCTCAGTTTTCTGCCGGCAGCCGGACCGCGTGGCCATCGTGACGGGAGGCACGGATGGCATCGGTTTCGCCACCGCCAAGTACCTGGCCAGGCTGGGCATGCACGTCATCATAGGTGAACCTTTATGATTGCTTCTCTTGTCCCCCGGGGAGGGGACTCGGGATTTCTCTTGTAGGTGGCCACTTCCAGGTGGACCCAGCGGTCAGGTAGAGCAAACCCCGGGAAGTGGATATTCAGGGACAGGGAAACCCGGAGGCCGGCGAGCTCCTTGGGACGTGCGGATGCACAATCTGCTTCAGGGTCTCGCCGAGCTGCTTGGAGCCTCGCTCGGTTGCTGAGGCTGGCCTCCAACTTGCCATCCTCCTGCCTCAGCCTCCCAAGCTGCTGGGATGAGAGGTGTGCACCCGCCTAACATTTTTTTTTTCCTTTTTAATGTCTGCCATCTCGTTACTGTGATACAGTCTCGGGACATCCCCGCCCGTTTGCTTTCCGTACTTCGCTTATTTCACTTAGCGGAAGGCCCTCCGGATCCTCCCATGCTGCTGAGATATGACAGAGCAGCGTCCCTTTGCATGGCTGTATAGTATTCCACCCACAAACCACCTTTGTCCTTTCCGTGGTCGATAGGCACCGAGGTCACTGGCTTCTGCACCTTGCTGAAATGCATATGGCGGAGCCCATGTCCCCCCCCCCCCCCCGCACGCTGATCCATTTGGGTTGGATGCCTGGTGAGGAGATGGGTAGCTCCCATGGTCGACCTACCCTAAATTCATCGAGGAAACTCCTGGCTGTTTTCCACAGCGGCCGTCCTGACCGAGATCCACACAGTCCTCCCAACAGGAACAAGGAAGCAGCAGACACTTCCTGCGCAGTAAAAGGACCTGGGATCCCGAGGCCGGGGCTCCCGCCTCTCAGTGGTGATGGAGACAGAGCTGTGAGAAAACACCCGAGGTCCGCAGCTTAGAGAGACGAAAGGTTCGGGTCGGCTCATGGAGGCCGAGGTTTCCGTTCAGACGATTCTGGCTGGTGTCCCGGGCCACCTTGCCCCTCTGAAGGCCCCCAAGAGCTTCTGGTCACCTGTCCGTCAAAGCTCCCTGTCAGCTCCAACCCGTGTCTCATCTTTATCGTCCCAGGGGCTCTGGAGGCTGAGGCAGGAGGATGGCAAGTCGGAGGCCATGTCACTCACGGTTTGCATGTTTTTTTTTTTTGTAATGCTTTCTTTCCTTTTCCCTTGTAGCTGGGAACAATGATGCCAAAGCCCAAGAAGTCATCTGCAAGATAAGAGAAGAGACCCTGAACAGCAAAGGTCAGGCTCTGTCGCTTCCTTCCGCCTTATTGTGAATCAGCGGCCGCGTGTCAGAGCGAATATTCGGCCTTTGTTTTTTTGGGGGGGATTGACTTATTTCACTGAGCATGAGAGTGTCCAGCTCCGTCCGTTTACCTACAAATGCCGTCACTTCGTTCCTCTTCATGGCCGAGTAATATTCCACTTAGTATGCATACCACAGTTTCTTTATCCACTTTTGTATTGAAGGGCCCCGAGGTTGGGGCCGTAGCTTAGCTGTGAATCAAGCTGCCGTGAACATGGATGTGGCCATGTCCCTGGACAGTGCCCATTTTAAGTCCTCATGGTATAAGCTGAGGAGTGCGAGAACTTGGTCAAATGCTGGTGGACAGCGTTCTGGGTGGACGTGTGCAAGCCGTTGCACAAGCTGAGTCCTCAATCTTGAGGACTGGAACTTTGACGGCCCCCTCTGCGAGGTGGCCGGCAACTGGCCAGGGCCCTGAATGACCCTCCCCAGCCAGCGTCTCTGGGAGTCCCTGGGAGGTCCCTCGAGCACCTCCCATCCACAGTGGGTCGCGCCATCTTTGTTGAGACGCTGGACTGGGGTTGGGGGACGCTGCGGTCATTTCTCAGGTTTGCTCTGAGTGAAAGTAGCCGGCCCCGGGCTCCCCGTAAGCTGGACATGGGTCAAGGGTGGGAACGGTATTACAGAGTCTCTTTATGGGCTGCAGAAATAGGGTTCTTGAGGATCCTTTTGATGATTTTCTTGTTGGCCTCGCGGGGCTGGGAGGGGGCCCCTGTGGGTTCCGTGGGCTTAGAGGAGGGTTCGCTGGTGGACCTTGGGGGGACTCCCAGGCAGGACGGCTCTGGGAACGTGGTGAGGAGATGCTGTCTGTCAACGCAGACAGGAAGGGTCCTGCTGTGCACTGTTGATAGAGCTCTAGTGTCCACCTGCTGCCCCCCTCCGGCAGTGACTACATGAGTTAGCATCCACATATCACAGAGAGGACACTCAGCCTTTGTTTTGGGGGGACCGGGTTATTTCCGTGAGCAGGATATTCCCCAGGTCCACCCATTTACCTGCAAATGCCATCATTGCATTCTTCTTCATGACTGAGTAATATTCCATTGTGTATGTGCGGGATTCCAGTGCCTTCTTCTTCCTCCCCGACTTCCTGTCCACAAGTGAATGATCTCCTGCACCCCATCCTTCCCACCACGATGATCCTCAAGAGCGATGGCTCCGAGGAATTTTGAAATCTCCGAAACCGAGAGCCGCCTTCAACTCTTTCTCTTTTGTACATCAATCATCCGAGGTCGGGGTTCCACTAGTGGAAAGTGGATGGGCACATGTCGCATTGGCACGTCACCAGGTTGTTTCAAAAGTGACCTGGAGAGGCTTTAAATTTGCACCCAGGGAGGCGCTCTCCAGTCTGTTAGAAGAAGACCTCAGAGACCTTATCGAGGTAAAAGGTGGCACGTGGCCAATGGGACTTGCTTCCGTCACCCTTTTGGTCACTGGGACCAAAAGACCCAGCAAGAAGAATGAAGATGAAGAAAAGTCTGTTCTGGTCACAGCTTTAGAAAACGTCCAGTCCCTGGTGGCCGACTCCATGGCTCTGGCCCAAGGGGAGCAGAACAAGATGGCGGCAGGGCCTGGAGGAGGAGAGCAGCTCAGGACAGGGCACCAGGGAGCAGAGAGAGCTCTGCTCACCAGGGACAGGACAGAGACCCCAAAGGCACAGCCCAGGGACCCCCTCCTCCAGCCACACCCCACCTGCTGCAGTCACCACCCAGTGAGTCCATCCAAGTGGATTAATCCACTATTAGTCTACACCATGCAAAATGGCAGCAGGGGAAGTCCTTGGGGTTGGGTGGCGGTCGGTCAGGTCTCTCGTTAGCCTCCTTCTCAGTAACGTGGAAGGGGACTGAGAAGTCATCATTGCCGAGCGTCGTTCACAATGTAGAACCCGCACCTCGGCCCCCAAAAGTTAAAGCTCTGTGCATTCAGAAGGTCGGTCTGAGTTTCGGGCGCCATCTGTGGTCATGGGCGAGAGGAGGGTTCAGCCTCCGTCACAGAGTGGAACCTGACCAGACGGCTTCACCTCCTATACCAGACGCCAGACGCAAGCACCCGGTCGAGAAGCGACGGGGTCCAAACAGATGGGAGGCAACTGCTCCGTAGAGTGTGTTCCTCGGGTGGCTCCGTGACGGTCCACGCAGAGCGCGTTTGGAAAGCGTGGATTTTTACCTGTTAATATTTGCAGACCAGCGTTTCTGACCTTACGCTTCGAACATTTGGGGCCGCCTAAATCTCATCCCGGGGACCGCTGGGTGCCTGGGAGCGTGCTGAGGAGCATCTGGTCTCTACGTGTAGGAATCAGCACAGTGTGACACTCCGTGACGTGTCTGGCTGGTGCCAGATGGCCTCACGGTGGGCGAAATTGCTCCTGATGGAGAACCACACGCAGGAGAGGTGGGTAGGTAGAGAGATGGATGGATCAATAGTGGTGTCAGGAGGGTAGGGGGGTAGGAGGGTAGGTGGAGAGATGGATGGATGGATGGATGGATGGAGAGATGGATGGATGGAGAGATAATGATGTCAGGTAGTGGGGAGGTAGGTGGGCTGATGGAGAGATGGATGGATGGACAGATGGATGGATGGATGGATGGATGGACGGATGGAGAGATAATGATGTCAGGTAGTGGGGAGGTAGGTGGGTTGATGGAGAGATGGATGGATGGACAGATGGATGGATGGATGGATGGATGGACGGATGGAGAGATAATGATGTCAGGTAGTGGGGAGGTAGGTGGGTTGATGGAGAGATGGATGGATGGACAGATGGATGGATGGATGGATGGATGGATGGAGACAAAATGATGTCAGGGAGGTAGGTGGGTTGATGGACAGATGGATGGATGAAGAGATGGACGGATGGAGAGATGGATGAACAGATAATGATGTCAGGTAGGTAGATAGGTGGGTTGATAGATGGATGGATGGAGAGATGGATGGATGAGAGATAATGATGTCAGGTAGGTGGGTAGGTGGGTTGATGGACAGATGGATGGATGAAGAGATGGACAGACGGATGGATGGATGGATAATGATGTAGGGTAGGTAGATAAACAGATAAACGGAGGCATGGACAGGTAGCTGAAGGTTCTAGAAGGTGTGCATGGCACAAACACGGTAGTGTCCTTAGTAGAATCACTTAACAGTCTTTTAAAAACCTTTATCACAAGGTCCCTGCAAAAACTGTCCTTTCCGTGAATATTGGTGATTTTTTTTTCCTCCATGAAGCTAACACCCCTGCAGCGTGTGCCTCCAGCCATTAGGAGCTGGGAGGACTGGTTCGCCCTCGTGATCACTTACCGAGAGGAGACGGTGGCGGGGGGGAAAGCACCTTTCCCATTTGGAGATTCCAACCCCAGTGCCCTGGGACCTGCCATTCCTGAGCTCAGATCCTCACTCTGTCACTCAGCCATGAAATATATTCCGCCCTCTGCATCGGGGAGCTAACCAACCTCGGAGAGAAAATATCTGGAAAAAACAAAAAGAAAATCGTCTTTACGGAACGTGCACAGAATCCTTCCTCGTCCTGGTCTCCTAACAAGTGTCGTTTAATGAGGTCTCTTAATGAGGTAGCGTGTGCATCCAGTATCTTAAGTCCTTTCAAGAATCACCCCCTTCTCTGAACGTCCTCAATAGTCTCTTTAAGAGAGTTTGAATCCATCTACGTAAAAAATTTGATTTTCTACAACTAAGAATAAATTTAGATTTGATTCTCTATGACTAAGCGCCTTTATCTCACCCACTTTGAAGAAATACGCATCGGGATCCTTCTCTCTTCTTCTTTTATCTTTTAGATCTTCTGCGTTACGTATTTTCTGAGTTTTTTTTATCTATTGAGTCGATCTCGGGGGGACCACCAAACCCCATCGCTCTGACTCTCCCATAACCTCGAGTCTAAGAGTCAGAACTTGGAGAACTTTCCACCAGGTGCTTGCCACTTCCGTCGCTGGGGTCACGAGGCTCTTTTCTGAAAAGCAATCCTGTTTTCCGCCTCTCGGCCTCACCCCAGCTACACGGACACGGCTGTCCGTCATCTAGTCCATCACCTCTGCTATTGAGGTGAGTCATTCATCCGGGGCGCGACATTGTCCAAAAGCGAGGTCTCAATTTGCATCGATATTCCTGATACTCTTTTTATTTATTTTTTTTTTTGGAGAAGCAATAGATTGCTTTTGTTGACTGAGCTCCGACGTATTTCAGAATATCTTACTTTTTATCTGAACGGTTAATCCACTGGGTCTAGAGTTACTTGTTATTCAAGACTCCATTGATGTTTTTTTCAATCTATTTTTAAATTTTTCTTCTTCTTCTTATTATTATTCTTGGGATTGAATCCAGGGGTGCTCTAACACTGAGCTACACCCCCACCCCTTTTTATTTTCAGACAGAGTCTGGCAAAGTGCTTGAGGCTGGCCTCACACCTGCCGTCCTCCTTCCTCAGCCTCCCAAGTTGCTGGGATCCACCATATCCACCTTCACTCTTTTCTTCATTGGACTCAGTGAACTGAACCCATTTTTAACATACAATTATTTCTCTATTTTTTATATTTTGTCTCTTTTTTTCTCCTGGGCTCCCAGATGACTTTCCCCCCTCTCTTTTCGGGCAGTTATTCGAACGTCCACTCTTTGCCCCCCGGAGGATGTGGGTTGGTACTCTTTAATTCCTTGCTCAGCCGTCCTCCAGTGGGACCACCCAGCTCTGTGGTTTTGAGGTCTTTGCATTATCTCTCGGGTCTCTGAGCGACGTGGGAACAGCGGGCAGGGAGTGAAACATGTGCCGTGGCTGCCCGCGTCCACTGTCTGTGACCAGTTATAATCCATTTTGTGTTGCTATCACAAAATACCTGAGGCGGGGTAAAGTAAAAAGAAAAAAGGTAGACCCCAGGATTCTGATGGTTGGAAGGCCACAACGGCATTCCTCAGGCTGTGTCAAGGGCCACCCAGCTGTGTTATAATATGGCGGAGAAGGAGGAACGTAACCAAGTACATTCAGGAGGTACTAGGAGTGTGGTGCATGGCACAGCCTCCCTGGACAGCAACCCACTCTTATGAGACCTAATTCCGTCATAGGAGATGGACACCGTCCCTTGGGACACCATTAATCCACCTCTTCAAGGTCCCACCACCTCAATCCCACCCATCTTCCAGCAAACTATATTCAAACCACCGTCCTGTCCAACAAGTCTCTTGGAGCCATCCATTCCCGGGCGCCATTTTGAAACATGCCCAAGTTGAGAACCTGGCAGGTGGGCATCTCCAGGACCCTCATTTCAGAGACCACACGTGCAAAAACCATGGCAGACCTGGAGGGCAGTGACCAGCTCAAGAGATTTAGAGCTTTATGAGCCATCAAGGGAGCTAAGAATAGAATTGTAGCTAAAGCCACCAAATCGCCAATCCCCCTGCGGTCTATATGAGTCCACCTAATCCTCCATCGAGGTTCAAGAGGGCAACCGACTGTCTCCCTAGAGCCATGGACGTTATGTCGTTGGTGGCTGCAAAAAAAGACACTCGACTCTGTAGGGATTTCATAGACGTGATTATGTAACAAAGTCCCGGGGATTTAGGCGATGGCTTCATGCACTCTGGTCATTTTGTGCAGAGAAGGAAAATCCCGTGGAATTTAGGGCTTAGTTATCGTCTTAATGAGGCACAAGGATCTGCTTAGTCACAAAGCCTGCAAGATAAGTCCCGGGACCGACACTCTCAACGGACCCTTCCCCTCAGGGATAAGACCCAAAGGGGTCACCAGACAAGCACTGACTGTCACATTTCTGGGAAGGATGACAGCTCAGGTTGCATGGCTTTTCTCTTCAGGGTTTGGAACAAGGACGACTCACGCTACGTACCCCCAACACTGGGTCCCGGTTATGGTTAGCACTTTGGGTGTCCTCCAAAGAGCTCCCGGGTTAGGCAGCCCAGGAAAGCTCAGAGGTGACATGATTGGACGGTGAGAGCTGTCCCCTCCTCAGTGTGTTTGATGGGTTCAGAATTCGAATGCACAACTGGGAGAAGGTGGAAACCAGAGGCAGGTGGGTTATAGTTGGAGGAAGTAGGTCACTGGGAACATGCTCTTAGGGACTATATCTTGTCCCTGGCTTTTTGGGAGACTATATCATGTCCCTGGCTTCTCTCTCTCTCCCCCTCTTTCTGTCCCCCCTCGTCTTTCTGGCTACCAAGAGATGAGCAGCTCTCCTCCCCCAAGCCCTTCTGCCATGATGTTCAGCGTCACCTCAGGCGTAGAGCCAAAATGGGACCTGTCCTCCTCAAAGTTCTCGTCATGTGTCTTGGGTACAATGATACGAGGCTGACTGGTACATGACACCCACCGATGGGGTTGGGTGGTGGGTTAGCGTGTTTCATGAGCTGCAGACGTGATGATCCATGGACCCGTGGTGGAATCCTTAAGAGATGGAGCCCCGGGGAGATAATTAGGGCCTTTTGTCACTCTTTGTGGTCATTCCCTACCACGATGCCATCTGCCATGTAGTGGTGTAGCCAGTAGGTCCCCGAGTGGGTGCTCAGGGACCTTCAGAACTATGAGCTAAGAACCCTTTTTCCTTTATGAGTACTCGTCTTCAGGTATTGTGTTATAGCAACACAAAACAGACAAATAGATCCACTGGATGACATTCTCTTGGACAGGACACTGGGGTGACAAGATACTCGGGTGGCAATTTCCCGTCCTTGATGATCTTCTCTAGAGTCTCGAGGAGTATTTTGAGAAGCATTTCCTGTCCTTCTGATGATCTTGTCTAATGTTCTGAGGTCTAGGAGACATCAGTTTACCACTGTGCTTCTATTGAATGGGCGTGAGGGATGGAAAGGGTCTGTATTTATTCTTTCTGGATTAATTATTGTCATCCTGTCCTTCACAGAGAGCTCCTTGTTTTCATTAGATGTCATCGGGTGTCCTACTCTCGCAGGACAGCGCTGATGTAACTCAGTTCCGCCATTTTGATGGTACTGATATGGCTCTTGGGTCCACCCATTCTATGAGAATCATCAACACCATGCCTCCTAATTCTGGTTAAAAATGTTAACAAATGGAAGTATTTTGAGGTATTTGGGGCCGCATTCCATTGTAAGGCTGTGTGCCCAGTAGTCCCAAATGGTCCAAGCGTGCGGTGGCTGCCATCTTGGATCCCGTTACTCAAAGGATGCAAATGGTGTTTTTTTCCCCACTACAAGTTTTGTGGTGTCTGCTGCTCCCTCCATCCACAGGGACAGCCACAGGCTCAGCCTCGCTAGCTGTCAAGGCACCTGATAGGAGCGGGAAGATATTTTCAGTAACGGATACTGCAGAGCAAGCGTCCCTGTGTCCTCGTCAAAGCAGATAAGGAACGGTGACCAGCCTTCGCTCGAATTGCGTGGTGTGCTTGAGTGCTTACGGGACCTCCTTTGACCTCTCCTGTTCTGTTAGACTCTATTTTATCTTGTTAGCAACACTCAACAGGGAAAAAACGTCAGGCTCACCGCGCCACGGTCAACCTAGGAATGGTGTGCGGAGGGTCTTTCACATTCTCCATCTTGCTTAACTGAGTACCTATTTATCACCTCGCTTCTCTCCTCCTGGTCTCTGACAAATATGGTTCTGCTTCTGTGAGTTTGATTATTTCAGATCATCCATGTTAGGGTGTAGATACGAGGTGTCCCATCAGGGTTCACATGTGACACCATGTGAGAAAGCTCACAGGTGAAATGAGTGGGTTAGGAGAGGTGTAGACTCATAGTGGATTAATCCACTTGGATGGACTCACTGGGTGGGGACTGCAGCAGGTGGGGTGTGGCTGGAGGAGGGGGTCCCTGGGCTGGGCCTTTGGGGTCTCTGTCCTGTCCCTGGTGAGCACAGCTCTCTCTGCTCCCTGGTGCCCTGTCCTGAGCTGCTCTCCTCCTCCAGGCCCTGCCACCATTTTGTTCTGCTCCCCTTGGGCCAGAGCCAGGGAGTCGGCCACCAGGGACAGAACCTCGGACACCAGGAGCCCAAATCAACTTTTCCTCCTCTAAATGCTCATGTGTGAGATGGTGCAGGAACATTCAGAGGTGAAATGATTGGGTTGCGAGAGGTGTAGACTAATAGTGGATTAATCCACTTGAGTGGACTCACTGGGTGGAGATTGCAGCAGGTGGGGTGTGGCTGGAGGAGGGCGTCCCTGGGCTGTGCCTTTTGGGTCTCTGTCCTGTCCCTGGTGAGCAGAGCTCTCTCTGCTCCCTGGTGCCCTGTCCTGAGCTGCTCTCCTCCTCCAGGCCCTGCCGCCATCTTGTTCTGCCTCCCCTTGGGCCAGAGCCATGCAGTCGGCCACCACAGACTGAACCTCTGAATCCACGAGCCCCAGATCAACTTCAGTCGTCTTCCCCTGGGTATTCGTACCCCCTTGTCTTTATCCACTCATCCAGTGACGGACACTGGCTGAGTGTCCGTCCATGTCCTGGCCATCTGCAATAGCGCAGCCGCAGACTGGGGACTACAGATGTGTCTTCATCGTTGGATCTCGTGTCCTTGGGAGAGATCCCCAAGTATCTGATTTTTCTGGATGCAGCTGGAAGCATTCGAGAGCCTGGTGACAGCGCCCTGTTCTCTTCCCCGCACTGAGACGTCCCTGCAGACGACACCTTTCCCGTCAGCTCCCCTCTCCTAACACCTCGCTGTGTGAGAATGTACCTGCGAGGGCTCTTGTTTTTCTCTCTTTGCGAGGGGGGAGAAAATTATACCGTGGGTGACATCTGGCCCCTTCTCGTGCTGGATCCCCATCTGGGCTGTGCCTCTTCCCACACAACATCTGCCAGCTCCTTTTTTTAAAATTTGGGAGGTCCTCTGGCTGCCATTTTTCTGAGGCTTCCTCCACTTTTTTCAGTGAACGAAAATGAATAGACAGACCCGCCCGTCCCCAGTGGGCATCAGAACTCAAGGGACTGACCCCACGTGGAACCAGAAGGTGGGCGGCATGGCCCCTGCGTGCAGGTCAGCTCCTCCCCTAGCTCCGTGTCCACTTCCAGGACCTGAGAGCCAAGCCCCCCAGGATGCCCATTCCCCGTCCTTCTGATGACCTCCTCTCCGTCTTTTCTGGGTGGACCTGGATTTGGTTCCATGCCTGATATTGGGCTTGGAATTGGTGGGTCCCTTTGTCCACCTTCCGTTGCTATAATAAGATACCCGAGACCCCTTCATGTGTAGAGAAAATGGTTTTTTTTAGCTCAAAGTTCAGGAAGGTCGAGAGCAGGGCACTGGATGCCGCTTTGCCCTGCTGAGCACCCCTTGGTGCGTCTGCTCACAGCTGGGGTCTCACAGGGACCCGAATAATCCCTTTCCACCCCCCCCCCATCACCTGCATGATCCAGCCACCGTCTACACAGCCTGGGCCCAAAGCCGACCTCCACCAGAGCAGGGGCATCTCCAGCAGGTGCGACTCTGAGATCCTTCAGCTGCAGGGACTGGTGGGGACCCTCGCTCCCTTGGAGAAGCTGGGGAAGCAGGAGGGGTCACCCGTTGACCAGAGCAATGGTCCACGCGGACGGAGGACCCCATGGGCAGCTCACGGTCCACCTGGGGTCAGGGGCTGCCCTTGAACCCGTGATATGCAACAGAGACGTTGGTACTGAGACGACGCTGTGTGACTCTGTCTGCCCCAGGGAAGAAGTGACAAAGGGGTTAGACTCGGGGGTGGACGTCCTTCCGGATGACTTAGGCTGAGGGTGACGAGCAGCTGGAGGAGGTCACCAGAGGAGGACAGAGGGACTTGTGCTATTTCGGGGAGACGCTTTGACAGCAGTTGCCAGACAGCGGGCAGCTCAGGCAGGACAACCGGGTGGTGGAAAGGTCACCCGTTTGCCCACAAGATGGTGGGCGCTCGCCGAGGACCCGGAGGGCACGCGTTGGATCCTCGATGGCTCATTGTGTCCCTTACGCAGAGGGACTGGACAACCGTCCACTCTGTAGAAGGCAAAGGACGTTCCCACCTCAGGAGGATTCACTCTTCCCAGTCACCTCCCTCTGACCCAATGTCCTAAGGGACAGCGATGTCAGGAAATGAGGGTTTTGCAGAAAGATGTCCCAGGGAAGCAGGGTCCGTGTGCATGGGTCACTGTCCCCTAGAGGGACAGATTTCTTAAACGTGTGTCTATGGAAAGAAGTGGGCTCGTGGGATAGTCCTAGAGGGACGTCCTCCATCTGCCGGGCGGCCATCAGGCTGGACACGGGGAGGAGCTGATCTGGCACATGGAGCCCCAGGGCCACGTGGGAGGCAGCGTCCCTTCTGGGTCCAGCCCGGGCGTCCATGAGTTCCCAGGGAAGGACGTGAACGGCTCCTGTGCTTCTCAGCTGCTGAGTGGACCTGGGAGCTATTTTTGTGCTCGGGGACTTGGAAGGAAGGCCACACTGTCCCCAAAGGCAGAGAGGAGCCAGCCAGATGGGCTCGCCGGTCAGCGCCAGCCACGGTGACCTCCCGCCCAGGGGCTACAAATAGAACCAGCCCTGGGACATCCGGTGAAGGTCCAGGGTGACGATGGCCCGGTAAAGGTGACTCCGAGATGCCGTTGCGGGTTGCGCTTTGACGACACAGTGAGGTGACCGGGGCAAGGCTCTGACCCAACGGGTCACTAAGCTCCTGTTTAGAGTCTGAGCTTTCTCATCTTGGATGCGGGCCCTGAGCCACCTCTGGTCACCACGCCGTCACTTTGGAGGATGGTGACGGTCTAAGGAATCCCGTGCTGGACCTGCCTGACCATGATGGGACCTCGGGTGGGAATCTCATGTGGAGGATGGGCTCCTCCTGGGTCAGGGGGCCCTCGTGCTATGGCCGTGTCCTCCCCAGAGACAGAGGGGGGGACACAGACACAGAGGAGGAGCCCCGTGGAGACGGAGGCAGAGACTGCAGTGAGGGGCCACCAGCCCAGGGCCACCTGGAGCCCAGGAGCTGGAGGGGCAGGAGGAGCCCCCTGGAGCCCTGGAGGGAGCTGGACGCCATGGTAAGAGGCGGGTCCTGTCCACCTCTGGACCCAGGACCTGGTGCGGAGGGCGCTGTGTCCAGTCGTAGCAGATTTGATGCTGGTTCTGTCCAAACTCAGTTCCACACTGAATCCCCAAACCTGGGCACAGGACCTAGTTTGGAGGCGGGAGTGGCCGCCCACCCACTGTCCAGCATGAGTCCATCCCTTCCATGGACCCCGAAGCACAAGTATCTCCCAGACCAGGGGATGAAACCCTCCCACCCTCGAGCTGCCGGGATCCTCTCGTCCTTAGGGGTCGGTGTCCCAGGGGTGACCGTGACGGTGCTCGGAGACCAACGCAGACCCGTGGAAGGGCCACTGCTCTGCCGCGGAGCTGACCCCTCAGTTCCTTACCCTCGTTTCTTAATTTGTTTTTGGGGTTTGTTCTTGTTGTTCTCAACGTCACTTCGTCATTCGTGTTTACTGAGAAGAACTCGGATGTCCGGTTGAGAGAGTCACGTGTCACATCCCAACCCCATCGGGGCACTTGGTGCGTCTGTCACCTCTCGCGCTTCACCATCGCCGTGGGGAAGGGACGTGCCACCGTCTCTCAGCCAGCTCCTTTGAACTCTGCAGCAGCCGAGCGCTGACGACCGTCAAGGACACGCTGGGGACATTCATCAGATGATATAGGAAATGGACGTCAGGACGGGGCGGTGCTAGCTGTGTGGTGGGGTCCTCTTTCCGATTTGTACATTTGCATTTTTAGCCTCGTTAATATATTATGCAAAACCCCCTCCAGCCCTCCCCTCCCCCTGTCCCTTCCTGGGCACCCTGACACACAGGTCACCCTGTCACTCCCGGCTGCAGAGCTGGATGTGAGATTTCTCCACCTGGAAGGTGGCGCCGGCCACTCTGGCTGGGTATAAAACTCTGCCCCGGGGAAACACTGTTGCCAGAGGTTGAAAATCCAGTCGCTTTGCCCTCTGGGGGCCGCACGGGTGGGTCCACCGATCCTTCTATCCCCAGCTCTAGAGACCCGCAAAGTGGCGAGAGTGCCCTGTGTCCTGCGTCTCCACGCGTCTCTTAAAAATGGCTCCTGTCCCTAGAGCATGCAAACCGGGGACCTGTCCCCGGCCCCGTTGCTTGCCTTTAAGGGAAAAGTTGGTCGAAAGCAACGTGCGTCAGCGAATCGGCGGGTGATGTCCTTTTTGCAATAAGAAATGCCCTGGGAGGTGCCTTAGCGTGTTCCGTGTCTTCACAGACGGGACCGACGGGTGCACAGCTCTCCACGCTGAGCGTGGAGAATCTCTTGCACCTTATGTGACCCTCCCGGAAACATCAGCGTCAATTTTCAGTTTTCCCTTCAACTTCTCCCAAATAGGAGGCCATTCCCTGCCCCTCCCCACCAGGCCTAAGACTCTTCTCTTGGGGGTCCACTCAGAACCCAGTCTCCTCTTCTTTCGTCTCCCAGTTTAAAGACTTACATCGTCCCTCGGCATCTGTCCCCACAGATTGGTCCCCCGTCCTCCTGGGGGTACCCAAATCCTCGAACGCTCACGTCCTGGACACAAGATGGTGCAGTCCACAACCTGTCAATCACAGGCAAACCCACCTCTCTCTCCCACGCTCAGGAAGAGGGTGTCCCTCGCTGGGGGTCACCTTGGGACATGGCTGTCTCACTGTTCGTGACTTTTCCTGACCCAGGGCTGATTCCGAATGGGAGAGAGGCCAACCTGTATGGAAATGAGCCTGGTGCGCAGGCTGGCGGTAACCCCGTGTCTCTGTTCCCCTGCAGTCGAGTTTTTGTACTGTGACCTGGGCTCCATGACATCCATCCGGCAGTTCGTCCACAAGTTCAAGATGAAGAACGTCCCGCTGCACGTCCTGGTGAACAACGGTAAGTCGCGTCCAGGTGGATGCTGACGTGATGGCCGGCACCTCCCTGTGGGTGCCGGAAAGTTTCCCCGAGGCTGGCTGCCTGTTGAACGTCAGGGCTCCGTGTCCCCAATGTCCTTTGCAGCCCCGGCGTCAGGTGTGCTGGATGTTTAGACGCGTCCTCTCGGGCTGTGTGGTGCCTGGGGACCCACTAGGAGTTGGATCCCAAATCTCATGACATCCTAACGATGCTGCTGTGGGACCAGTCCTGTGGGGTCCCCAGATGCCCACGGGTGGCTCTCTCTTGGGTTCTGCACACCTGGCCCCGCAGTGAGGCCTGGGGACCTCTATTTGTTGCTTAGGTCCTTGCTAAGTTGCTGAGGCTGGCCTCCAACTTGCAATCCTCTTGCCTCAGCCTCCGATGCCCCCGGCATTAGAAGTGTGCACCTTGGAAGTAGACTTCTAAGAGCCTCCCAGAACCCAGATTTTTCTATTTTTGAGTCTTTTTAATGCCTCCAGAAGACAATCGAACGTTGGCAAACACTAAACAGATCACACGGGACCTGGAGTCCCCTTTGGGTGGCATTTTATATTTATAGACCCCCGTTTTCTCTTCCTGGCTCTGCTGGATGCGGCCGGGTCAGTTCCCTTGGTCATTTATCAAATGCCAGAATCATGCATCGTGCACCTCGCGGAGAACTGGCTCCGTATTTACCGTGTGTTCAGCAAAGGCCACTCGGGAGGCTGAGGCAGGAGGATGGCAAGTTGGAGGCCGGCCTCAGCAACTGAATGAGGCCCTCAGCTACTCCGGGAGACGCTGTCGCTAAATAAAAATAAAAAATAAAAAGGGCTGGGGACACGGCTCAGCCGGTCAGCACCCCTGGGTTCCATCCCCCAATCCCCCCAAAAGCAAAAAGTGTCCCTTGTTCCAAACGCACACACGAAGGCACAGACTTCGTGGCTAGTCCCCAGCATCCAAGGGCCACTCGGTCCATCTGACTGTCCCCAGGAATCCTTGTCCCCCCAGCTGGCGTGATGATGGTCCCCCAGCGGCAGACCAAGGACGGCTTCGAGGAGCACTTGGGGGTCAACTACCTGGGCCACTTCCTGCTGACCAACCTCCTGCTGGACACGCTGAAGGAGTCGGGCTCCCCGGGCTGCAGCGCCAGGGTGGTCACCGTGTCCTCGGCCACCCATTACGTCGGGGAGCTCGACCTGGATGACCTTCAGGGCAGGTGGGTTCCGCCTGGTCAGTGGCCGCACCGGGCAGGGCCATGCTGGGCTGCGCTGGGCTGCGCCATGGGCTTCTCTGTGCTGGTCCCTGTGCTCAGATGCAGGCAGCATTTCCGAGCCCCCAGGCTGCTCGGGGGTCCCCCGGGGCCACACAGGGCCAGGCACCGCGCCCCGTGTGCAGAGCCTGTAGGGTCCTCAGATTTGAGTGCGTCGTGTGCAAAAATGACTTCACGGGACTTCTGCAGCCTAAAACGGTCCTGCGCAGAACCCGGGTGGGGGGCGTGGCTGTGCTGGGCGGAGGGACATGGTGCTCCTTCCTCCTCCCCGCAAGGGGGAGGTCTGGGACGCTCGCACACGCAGCAGGTGCCGGGGCCACGCCTGGCGTCCCAGCGGCTGCGGAGGCTGAGGCAGGAGGATCCCAAGTTGGAGGCCAGCCTCAGCGATATAGCGAGGCCCTAAGCCACCTGGAGACAGAACCTATCTGGTTGGAGGAAGGATCGTCGTCCCCCTGGGTCGCGGGACCTGGTCTGTGTCAGGGTCCCAGAAGTCCCCCCTTCAGGGTCACCTGGCTCCTCTCAGGGACATGCCTTCCCGCCTGCATGTCCCCTGCAGGTCACAGGTGGTGTGTGAGGAAGGTGGTGGAGGCTGTGCCCGGAGGCCAGGCAGGGCTGCAGGTGCAGGGCTTCTGGGAAGGAAGCTGTGGGGTCAGCACCGGGGGTCACTGATAGAACTGTCCCCTGCACCTCGTGTCCACCATCTGCACCCGTCTGTCCCCCCTCAGGGCTTCAAAGTGATATTTTCATGGAGCAACGGCCCTGAACGGGGCGGGGGGGGGCTCCCTGGGATTCGAAACCCTGTTGCTGAGGCTGCGGCTGGAGAG
Source organism: Marmota flaviventris (assembly GCF_047511675.1). Taxonomy (NCBI): domain Eukaryota; kingdom Metazoa; phylum Chordata; class Mammalia; order Rodentia; family Sciuridae; genus Marmota; species Marmota flaviventris. The sequence continues at coordinate 17,978,782 of NC_092519.1, forward strand.
GCGGTTGATTGACAGCCGGGCAGAGTGGGCGGGCCTTGGGGCTGAGCCTGGGGGGCGGGGCCTCCCGTCGGTCCCCGCCTCCTCCTGGGGCTTCACTTGCCCGGCTCCTGGGCACCTGCGCCTCCTCCTCGTCCTCCTCTCCCTTCCCCCTTGTGATCTGACCCTGCTCCTCCCAGACCCCCCGGGGGACTGTCTCCTGGAATTAATTGTCCCCTTGGGTCCCTGTCTCCAAGACAGCTCTGCGCAGGCCGTGATATGGCATTTGAAGACCTTCTGTTCCTGCCGCGGCCGTCCCACCGTGACAAACACACATAATTGCAGAGCCCGTCCCTCTCCCCGGCACAAACCTGCCTTTTATGAGTCACTTTCTGCTTTTTAAAGGATCCAGGAACCCTCCCCCTCGCCCCCAGCCAACCCTGTGATTTAGAGCCAGTGGCTTGAGATGATATGGAAATGACCCCAGCAGCAGGAGGCGCCTGTCCCCCCTGTCCCCCTCCCCCAGCATGTGTCCTGTGTCCTGGGGGCTTTTTTTCCCCACCAGGGGAATAATTGGAGGGCTTCCTGGGACCCTGGAGGTCCTTCCTGCCCTATTTCTCTGAATTGCACAGTCTGCAACCCTAACCACCCTCCACCTCATCCTCCCGAATCATTTATGCTGAGATGTGATTTTTCCCTTTTTAGCACCAGCCCGTGGCCATCCTTATGGCCCTTTGCTGACCAGTCCCCGTCTGTCTCTAAGGCAGGGGATCTGCGAGTTATTTTCCATCAGGAATCCAACGGAGCCCAGGCTACACCTCAGATCGGGCCGGTGGATTTGCCCTGAAATGGATTCATGTCCTGATGACACCCCCACCCCCCCGCTCCGTTGCCTTTCTTGCTGTCCTTGGGCTTCAGCACTTGAATCCACTTGAATGGATTAATCCACTTGCATGGATTAACCCGGTATTCATTGCAGATCGGCAGGGTGTGACTGCAGGAGGCGGGTCACTTTGGGGTCCATATTTTGTCTTTGTTGAGCAGAGCCCTCTCTGTGGGATAGTCCAGATCTGAGGGCCCCCGAAAGCTTGTGTTGTGAGGCTAGTTCCCCAACGTGGTGGTGTTGGAAGGTGGGGGACCCTTTAGGAGGCGGAGCCTAGTGAGAGGAAGTTAGGTATTTGGGGGCGTGGCCTTGAGGAGAATTCTAGGACCCCAGACTCTTTTTCTCTCTCTCTCTTTTTACATCCTGAGCAGCATAAATTGAGTCCTGTGTCCACCCCCCTTTGTCTCGTCACCACAAGCCCAACCCAGAGGACCAAGCGATTTTGTCTGAAACCATGAACCAGCATAAATAAACCTTCCCTCCTTGTACATGATCTCAGGGATTTTTGTCACAGCGACGGATGGCTGACCCATACCGGGACTATATGGCACATTTTACCCCCAGACCATCTCAGATTTCCACGTGGGCACACCCAATCAAATCCTGTCCAGTTTCAAATCCATACGGGCATGCACAGACAGGCCCAGCTGACCTCTCGTATGTGCAGAGGACAGAGCCAAGGTCCTGGGGCTTAATTAGGCCTGAGAAATGTCTGCGAATGACTACTTTTTTTTTTTTAGGGCACCTGGGATTGAATCCAGGGGCCACTCGACCCCTGAGCCCCGTCCCCAGCCCTATTTTGCATTTTATTTAGAGACAGGGTCTCCCTGAGTTGCTTAGGGCCTCGCTTTGGGGGAGGCTGGCTTTGAACTAGAGATCCTCCTGCCTCAGCCTCCCATGCCGCTGGGAGGACAGGCATGTGCCACCGCGCCTGGCTTCTGTAAATGATTAGGAAACGGGGTTTCTCAGGCTTTCCCTCCTGGGCTGGGAAGCCGGGATGGCTGAGCTGTAGTAGTTGCTACAAAAACCTCATCTGAGGTTGTTGGTTGTTTGCAAAAAAAAAAAAAGATGATTCTAATGATAAGCCAGGTCTGTTGCTGGGCCACCTCTTGGTGGCCTGCTCATTTGTCCCCATGACCCCTGGGCTGCCCTTCAGCTGGGCGTGCACCTGCTCAGTGTCCACGTGGGCAGGGCATGGGCTGCTGGGGAATTCGCACTCAGCACCATGTCCTCTGACTCGGTCTTCTCCGTGGCCTCTGCAGCCGCGGGTGCTACTCGCCGCACGGAGCCTACGCGCAGAGCAAACTGGCCCTGGTCCTCTTCACCTACCGGCTCCAGCGGCTGCTGGCCGCCCAGGGGAGCCACGTGACCGCCAACGTGGTGGACCCCGGGGTGGTCAACACGGACCTCTACAGGCACGTCTTCTGGGGCACGCGTCTGGTCAAGAGGGTCCTCGGCTGGCTCCTCTTCAAGGTGAGACCCCCGGGGTGGGGCTGGGCCACCTGCGGTCACCAACGCAAAAGGCAAGGTCAGAGTCCAGTGCTTGATTAATCCTGCCTCCCGCCCCCGGGTGTCCCTGAACACTGCGGGTCCCCCTGCACGATATCACAGCCAGCTGCAAGGGACTCTTCCAAGTCCTGGGACCCCTGGGTCCCCGCTGACTGCGCTCTGAGCTCTAAGAGGAGGACGAGGAGGAGGAGGAGGAGGAGGAGAAGAAGGAGGAGGAGGAGGAGAAGGAGGAGAGGAGATGGAGGAGGAGGAGGAGGAGGAAGAGATGGAGGAGGAGGAGGAGATGGAGGAGGAGGAGGAGGAGGAGGAGGAGATGGAGGAGGAGGAGGAGGTGGAGGAGATGGAGGAGGAGGAGGAGATGGAGGAGGAGATGGAGGAGGAGGAGGAGGAGAAGGAGGAGGAGGAGGAGATGAGGAGGAGGAGGAGGTGGAGGAGATGGAGGAGGAGATGGACGAGGAGGAGGAGGAGGAGGAGGAGGAGGAAGAGATGGAGGAGGAGGAGGAGGAGGAAGAGATGGAGGAGGAGGAGATGGAGGAGGAGGAGGAGGAGGAAGAGATGGAGGAGGAGGAGGAGATGGAGGAGGAGGAGGAGGAGGAGGAGGAGGAGGAGGAGAAGGAGGAGGAGGAGGAGATGGAGGAGGAGGAGGAGATGGAGGAGGATGAGGAGGAGATGGAGGAGGAGGAGGAGAAGGAGGAGGAGGAGGAGGTGGTGGAGGAGGAGGAGGAGGAAGAGATGGAGGAGGAGATGGACGAGGAGGAGGAGGAGGAGGAGGAGGAAGAGATGGAGGAGGAGGAGGAGATGGAGGAGGAGATGGAGGAGGAGGAGGAGGAGGAGGAGATGGAGGAGGAGGAGGAGATGGAGGAGGAGGAGGAGGAGGAGGAGGAGAAGGAGGAGGAGATGGAGGAGGAGGAGGAGGAGGAGATGGAGGAGGAGGAGGAGGAGGAGGAGGAGATGGACGAGGAGGAGGAGGAGGAGGAGAGAGGAGGAAGAGATGGAGGAGGAGGAGGAGATGGAGGAGGAGGAGGAGGAGGAGGAGGAGGAGGAGGAGGAGGAGGAGATGGAGGAGGAGGAGGAGGAGGAGGAGGAGAGGAGGGAGGAGATGGAGGTCGAGGAAGTGGAGATGGAGGAGGAAGAGATGATGGAGAGGAGGATGAGATGGAGGAGGAGGAGAGATGGAGG